>NC_142871.1:38752500-39085000 GCF_051225735.1 Oryctolagus cuniculus
CATTTTTTGTAGCTATTGTTAATGGGATTGATTGTAGAATTCCTTTCTCACCAGCCATGGCATTGTCTGTGTATACAAAGGCTAATGAATTTTGTGTATTGAATTTATATCCTGCTACTTTACCAAATTCTTCTATGAGTTCTAATAGTCTTCCAGTGGAGTCTTTTGGATCTCCTATATATAGAATCATGTCATCTGCAAATAGGGATAGTTTGAATTCCTCCTTCTCAATTTGTATCCCTTTGATTGATTGATTGATTCATTCATTCATTCATTTTGGACTAATGGCTCTGGCTAAAACTTTCAGGACTATATTAAATAGCAATGGTGAGAGTGGGCATCCGTGTCTGGTTCCAGATCTCAGTGGGAATGCTTCCAACTTTTCTCCATTCAGTATGATACTGGCCATGGGTTTGTCATAGCTTACCTTGATTGTGTTGGTCCAGGTGAATGATCTTTCTGATGTGTTGCTGGATTCAATTGGCTAGAATTTTTTTTGAGGATTTTTGTGTCTATGTTCATCATGGAAATTAATCTATAGTTCTTTTCCTCTGTTACATCTTTTAAGGTTTAGGAATTAAGATGATTCTGGCTTCATAGAAGGAATTTTGGAGGATTCCCTCCCTTTCAATTGTTTTCAACAGCTTGAGAAAAATTGGAGTTAGTTCTTCTTTAAATGTTTGGTAGAATTCAGCAGTGAAATTATCCAGTCCTGGCCTTTTTTTGCTGGGAGGGTCTTTATTACTGATTCAAATCAATCTTGGTTATGTGTCTGTTTAGGTTTTCCATGTCTTCATGGCTCAATTTAGGTAGGTAATATGTGTCCAAGAATCTATCCATTTCTTTTAGGTTTCCCGACTTGTTGATAGATACCTCTTTGTAGTAATTCCTGATGGTTCTTTTTATTTCTGTGCTATCTGTTGTTACATTTCCTTTTTCATCTCTAATTTTATTAATTTGGGTCTTCTCTCTCCAATTTTTGGCTAGTTGGGCCAATTGTGTGTCAATTTTGTTCATTTTTACAAAAAAAACAGCTCTTCATTTTGCTGATATTTTGTATTGGCTTTTGTTTCAATTTTGTTTATTTCCTCTCTAGTTTTAAATATTTTTTTCTCATACTAGTTTTGGGTTTGTTTTGCTTTTGTTTTTCTATATGCTTGACTTTCACTGATAGCTCATTTCCAATTTTTTGATGTAGGTACCAATTGCTATAAAATTCCCTCTTAACACTGCTTTTGCTGTATCCTGTATGTTTTGATATTTTGTATTGTCATCTTCATTTGTTTTCAGAATTCTTTTGAATTCTTCAATGACCTGCTGTTCATGCAGGAGCATATTGTTCTGTCTCCATGTGTTTTCATATGTTCTAGAGATTCCTGAGTTGTTGATTTCCAGCTTCATTCTATTGTGGTCCAAGAAGATGCATGATATTTCGATTTTTTTAATTCGCTGAGACTTGCCTTATGGCCTAGCATGTGGTCAATCATTGAGAAAGTTCCATGCACTGGTGAGAGCAATGTGTATTCTGCAGCTGTAGAATGGAAAGTTCTGTAGATATCTGTTAGTTCCATTTGATCTATAGTGTTGGTTAACTCTGTTGTCTTCTTTCTGAATTTCTGTCTTGTTGATCTATCCATTGCTAAAACTGGAATATAGAAGTCTCCCATTACTATTGTATTTGAGTCTATGTCTCCCTTTAGATCCCTTAACATTTCTTTTACATATCCAGGTTTCCTGTAATTAGGTGCATATACATTTATAATGCTAACATCTTCCTTTTGAATTGATCTCTTAATCATTACATAGTGTTCTTCTTTTTCTCTTTTAACAGTTTTTGTGCTAAAGTCTATTTTGTCTGATATTAGGATGGCTACACCAACACATTTTTGGTTTCAGTTAGCACAGAATATCTTTTTCCATACTTTCACTTTCAATCCTTATGTATCCTTGTTGGTGAGATGTGTTTCTTGTAGGCAGCAAATAGATGGGTTTTATTTTTTAATCCACTCAGACAGTCTGTGTCTTTTAACTGGAGAGTTGAGGCCATTTACATTCAAGGTGACTATTGCTAAGTAATGATTTGGCCCTGTCATTTTTTTCCATAAATATTCCTATATTTTACTTTGGATTTCATTTACATTTTTTCTGTGAAATTTTCTGCCTTTACCTTCTTTCCTAGTGATGACCTTGTTTCTATGTTTATGTGTACAGCACATCCTTAAACATCTTTTGCAAGGCTAAACAGGTGGTGACAAATTATTTCAATTTCTGTTTGGTATGGAAGGTCTTTATACCATCTTCATTGATAAACGAGAGCTTTGCATGGTATAGTATTCTGGGTTGACATTTGTTTTTCTCTTAAAACATGGAATATGTATCTACATTGTCTCCTAGCCTGTGGGGTTTTGGATGAGAAATCTGCTGTAAGTCTAATTGGTGATCTCTGAAAGTAATCTGGTGTTTCTCTCATGCAAATTTTAGAATCTTTTCTCTATGTTTTACTGTGGAGGGTTTTATCACAATATGCTGTGGTGAAGATCTCTTCTGGGGGCTGGCGCTGTGGTGCAGCAGCTTAACACCTGGCCTGAAGCGCTGGCATCCCATATGGGCTCTGGTCGAGACCCGGCCATTCCACTTCTGATCTAGCTCCCTGCTATGGCCTGGAATAGCAGTAGAAGATGGCCCAAGTCCTTGGGCCCCTGTACCCATATGGGAGACCTGAAAGAGGCTCCTGGCTCCTGGCTTCAGATCGGCGCAGCTCCGGCCTTTGCAGCCATCTGGGTACTGAACCATCGGATGGAAGACCTCTCTCTCTGCCTCTCCTCTCTCTGTGTAACTCTGACTTTCAAATAAATAAATAAATCTTTTAAAAAATCTTTTCTGGTCATATCTATTACTAGTTTTATGTGCTTCTTGTATTTGGATGGCCCTTTCTCCAAATTAGGGAAGTTTTCTATAATTATTTCACTAAAAAGGCCTTCTAATCCATTCTCTCATTCAATTTTAGTCTGATTGTATAATTGCTTGTGATTTGTTTTCTAAGTTGGATATTCTTTCTTCTGATTCACTGATTCTGCTGTTAAAGCTTTTCACTACATTTTTTATTTGTTCTATTCTATTCTTCATTTCCAAGATTTCATTCTGATTTCTATTTTTTTCTCAATTTTATTGGAGAAATTTCTTTCATGTCATGTATGAATTTCATTAATTTGTGCTTCTGATTACTTCTAAGTGATCCTATGATCAATTTTTTGAATTCTGTATCTGGCATTTCTTTAGTGTCTTCATCTTCACAATCTAATATTGAATTGTTGTATTCTTTTGGGGGCATAATGTTGTGTGCCTTATTCTTGTTTCTTGAATTGGTGCATTTATTATTTGGCATTTGTGGAGATACTCATTGGATTCTTCTTTTATTTTGCTGTGGTGGCTTTTACCTTTGGACTATGCCTCTGTGGATTAGTAGAGTGTCTACTTTTTCAGCAAATATCTAGAGAAGTGTGATAGGTGTAGCCAGGGAGTCTGTTCAGTTCTCCAAGGTGAAAGGAGTATCTAAGGTGACACTCAGGTTGGGTGTAGTAAATCTCTCTCTCTTTTTTTATCAGAGGGGAGGTTTGTTCTCTTTTGGCATAGACTCAGCTCACCTCCTATCCTCAATGGACTCCAGTGCCTGGGTGCTAGCCCAAGTGGGTATAATATTCACCCACACTGCCACAAGGACCACACAAGGATCTGTGCAGTCCTCAGTGTAAGCACACATTCTCCAGCAATGTCCCCCACCAGACTAGGGAGCCCTGAGCATGTGGAGCCTCCCACAGTGACTGCCCAAAGTCCCAGCCACACCCTGAGTCCTCCCATTCAGCCTCAGTGTTTTCACAGTCCCAGCACACAAGCCTCCCACAGTCACAAGCACCCAGCCTACTGTCAGTTCTCCCCCACCATACTCAGGAGTCTCCACTCAGCTGGTTGCTGGGCGTGCATACAATCTGGTGCAGCTATTACGTATGTCCTAAATGGTGCCCGCACTCTAAAGCTTGTTACAGGACATCATTGCAGGGTGACTGAGGAGAAAGAAACATGCCCCCCTCTTTTTCTCTCCTCCTCTGGTTTGGAAGGTACACTATCCCCCAACAGAGCTCCAAGCCAGATTTCCTCCAGGCTCTTCCTACAGCTTTATCACCAGTGGTTTGGGCTGCTGCAATCTGGTTTCACCTCACTCTCCAAAGCTGGTGTGGAGGCACTTGGCTGCTGAGGTCCTGAGTTATGCACATCCACATAGTCCCCATAGGTGTCCCTCTAATTTGTGTGAAGTTTTCTCTGCCATTTTCTCCCTAACTCTTCCCTGAGACTGCACTCTCTCCACTTTTTTAAACTATCTTCTCCTAGTCTGGCAATAAACTTCCTCCCTACTCTGCCACTTAATCCAGTCTCTCCACTTCCTTTTTACTTAGTCATCCTTTCTTGTTTATTCTTCCAGAGAAACTTTAGGATCTATAATTAGTTATCTGATCTAAGATTGCTACTCATTTCATATTATTGTTGTAACTAATTGCCACATAGTTGATGGCTTAAAATAACATGAATGAATTATCTCACTTTTCTGAAGGTCAGAAATCTGAAATCTATTTCTCTGAGCTAAAATTTAGGTATTGACACATTTGGCTTCCTCCTGGGGGGTTCTAGGAAAGAATATTTCTTTATCTTTTTCCAGCTCCTAGAGGCCACCTACATTCCTTGATTTGTGGCTTCTGTTTCAATTCTCCAAGCACATCTTCTGTCTCTGTCTCTGTGCTCTCTCTGATCCCTCTCTTATAAGGACACTTGTGATTACATTGAGACAACCCAGATAGGCTAGGAAAATCTTCCTTTTTCAAAAGCTTTAATTTAATTTTACTTTCAACGTCTGTTTTATCCTAGAAGGAAACATATTCTCTGGTTTCAGGCATTCAGATGTGAACAGCTTTGTGGGGTCATTTTTCAGCCTACCATAAGACTTAAAGAAAGTTTTAGTAAGATAATAAGCAGAGTATGAGAGGAAAAGGAAGCCCTAAAATAAGAAGACAAGTGCTATGATTTGAACAAAGTTTGACCTCCCAAACTCACACAAAAGTGTAATTTCCAAAGTTGTGTGTTAATAGAATTAAGAGGGTGAAAGTTTAGTCCAACTATCATGTTTAGAGGAGGAGCCTGTTTATCATTCTTCTAAAATGCAATGCAATACAATCGTGAGACAGACAGAATTTTGAAACTCTGTGCTTTATCTGAGTATTTTTAACAGGATCTTAAAATCCAGAAGGAAAAGAGGTCAGGGCTGGTGCTGTAGCACATCAGGTTAAAGCCCTGACCTAAAGTCCCAGCACCCCACATGGGTGGCGGTTCTAGTCCTGGCTGCTCCTCTTCCATTCCAGCTCTCTGCTATGGCCTGAGATAGCAGTAGAAGATGGCCCAGCTCCTTGGGCCCCTGAACCCACGTGGGAGATCTGGAAGAGACTCCTGGCTCCTGGCCTCCGATCGGCGCAACTCCAGACTTTGCAGCCATCTGGGGAGTGAACCAGCGGATGGAAGACCTCTCTCTCTGTCTCTATCTCTCTCTGTAACTCTGACTTTCAAATAAATAAAATAAATCTTTAAAAAAAAGAAAAAAGGGTCATAAGAAACCACTATGAAAAAACTATACACCAACAATCTGGGGAACTTAAAAGAAATGAATAAATTCCTATATACATACAATCTATGAAGGCCAATTTATGAGGAAACTGAAAGTCCGAATAGACCAATAGTAAGTGAGAATATTGAATCATCCATCAAAAACCTCATGTATTTGTGTGTTTTCTATTATTAAAATGAAATATCTGACGCTGGGTACTTTATAGAGAAAAGATGTTTATTTAGCTCATAGTTCTGGGCACGACACCAGCATCATCTCAGTTCTTGTAGGAACTTAATGAAATACATCATTACAATAGTAGGAGGGAGTGTGAGAAGAAAAACAAGAAGCCCGAGACGGACAGAGATAGGCCTGCAACTAGATATGAACTCTCAAAGATCCCACCATCTGTTAACATTGCCACACTGAGGACCAAGCTCCCAATACATCCATGAGCCATTGGAGAATGACTCAAGTCATATACAAATGACAGAACTCGGCCGGTGCCTTGGCTCACTAGGCTAATCCTCCGCCTTGCGGCGCCGGCACACCGGGTTCTAGTCCCGGTCAGGGTGCCAGATTCTGTTCCGGTTGCCCCTCTTCCAGGCCAGCTCTCTGCTATGGCCCGGGAGTGCAGTGGAGGATGGCCCAAGTCCTTGGGCCCTGCACCCTATGGGAGACCAGGAGAAGTACCTGGCTCCTGCCATCGGATCAGCGTGGTGCGCCGACCGCAGCGCACTGGCTGCGGCGGCCATTGGAGGGTGAACCAACGGCAAAAGGAAGACCTTTCTCTCTCTCTCTCTCTCACTGTCCACTCTGCTGGTCAAAACAAACAAACAAACAAACAAAAAAAGAAAAACCACAGCACTTCCCAACAAAAGAAATCTCAGCAACAGATGGCTTCACTAGTGATTTTTAGCAAATTTTTAAAAAACAATTAAAATGTATCCTTCTCAGTCTCTCAAAAAAAACTGAAGAGGGGGCAATACTTCCAAATGAGGTTAGCCTACTCTGCTACCAAAAGCAAACAAAGATACTATAATAAAATTGTAATATCCCTTATAAACATAGATGCAAAACTCAACAAAAAATGTTAATTAGCTAATTCAATAATACATTACAAGGTTCATAAACCATCATCAAATGAAATTTATTTCTAGTATACAAAAATGTTTCAAAATATGCAAAACAATAAATGTGGGCACATTAACAGAATGACATATAAAAGCATATGTTTATCACAACAGATGCAGAAAAAGCATTGAACAAAATTCAAGACCCTTTAAAGATCAAAAAAAGAAAAAACTCAGAATAAACATGGTACAGAAGTTACATAACTCAACAAAATAAGTTTTAATTGCAATCCTACAGTCAATATCACAATAAATAGTTGAAAACTGCAAGCTTTGTCTCTAAGAATAGGAAAAAAGAGTACCCACTCTCATCACTTTTGTTCAATACAATATTCAATATTCATAATACTGAAAGTATTAAACAATTAAACAAATGAAAGGATAAAAAAAGTTATCTCTGTAAATAACGTGATCTTCTAAGCAGAAAACCCTACAGATGCCACAAAAAATAAAAACTGTTAGAACTAACAAATGAATTCACTAAACTTGGACACAGAATTAACACACAGAAAAATCTATTCTATTTCTATACACCAATAATGAGCCATTCAAAAAGAAAATTAAAATAATCCCATCTACAATAGCTTCAAAAAGAGTAAAATAATCAGATATAAATGCATCCAAGGAAATAAAAGTCTTATACACTGAAAGCTATAAAACACTGATGAAATAAATTAAAGATACAAATAGATGGAGAACAACTGGTGTTCATGGATAGGAATGCACTATTATTAAAATGTCCATAAGCATTCAAGTGATTTAAAGGTTCATGAGGTTCCCATCAAAATTTCAATGTCATTTTCTAAGATTTCTTATATTTATTTTTGCTGATTGTGAAAATCTATGTTTTCTAATTTTATTTAAGGTATACAAACGTCATACATTTCATATACACAAATTTAGGAACACAGTGATTCTTCCCACCTGCAATTCCACCTTCCTCCTCTTCCCTCTCCTACTCCCATTCTTATTTTTCACTAAGGTCTATTTTCAGTTAATTATATATGCGTAAGATTGACCTAAACTAAGTAAAGAGTTCAGCAAATAATATAGAAAATTTTTTTAAAAATTTGTTCCTCAATAGTCAAGACAAGAGCTGTTCAAAATCATCTTATCACAAAATCTCAATTTCACCCCCCCCACACACCGTGGGTAACCTTTTATGTACCCTATTAGTTACAACAGATCAGAGAGAACATACAGCATTTATCTTTTGGGGACTGGCTTATTTCACTAAATACAATGGTTTCCAGTAGCATCCACTTTGTAGCAAATGACAGGGTTTCATTTAAAACAAAACTTTTATTTAAAGTATACAAATGTTCATGCATTTCATAAACACAACTGTAGGAACACAGTGATAGTGATTCTTTACAATGTACCCTGCCTCTCACCCTCACTCTCATCCTTCTTCCTCCTCCCTCTCCTAGTCCCATTCTTATTTTTTACTAAGATCTATTTTCTATTAACTTTATACATAGTAGATTAACTATATTAAAGTTTTCAACAAATAGTATGAAGAAAAAAACTGTTTCTCAACAGTTTTTTTTTTTAATTTCTCTTTTGATTTCTTCTATGATCCACTGATCATTCAGGAGCATACTGTTCAGTCTCCATGTGCTTGCATGTGTTCTAGAGACCCTCGAGTTTTTTATCTTTAGTTTGATTATACTGAGGCCAGAGAAGATGCATGATATGATTTCGATTCTTTCAAATTTGCTGAGACCTGCTTTATGGCCTGGCTCATGGTCTATCCTAGAGGCAGTTCCATGTACTAGTGAGAAGAATGTATATTCTTCAACGGTAGGATGAAAAGTTCTGTAGATATCTGTTAGGTCCATTTGTCTATACTGTTGACTAACTGTTGTTTCCTTGATGATTTTCTGACTGGTTGATCTATCCATTGCTGAAAGTGGGTTATTGAAGTACCCGTTACTATTGTATTGGCGTCTATGTCTCCCTTTAGATCCATTAACCTTTCTTTTAAATAGCCAGGTTTCCTGTAATTAGGTGAGTACACATGTAATATAGTCACATCTTCCTATTGAATTGATCCCTTGAGCACTGCACTGTTCAATTCTTGTCTCTTTTAACAGTTTTTGTGCTAAAGTCTATTTTGTCTGATATTAGGATGGTTATACCAGCACTTAATTGGTTTCTGTTAGTACAGAATATCTCTTTCCATACTTTCACTTTCAGCCTATGTGTATCCTTGTTGGTGAGATGTGTTTTTTGTAGGCAGCAAATAGATGGTTATTGTCTTTTAATTCACTCAGACAGTCTGTGTCTTTTAACTGGAGAGTTGAGGCCATTTACATTCAACGTGACTATTGCTAAGTAATGACTTGGCCCTGCCATTTTTCCATAAATATTCCTATTTTTTACTTTGGCTATCCTTTGTATTTTTACTGGGAGATTTTCTGCCTTAACCTTCTTTTATAGGGATTACCATGTTTTTGTGCTCCTGTGTGTAGTACATCCTTAAGCATCTTTTGCTAGGCTGGATGGGTGGAGATACATTCTTTCAATTTCTGTTAGTTATGGAAGGTCCTCTGAAAGTAATCTGGCATTTCTCTTGTGCACATTTTAGAATCTTTTCTTTATGGAGAGTTTGACTACAATGTGTTGTGGTAGAGAACTTTTCTGGTCATGTCTATTAGGAGTTCTATGTGCTTTTTTACTTGGACGTCCCTTTCTCCAAATTAAGGAAATTTTCCAGAATCATTTCACTAAAAAGGCCATTTAATATATTCTCTTTTTCTACGCCTTCAGTAACTTCTAAGACTCGTATATTGAGTCATTTGATAGTATCTCATAGTTCTCCAACACTGTTTTTTACTTTTCTAATTTCTTCTGTTTGTTGTTGTTGTTGTTGTTCTGACTAAAATTTCCAGAGATTTGTCATCTAACTCGGATATTCTTTCTTCTGCCTCACCAGTTCTGTTGCTAAGGCTTTCCCCCACATTTTTTATTTGTTCTGTTTTATTCTTCACTTTCAATATTTCATTTTTATTTCTCTTTAAAATTTCAACTTCATGAGAAAAATTTTCTTTCATGTCATGTACAGATTTCTTTAGTTCATGGATTTGCTTCTGATTACTTCTTTTTTTTTTATTTGACAGGTAGAGTTATAGACTGAGAGAGACAGAGAGAAAGGTCTTCCTTCCGTTGGTTCACTCCTCAAATGGCTGCAACTGACAGCGCTGCACCAATCTGGAGCCAGGAGCCAGGTGCTTCCTCCTATTTTGCCACGTTGGTATCTCTCTCAATTTCTGTCAGGATTTCATTTTTTTACAACTGTGTAGTATCCCATATGTATATATACAATAATTTATTTATCCAGTCTTCAGTTGATGTACATCTAGGTTGATTCCATATCTTACCTACTGTGAATTGAGCTGCAATAAACATGGTGGTATAGATCACACTTTCATATGCTGATTTTTTTTTCATTTGGGTAAATTCCCAGGAGTAGGATAACTGGCTCAAATGATAGGTCGATATTCAGATTTCTGAAGTATCATCATATTATCTTAGACAACAGTGCACCAGTTTACATTCCCACTAACAGTGTATTAGGGTACCTTTTTTCTCCCACATCTTCACCAGCATTTGTTGTTGATTTCTGTATGAGAGCCATTATAACTGGGGTGAGCTGAAACACTGTAGTTTTGAATTGCATTTCCCTGATGGTTACTGACCCTGAGCATTTTTTCATGTGTCTATTGGCCATTTGAATTTCCTCTCTTGAAAAATGTCTGTTCACATCTTTTGCTAATTTCTTAACTGGGTTGTTTATTTTATTGTTGTTGGGTTTCTTGAGCTCTTCATAGATTCTGGATATTAATCCTTTATCAGTTGTATAGTTTGCAAATATTTTCTCCCAGTTTGTTGATTGTCTCTTCACTTTGCTGAGTATTTCTTTCGCAGCACTGAAGCTTCTCAGTTTCATGATATCCCATTTGTCAATTTTGTCTGATTGCCTGTGCTACTGGGGTCATTTCTAAGAAGTCTTTGCATATGCCAATGTCTTGCAGAGTTTCCCCAATGTTCTCTAGTAATTTGATACTATCAGATTGTATATTTAGGTATATGATACATCTTGAGTAGATTTTTGTGAAAGGTGTAAGGTATGGGTCTTGTTTCATACTTCTGCAGGTGGAGATATGTCACTCCCCCTCTTTGTGGAGGAACGACACTAGACCCTGTGCTGTTCTTTTGTCTGCTCGGCCCTCCCCGGGTTTGCTGCTGGTTCTTCCCGGGTTGGCTGGCAACCCCTCCACCTCCGTGGAGGGGCGGTTCCCCCTGCCACTTTCCCCACTTCCGCAGGGGAGCGGCACACTGCCGGCCGGCTCTCTCCGGGGCTGCTCAGATGTTATCCGGATGTTCCTGGTGATGTTGTCTCCCTCCTCCTTTATAGTCCTCTTCCACCAATTCCAACTCTGCTACCCACACGCTGAGCACGCTGCTCTCCTCCAATCAGGAGCAGGATCAGCTCCTGCAGCTCATCAGTCAAACTGGCAAGAGGCAGCTGCGTAGAAGTTGTTTACTCCTCTCCCAGCACCATATTGTGGGAGAGCAGATGCATAGAATAAGTCTTAATTCCAGTAACTTAGTCTAGTCCGAGTTGCTCCCCACAAGATACAGTCTTCTCAGCACCATTTGTTAAAGACATTGTCTTTCCTCCAGGAATTGATTGTAGCTCCTTTGTTGGTTGTAGATGCATGGATTGATTTTTGGAGTTTCTATTCTGTTCCATTGGCCTACATGTTTTTGTTTTTGTTTTTGCCAGTATCAGGCTGTTTTAGTTAGAATTGCCCTGTAGTATATCTGAACAAAAATTGTATGATTATCTCAGTAGATGCATAGAAAACATTTGATAAAATATAACATCCTTTCATGATGAAAACCTTAAGCAAACTAGGTATAGAAGGAACATTACTCAACATAATTAAGGCAATCTATTACAAACCAGTAACCAGCATCTTATTGAATGAGGAAAAGTTGGAAGCATTCCCACTAAGATCCAGGCCCAAACAAGAATGCTCACTCTCACTCTTGCTATTAAATATAGTCCTGAAAGTTTTAGAGAGAGCCATTAGGCAAGAAAAAAAAAAAGAAATCAAAGGGATAGAAATTGGAAAGAAGGAAGTCAAAATATCCCTATTTGAATATGACATGATTCTCTATATAGGAGATCCAAAAGACTCCACTAAGAGACTGCTGGAACTCATGGAAGAGTTTGGTAAAGTTCGGGATACAAAATTAACACATAAAAATCAATAGCCTTTGTATAGACAGATAATGTCATGGGTGAGAAAGAACACAATTTACAGGTTCAATGCAATCCCAACCAAAATATTAAGGACATTCTTCTCAGACCTAGAAAAAATAAAATTCATATGAAACACAAGAGACTCCAAATAGCTAAAGCAATCTTAATAACAAATACAAAGCCAGAGGTATCACAATATCAGATTCCAATCTCATTTTTATAAGAATAAATAAAACCTAAAGTTCACAGGATACACAAAAGAGCAAAGTAGTTCAAGAAATATTGAAAAGAAGACCAAATCCAAGGATATGATTCTTCCTAATTTCAAAATTTATTACAAAGTCACAGTAGTCAAAATAGTATGATACTGTCATAAAAGCAAATGATTGGATCAATGAAACAGAATATGGAGCCTAGAAATAAATCTATACATGTATGGTCCACTTATGTTCTCCATGGATGCTAAAAATATACAAAGGAAACAGGATATTCTCTTCAATATATGGAATTGGAAAAACTGGGTCTATCTGTAGAAGGAGGAAGAGGAGGAAGAGAAGAAGAAGAGGAGGAAGAATAAGAATAAAAAGAAGAATAGAAAAAGAAAGAAAGAGAGAGAGAGAGAAAGAAAGAAAGAAAGAAAGAGAGAGAGGGAGGGAGGGAGGGAGGGAGGAAGGAAGGAAGGAAGGGAAGAAAAAATCAACTCAAATGATTGAAGGCTTATGACCCAAAACTGTAAATTTCCTTGAAGAAAATGATAAAATGGCCTTGTCTAAATATGATCAGAGTCAGTGAACCCAGGGGGCTTCCATAGCCTTGGCAGCTCATGACAAGAGCCTAGGGTGATTACTGAGGCCATAAACAAGAGTGTCAATTTGTTAAGTCAACAACAGGAGTCACTGTGCACTTACTCCTTATGTAGGATCTTTGTCCTTAGTGTGCTGTACATTGAGATTTAATGCTATAACTAGTACTCAAACAGTATTTTTCACTTTATATTTCTGTGTGGGAGCAAACTGTTGAAATCTTTACTTAATGTATGCTAAACTGATCTTCTGTATATAAAGAGAATTGAAAATGAAAAAAAAAGAAAAGAAAATGATAAAAACTTCTTCAGACCAGTCTGAGCAATGATTTCTTGGATATGACATGGAAAGTACACACACCAAAGTGAAATTAGAAAAGTAAAAGTACATAAAACTAAAAAGTTTCTGCAGAGCAAAGAAAACAATCAACAGAATAAAAAGGCAACTTATATAAGGGGAACTCATATTTGGAAGCCATATGTCTTATAAGGGCTTAACTTCTAAAACATAATAAATTACCACAATTGCAAAAATAAATAACCTGACTTTAAAGCAGGCAATGACTTGAATAGTATTTTATGAATAAGTCATAGAAATGCTTAACAGGTATATAAAAATATACTCAACATCATCTGTTATCAGTAAAACGTGAATCAAAACTACAATGAGTTATCAGTTCACATCTTATTTTGCTATTAGTGTGGCTGTTATCAAAAACTTAAGAAAAACAAGTGTTGAGCAGTTTGGAAAAATTATAATGTTTTATCTTGTTGGTAGGAATGTTAGATGGTACAGCAGCAATAGGTTCCTCAAAAATTAAACAGACCCACTGTATGAATTAGAGTTGATATTTATCCAAAAGAAATTAAATTCAGATGTGGAAGAAATCACATCTGCACTCCATGTTCATTGCAACATCATTCACAATAGCCAACACATGGAAACAACTCAAGAGTTATTATCTATTCACTAGTCAGATGAATGGATGAAGAAGGCATGTAATATACATACAATGGAATACCATTCAGCCTTTTAAAAGCAGAAAATTTGGTCATTTGTGATAACATGGATGAACCTAGAGGACATTATGCTAAGTGAAATAAGCCAGTCACAGGACAAATATTTCAGGAATCTAATTTCGTGAACTATCTATAATAGTCAAACTCACAGAAGCAGAAAATACAACAGGAATTTCCAGTGACTGCATGGAACTAATGTTTAATGTTTCATAAATTTTTATAAAGTGCATAAAGTTTCAGTTATGGAAGATAAACAGATCCTAGAGATCTGCTGTACCACATAGTACCTACAGTTGGTAATATGCTATTGTGTACTTCAGGATTTGTTAAGAAGGTAGCTCTCATTGCTTTCTTAACACACACAAGTGCACACACACACACACACACATACACACAGAACACAGGAAACTTTAGGAAGTGTTGGATAATCTTGCTTGTGGTATGGTAATCACTTGTACATGCATATGTCCAAACACATTAAATGTACACACTAACTATGTGAAGTTCTTTGTATATCAATTATATCTTAATGAAGCAGTTAAGCAAAATTAAAAATAAAATGGGTAGTGAACATATGGATCTGATTTCAACAAATGAACATCAAAAACATTTTTGCTTCTACACAATTGGCTACTTTGATTTTGGAATAGGTTTTCTATTGCACCAAGGAATGTTTGTTAATTTTATTGGGTAGTATAATATCTTTGGGGTTATGCAAGATAATTCCTATATATTTTAAAAATGCATGTTGATAAATGTGGGCAAAGAAAGCTTTAAAACACTTGATAGAAAACAAGGAATAAAGAAAAATGTTGATAATTATTAAATTTGAGTAGTGAATAAATGGGAGCTCATTTTACTTTTCTCTCTTCCTTTATGTCAAAGGCACCCAGTTAAATTTCAGTCACAAAATTCCAAGTATCCTTGGTAGTTCAGGCTGAGAATGTTAACATCTGTGTCCTTCACTCCATTGAGCTTTTCCTATGGATGCCACTCGTGTTGGGCTTCTGCATCTCTGAGTAGCCCATAGCTAAAAGGAGAGATGCAGTGCTATACACCTGCTAATGCCGTAGAAACTAATGCCACTGTGAATAGAATTTGGTCATATCCCAAAAAAGCACAGTAATATTTAGTTATCAACTGAAAACATATTATCTCTTCACTAGCCAGTTAATCACCCATCTGGGTAGTTTATGGGAATTTATTCCTAGATTTCTAATTATTTCCTATTGCTTACATAAATTCTAAGTATTGGACCTATTTTGAGGAAAGTGGCTATTCAGACCACTATAAAGCAACCACTTATATTTAAAATAATTTAAAGTAAATAAATAAGTAAACCCATTTAGATTGTGGCTGTCCCAATCTGACCTCTGAGTCTAGCCATCTCCAAGTTCAATAATTAAATAAAGATTGACTATTCTTTATATGGAGAAAATTATATGATAAAGATGGCATTTCAAAACAGAGATGAATCATTTAATAATTAGACATAGGACAATGGCATTCATTTGAAAAATAAATATAACTAGACTTCTCCCTTACACTTCTCACAAAACACAAATTATAGGAGATTAAAGTTTTCAATATAACATCAAAACAGAAATTTTATAATCTTGGAAAGAACAAGACCATCTAAGATCAAATACAAAACTCAATAAACCACAAAGAAAAGGATGAATAAAATTGTTTATTTTAAATTCTGTTGAGGGAAAAAGAAAATACAAGGAATGTTAGACCCCAAACACAAAAAGAACATGTACAACACGTATGACAGACTACAGGTTAATTTCCGAACATATAAAGAACATTTATATACCCAGTAATAAAAAATAAACACTTAACAGTAATTGGGCAAAGGACATAAACATAAAAATCTTAAAAACAAAAGATGCTCATTAGCACCTAAAAGGTAATCTATAAAAGTGAAAGTGACACTTTGAGATGTGATGACTTTGAACAGTCCTTGTCTCAACTGTTGAGGGACAGTTTTTTGTTTTCATGTTATTTGTTGAACTCTTTACGTAGTATAGAGTTAATCTGATGTATATAAAGTTAATTGAAACTAGATCTTAGTAAAAAGTAAGAATGGGAATAGGAGAGAGGGAGGAGGAAGAATAGTGGGAGTGCGGTGGGAAAGTGAGTACAGTGGGAAGAATCACTATGTTCCTAAAGTTTATTTGTGAAATGCAAAAAGTTTGTATACCTTAAATAAAAGTTCTCTGGGAAAAAAAATATGCTCATTCATCATCTTAATTAAAATCATAATCTGAAAATGTTTTAACCCAATTGAATCTATAGGAATCAAATAGTTTTGATAGTAAACAACATTAGGAAGGTGAAAGGAAACAAGAATTATAAAGACTGTTTACAAGAATGGATATGGGGCCAACATTGTGGCTTAGAGCATTATGCCTGCAATGCCAGCATCCCATGTATGCACCAGTTCAAGTCCTGGCTGCTCTACTTCCGATCCAGTTCTTTGATAATATCCCTGGAAAAACAATGGCCCAAGTCCTTGGGCCCCTGCACCCAGTGGGAGACCTGGATGAAGCTCCTGGCTCCTAGCTTCAGTCTGGTCAAGTTCTGGCTATTGTGGCCATGTGGGGAGTGAATCCGCAGATGGAAACTCTCTCTTTCTCTGTCATTCTCTGTCTCTCCTCTCCCTCTCTCTTCCTCTCCCTCCATCTAATTCTGCCTTTCAAATAAATACATATGTATAAATTAAAAATAATATACATTGATAATATTCCATGTTAGTATATAAAGAAAAATATTACATAAAAAAGAAGGGATACAAATTCTGGTGAAGGAAATTTGTCAGTGTCTACCAACATTTTAAATAATCATATTATTTGACCCAGCTATTCCACTTCTAGGAATTTCCAACAGTTACATGGACATAAGAAATATGTACGTGAATGCGTCAACTATTATTATCTATAAAAACAAAGGCCTTGAAATCTTAAAATTCATCAGGAAAGGGATGATTAAATTGTTCACATAATCCAATATTTTATAGCTATTAAATAATAATACTGGGGGGTGTGGGCAGTGGTCAAGAAGCCTCTTGGAATGCCTGCATCCCATATCAGAGAGCCTGGGTTGGAGAACTGGCTTGCTTCCAATTCCAGCTTTCTGCTAATGCATACTCTGGGAGGCAACAAGTGATGGCCGAGTACTTGGTTCCCTGCCTTTCACACAAAATCAAGAATTGAATTCTGGCTCCTGGATTCAGCCTGGCCCAGCCCTGGTTGTTTTGGAGATTTTAAGTATGAACCAGCAGATAGAAGATCTCTTTCTATTTGTCTCTGTCACTGTTTCTCTGTCAGACTTTCAAATAAATGAAAATAAAATCTTTTTTTAATCAGAAAGCTATGTGTTAATGGATCTATAAGATCATTAACATGGCTATTTAAAATATTTTAGGAAGGGAATTGCTGAAAAAGTGAGTTTTAAACCATCAGGTTTAGATTTTAGATGTGGTTTACATTTGTAAGTGACCACATCTTACTTAGTTGTGGTTTAAATATAGTGGCAAAATCTTTTTTGCTTAACCCTTTATCTACAATCCCTGGAAGTGATGTTTTCAGTTCACAATTGATCATAATGAAAGGACTAAGAGTCAAAGGGAGCACATAAACAAGTCTAGTATCTGCTAACACTAACCGATAGAATAAATAAAGGGGAGAGTGATCCAACATGGGAAGTGAGATACTCAGCAAACTCATAGAATGGCGGATGTCCTAAATAGCACTCTGGCCTCAGAATCAGCCCTAAAGGCACTCGGATCTGGCTGAAAAGCCCATGAGAGTATTTCAGGCATGGAAAGCCAAGACACTCTGGCAAAAAGATCTCTGTGAGTGAGATCCCAGTGGAAAGAACAGGTCTTCAAAGAGGGAGGTGTGGGGAGCAATCCGGACTAGACTGAGTTACTGGAATTAAGACTTATTCTATGCATCTGCTCTCCCACAATATGGCGCTGGGAGAGAAGTAAACAGCTTCTGCACAGCTGCCTCCAGTTCAACCAATAAACTGTAGGACTTGCTCCTGATTGGAGGAGAGCAGCGTACTCGGCGTGTGGGCAGCCGAGTTGGGATTGGCAGAGGAGGACTATAAAGGAGGAGAGAGACGGCATGCACCAGGAACATCTAAGGGGAACATCTAGCTGAAGGAACACCTGTGCAGCCCCCGAGAAAGCCGGCCGGCAGTGTGCCGCTCCCCTGCGGAAGTGGGGAATGTGGCCAGGGGGAACTGCCCTTCCACGGAGGTGGAAGGGACAGTAGCCAACCCGGGAAGAACCAGCAGCAAACCCGGGGAGGGCCGAGCAGACGAAAGAACAGCGCAGGGTCCTCTGTCGTTCCTCCACGAAGAGGGGGAGCGACAGGGAGGTGCCTTTCTCTGAAGGGAGGAGAGAACCTCCACTTTGACTATGACCTTGTCTAAACAAGATAAGAGTCGGAGAACTCAAGGGGCTTCCATAGCCTTGGAAACTCATGACTGGTGCATAGGGAGATTACTGATGCCATAAACAGGAGTGTCAATTTGTAAAGTCAACAACAGGAGTCACTGTGCACTTACTCCTCATGTAGGATCTCTGTCCTTAATGTGCTGTACACTGAGGCTTAATGCTATAACGAGTACTCAAACAGTATATTTCACTTTGTGTTTCTATGGGGGTGCAAACGATTGAAATCTTTACTTAATGTACACTAAACTGATCTTCTGTAAAAAAAAAAAAAAAAAAAAAAAAAAAAGAAATTATCAATTCCCAACTTGACTCTCACTGGGATTAAACATGACAATAGGTCTGATCTGATTTCATCATCATTTAAAAAAAATCATCTATTATTTTTCACTTTATGTTTCTGTGTGGGAACAAACTGTTGAAATCCTTACTTAAGGTATACTAAGCTGATCTTCTGTATATTAAGATAATCGAAAATGAATCTTGATGTGAATGGAAGGGGAGAGGGAGTGGGAAAGGGGAGGGTTGTGGGTGGGAGGGACGGTATGGGGGGGAAAGCCATTGTAACCCATGAGTCGTACTTTGGAAATTTATATTCATTAAATAAAAGATAAAAAAAAAATAAATGAGCATTGGCTCTATCAAAAAAAAAAAAAAAAAAAAGAAACAGCAGGAGGAGCTGCTTCAGGCGAATGAAGTCAAGAAAACATCATGGGGTCTGGCACAAGCCCATCTAGCTGAGTTATAGTTCTACCTGAACTATTAAGAGGCTCAATTTTACTCCCAGGTTTTACAGACATGGCATGAAACATCCAAGAATATTTATGGAGTCAGTAATATTTGGTACTCACTTGCGTAACACATACATTGCTAACATAGTTTAAGGGATATATACTTTAAAGAAATTTAACTTTGCTTTAAAGTCAGTAACATATATATATATATATAATTTATGAAATTATCAGTCTTTTTATGAAATGAAGTAACACTTCCAAGAAGAGGTATTTCAATGGTCAAAGACTTATTGATCATAATTATAGCTTGTTCTGAAAAAAAAACAGTTTTTGTTGTTGGTGTTGTACATTGTACAAGTCACTATGATTTCTGTTAAAGAAATTTCTTCCATGAATAGCAGTGATAAAGTTAAATTTTAAGATCACCAAGAAATCTGTAAAAGTAGAAACTTGAGCTTTGAAGGCATTTATATAAAGTAATCCATTCTAGACCAACCATCTGTTTCCATTTAGGACCACAAATAAACCTTCAAAACCACAGGATAGATTATGTGTTCCTGAAAGACAGGAACTTCTCTCACAGTTCATAATATACTCTTGCATTTAGAAGGCACTCAATAAATACTTAAGCGATTACATCATTTACATTTAAAATGGGAAATGAGAGACAATCAATGAAAAAATGGCAAATTTTAAAAAAATCAATGAAATTGATAAACCTCTGGCAAGACTGACATAAATAAAAAGAGAAGGCTCAATCTCCAATGCCAGGGTGGAAATCAGGGTATTGCTATAAATTTTGTTGCCGTTAAAAGGATAGTAACAAAATACTGCAAGAGGATATAGGAAATGAACAAAACAGAAGGGATAAGTGAACAATTGCAAATGGAAGACATCAATCATCCGTATTAATAATTGCATAATGGGGGACAGTGCCGCGGCTCACTTAGTTAATCCTCTGCCTGCGGCGCCGGCATCCCATATGGACGCCGGTTCTAGTCCCGGTTGCTCCCCTTCCAGTCCAGCTCTCTGCTGTGGTCCGGGAGGGCAGTGGAGGATGGCCCAAGTGCTTGGGCCCTGCTCCTGCATGGGAGACCAGGAGGAAGCACCTGGCTCCTGGCTTCGGATCGGCGCAGCCATTTGGGGAGTGAACCAATGGAAGGAAGACTTTTCTGTCTCTCTCTCTCTCACTGTCTAATTCTGCCTGTAAAATAAAAAATAATAATAATTGCATAATGGAAGTAGACTAGAAATACTCATAAGCATGGATTTCAACATTTTTTTGCACCAAAATAAACTTGTCTTTTTAGTGCCATTTCCATCAACTTTTTGAAGTACTCTCATGTCAAATAAAAGAGATCGTCAGATGTCAAATTGTATAAAAATTCTAAAGTGTCTATACTCTCTCAAGGAAAAGAATAAGAATGGAAAAGCTGGGCTGACATGTCAATAACAGATATAGTACATTATATTATAGATACTGACACAACAGCTTTATTCATAATAAACTAAACATGTCTACTAATAGTAGAGTGAAAAAGTAAATTATTATATGTTCATTAAATGAAAACACTCGCAATGATAAAAAATATAACACTATATATAAAATGTATTATATGAACATAAACAAATAAAAACCTGTATTGCCGAAGTAACAATATAGCTGAAAGTCACAGATATTACTGTATTGATGGTATAACTCCATTTACATGAAGTTCAAGAAAAGGCAAAATATGTTAGTTGATTTCTAGTTTGCTGGGTGTTTTTAGTAAGGTTCATCAAATTGTACACTTAAATTGTATATATTTTGCTGTGTCAATGTTACAACTACAACTAAATATTGAAAGCAAATAATATTTTATAAAAAACAATAATTCTTTAATATTTTGAGTAAATCAGATATGGCTACTGGTGTGGGGAGCAACTCGGACTAGACTGTTACTGGAATTAAGACTTATTCTATGCATCTGCTCTCCCACAATATGGCGCTGAGAAGGGAGTAACAACTTCTACGCAGCTGCCTCTCGCCAACTTGAGTAATGACCTGCAGGAGCTGATCCTGCTCCTGATTGGAGGAGAGCAGCGTACTCGGCGTGTGGGTAGCAGAGTTGGGATTGGTGGAAGAGGACTATAAAGGAGGAGAGAGACAACATGCACCAGGAACATCTATCTGAAGGAACACCTGAGCAGCCCCCGAGAGAGCCGGCCAGCGGTGTGCCACTCCCCCGCGGAAGTGGGGAAAGTGACAAGGGGAACCGCCCTTCCACAGAGGTGGAAGGGTCGGTAGCCAACCCCGGAAGAACCAGCAGCAAACCCGGGGAGGGCCGAGCAGACAAAAGAACAGCGCAGGGTCCTGTGTCGTTCCTCCACGAAGACGGGGAGCGACATACTGGAAAGTTTGATCCAACCAGAGAGGAGACATAGTGTTCAGAGGTGACGGGATAGTAGTTACAGGATAGGAAGTTACTAGACTTTGGCTTATTTATTTTTGTAATCTATTGGCAAATTTCCTTTATATTTCTAAATTATTTTAAATAAATAACATTTATTTATAGTGATCCAATTTCCCTATTATTCCTAAAGTGTTTTAAGCCAGATCAGATCTAATAAGTGAAGAGGACAAGACTTGTACACCAGGAACATGTTCATCTCCTTGGGTTGCCATAACAAAATCACAGGCTATATAAACAAAAGTTATAGTCTCACAGTTCTGAAGGGTTGGAAGTCCAAAATCAAAGTGCTGGACAACTCAGTTTTTACTTTTTAACTTCTTTATATTTTCATTAATACAAAGAGAACAGATTTCACATGGCTCACAGATACGATTCTAAGAATATAATGATTCTTCCCGTTCTCCCCCTTCATTTTTTCTTTTTTAATTTTACAATCATGTATCTTTGATCTACTTCATAGTTAAATGCTTAATGCTCCACTAAATAAAATTTCAACAAGTAAAAAGTAGAAAAGTCGCTGCTCAGCAGGAATATAGGCAAGGGTTATAAATAATAATCAAATCCCTAGATGCCAATTGTGCTTATACACGTTACATTTGTTTTTGCTTTATACATTAGCTACCACAAATCAGAGAAAACATATATGTGTCTTTTGGGACTGGCATATTTGATCTCCACTTTCAACTATTTTGTTGCAAAACACAGGATTTCATTTTTTATGGCCGAGTAGTATTCCATAGTGTGTTTAAACCTCATTTTCTTTATCCAGTCATCAGCTGATGGACATCTAAGCTGATTACATATCCTAGCTATTGTGAATTGAGATGCTATAAACATGGGAGTACAGGTAACTCTTTCATCTGCTGGTTTCATTTCCTTTGAATATATTCCCAGGAATAGGATAGCTAGGTCATATGGTAGATTTATTTTTTGACTTTTTTATGCAATCTCTATACTGTCTTCCATAATGATTGTACCATTTCACATTACCACCAATAATATATTAAGGTATTTTCTGCTCCATATCCTTTTGAGCATTTTTTGATTTTTAGATGATAGCCATTCTAACCTAGTGAGGCAAAACTTCATAGTTGTTTTTATTTGCATTTCCCTGGTGATTAGTGATCCTGAGCATTTTTTCATGTGATTTATGGAAATCTGTATTTCATCTTTTGAAAAATGCATGCTCAGGGCTGGTGCTATGGCAGAGTAGGCTAAGCCTCTGCCTGTGTCACAGGCATTCCATATGGGCACTGTTCATGTCTCAGCTGTGCCTCTTTTGATACAGCTCTCTGACTATGGCCCAGAAAAGCAGTGGACCCCTGCACCCACATGGGAGACTTGGAAGAAGTTCCTGGCTCCTGGCATTCCATCAGCTCAGCTCCAGCTGTTGCAGCCATTTGGGGCATGAACCAGCAGTGGAAGACCTTTCTTTCTGTCTTTACCTCTCTCTATCTATAACTCAACCTCTCAAATAAAATCTTTTTGAAAAAAAGAAAAATGCCTGCTCATATTCTTAGTCCATTTTTTAACTAATTACTTGTTTTGTTGTTGTTGTTGAGCTTCCTTAGCTCCTCATACATTTTGGATATTAATCCTTTATCAGATGCATAGCTTGCAAATATTTTTACCCATTCTGTCAGTTACCTCTTTGTTGAGTGTTTCCTTTGCTATACAGAAGCTTCTTAGCTCGATGTAATTCAATTTGTCTATATTTACTTGTATTGCCTCTACTTCCTGGGGTCTTTCATCCAAGAAATCTTTGCCTATGCCAATGTCTTGCAACATTTCCCTTATGATTTCCCCCTAGTAATTTGATGGTTTCAGGTCTTAGGTTTAGATCTTGACCCACTGTGAGTTGAATGAGGTTCTTGATGGCTTTCGGATGGCCACCTTCTTGCTGTAACTTCCCATAAAGGAGAGATAGATGGGTAGAGATAGAGATATAGTTTCTTCCTCTTATAAAGCCACATTCGTTTCAGATTATGGCTCTGCCCTATGATCTCACATAATTAATTACTTCCTATAGCTCCTGTCTCCACATATAGTCAAATTGGAAGGGGGTCATTAGGGCTTCAACATATGAATTCTGAGAGGACACAATTCAGTCAACAGCAAAGATAAAGAAAAGGGTTTTGAGAATTAATTACAGAGCAATTATTTCCAAAAGAATGAGCTAGCTAAGCTGATTTTTTGAGTACTTGAAAAATACCTTTGTGACATGCCATTTCATAAAGCTAAATTAAATGTCTTACAAAGTGATGGAAAATAGAACTCATTCAGTTAATGGCATCTGGATAAGCTGGGACATCTGGGTTTGATGTTTAAAATATATTTGAAGCCAGAAAATGTTTTGTTTCTTATTTCAATCCTGCTTCATTTATTTCATTGGTGGAAAAGCCTAGGTAACAACATCTGTTTCCAAGAGTTTTGAGAGAGGAGCTCATATATACAAAACATTATAAACAAACGTGCTGGGGACAAAGACTCTTGTAGCTTGAAAATGGAACGAAACACAGCAATAAAAACTAGGGAGCTCCCTAAGGAAGAGAATTTGTTTTTAGGAAAAATCAGAATAGGTAAGAAAATATTCTTCAGAAAATGATGTGGCTGTGAATACAAAACAAACCCCTGTCTTTCATTTTTACATGTCAGCAAATAGAGTAGCCTTTAAAGTCATATGGAGTAAAATCATAAATAGTTATGCTAGACTACAATATATAAAGCCTAAAAATAGAGCAAACTGCCAGTTCTTTTATGTTTTAATGTTATAATGACTAGCTGTTGGCCAGCGCTGCGGCTCACTTGGCTAATCCTCTGCCTGTGGCGCCGGCACCCCAGGTTCTAGTCCCGGTTGGGGCGCCGAATTCTGTCCCGGTTACTTCTCTTCTAGTCCAGTTCTCTGCTGTGGCCCAGGAGGGCAGTGGAAGATGGTCCAAGTGCTTGGGCCCTGTACCCGCATGGAAGACTAGGAAGAAGCACCTGGACCCTGGCTCCGGATCGGCGCAGTGTGCCAGCTGTAGCGGCCATTTGGGAAGTGAACCAATGGAAAAGGAAGATCTTTCTCTCTGTCTCTCTCTCTCTCACTAACTCTGCCTGTCAAAAAAATTAATAAAAAATAAAGACTAGCTGTTAAAAGGATTTGGTAAAAGATCTTATTGCTAAATGGTACAAAAGTACAAAAAGCCCATTTCCTAGAAGCCTATAGCCACAATTAATCAAGCTACACATCAAGGGTCCAAAGACTTCCTATTGTTCCTGTGTGTCATCTTCAGCTTACCTGAATGGTGTAGATGTATACAAAGACATTTGACTGAAAACAGAGGAGTAACTGGACTTCCTACTACGCATCATTTTTATTGCTGTTCTTGAAGAAAAAAACCTTTCTTAGACATTTCCCAGCAGATTCCTCCTAGTCCCCTCCACTAGCAGTAGGTGACACACCCAGGTCCCTTGCAAGAGGAGTGTGAGCAGGGAGGAGAAATAGCTGGCATTGCCAGTCTTCCTAATAGGCATACACAAACTCTGTTCCCAAGGAGCAGAACTGAGGAGAAAATAACTGTTGGATACGTGACCAGAGATGACTGTGATGACTGCTATACTCACGCAGCAAAATTTGAGGAGAGGGGCAACTGAGAGACTATGCCTACACAATGTATTAGATTAGTTGTTACACCTCACACAAAAGCTTGGGCCAGTCATTGTGTTACTTAGTTTGTTGATATACAAAAAGATAAATAATGCATAATTTTAAAAATTGCTCTAAGAGTTAGACAAGGATATGCACTGCTGTGTGGCGTCTGATTCATGGAACACTCTCAATACATGATATCTATTACTGTATTGCAGAAGCTTGTTAGCACATGATTATTAATAACATGTATACATTTGTGTTTTTTCCTTTATAAAAATAATTTATTTATTTAAAAGGCAGAGTTACAGAAAGAGAGGAAGAGACACACAGATAGATCTTCCATCCACTGATTCACTCCCTGGATGGTTACAGTAGCCAGGGATGTGCCACATCGAAGCCAAGAACTTAGAACCCCATCAAAGCACTTGGGTCATCAAATCTATTGTTTTCCCCGGCACATTAACAGGGAGCAGGGTCAGAAGTGGAGCAGCAGGATTCAAACCTGCACCTATCTAGGATGCTGGCATCACAGGTAGAAGCTTAGCCAGCTGATCCCATTATACCACAATGCCAGTCCCTGTTTTAAATTCTTTATAGGTTCATCCTCACATTCTCTTTTTCTCAATTCTAGAATTAATGTTTTCTCATGCATAGTAGAAAATTAAATAGTTTGGTACTATAGAAAAATGTCTATAAAGTAAGACAAATTCTTTAGTATATAGTTCAAAGACTGGCAAAATATTAGTACTAGAAATTCAGAAATTCATTCTGGGTTTCTTGTGTTTCTATATGAATTTTGGCATAGTTATTTTCTAAATCTGAGAAGAATGCCTTTGGTGTTTTCATTGGTATCACATTGAATCTGTAAATTACTTTTGGAAATATGGACATTTAGAAGACATTGATTTTTCTAATCCATGAACATGGAATATTTTTCCATTTTTTGTGTCCTATTTTTTTCTTTATTGCTATTTTTCCATAAATATTCTTATGGTTTACTTTGGATTTCCTTCGTACTTCTACTGGGAGATTTTCTGCCTTTATACTCTTTCATAAAGATGACTATGTTTCTGTGTTTCTATATGTAGCACATCCTTAAGCATTTTTGTAAGGATTTACAGATAGTGAAAAACTCTTCCAATTTCTGTTTGTTATGTAAAATCTTAATTTCACCTTCATTCATAAATGAGAGCTTTTCGGGGTACAGTATTTTGGGTTCACAGGTTTTTGTCTTAAGATTTAACTGTGTCTCACCATTCTCTCCTAGCCTGTAGGGTTTCTGATGAGAAGCCAGCTGTAAGTCTAATTGGAAATCCTCTGAAAGTAATCTGGCATTTCTCTTGTTCACATTTCTGAACCTTTTATTTATGTTACAGTGTTGAAAATTTGACTACAATGTGTCATGGTGAAGATCTTTTCAGGTCATGTCTATTAGGAGTTCTGTGTGCTTCCTGTAGTTGGAAATCCCTTTCTTTCTCCAAATTGGGGATGTTTTTTGTAATAATTTCACTTAAAGAGCCTTCTAATCCATTCTTTATTTCCACGTCTTCAGGAACTACTATGATCTGTATGTTGGGTCATTTGATAATGTCCCATAAATCTCCAACACTTTTTAATCTTTCTAATTTCTTTTTTTGATCTGACTGTAAAATTTCCAAAGATTTGCCTTCTAGTTTGAATATTTTTTCTCTGCCTCATGAAGTCTGGTGTTAAGGCTTTCTACCACATTATTATTTGATCTACTGAATTTTTCATTTCTAATATTTCATTTCTTTAAAATCTCAATTGATGGGAAAATAATTTCATTCATGTCATATGTTGCTTTCGTTAATTCATGGATTTGCTTCTGAGTAATCCTATGATAAATCTTTTTAATTCCATTTCAGATATTTCCTCAATTTCTTCATCTTCACATTCTAATATTGAAATGTTGTTATGTTCCTTTGGGAGAGGGTTCATATTGTCTTCCATATTCTTGTTTCTTGAATTCTTGAATTTATGCATTTATTTTAGAGGCATTTGTGGAGATACTTGCTGATTTTCTTCTTCTTATGACTTTTATCTTTGGACTATGCCTCTGTGGTTTAGTGGGATGTCTGCTGTTTTGGTGAATACCCAGAGGCCTATGCTAGATGTGGCCATGGAGCTCTGGTCAGTGCCCCAGGATTGGGGGAGTATTTAGGGTGACAGCCAAGTTGAATATGGTAGATCTCCTATTTTTTATTAGAAGGGAGTGTTTGATCAGCTCTGTTGGCATAGTCACACCCTCATTCCTATCTTCCAAGATAATCAATCCCTGGGTCTTAGCCCACAGTAGGTGCAATACTCATGCATGCTTCCATGAGAACCACACAAAGGATCTGTGCAGTCCTCAGAGGTAGCATGGATACTGTTGAAATAACCCACCCAGGCAATCAGGATTCTCTGAGCTTGTGGAGCCCCTCACAGTGATTGCCTGAGACCCAGCTACACCTTGCTTCCTCTCCTACAGTTTCAGTGATCCAACCGTCTCAGCACACTAGAGTTTCAGTGTTCCACTCTGCCCTACTAGCCTGTCTTATCCACAGAGAGGCAGAGATGCTCTCAGAGCCAACTGGATGTGGGAGCTCCATGTAGGTGGTTTCAGCTCCAGAGCCTGTGATGTGTTGGGAACCTGGGGGATCTTTATAGTCCTATGTTGTTGTCCAGCCCCCTGTCAAACCTCCCAGACTCAGGTATCTCCTCTCAGCTGGTTGTTGAGTGCACAGACCCAGCTGTCATAGCTGTTACATATATCCAAAATGGTGCCCAATATTTCCCAACTGGTTGCTGTGTCCCAGGATGAGAGAGAAATGCGCCACTTTTTACCCTCTCAGTTGGCAGGTATGCTGTTCCCCAACAAGGCTCCAGGCCAGACTCATGCCAAGCTTTCCCCTCAACTATACTGCCAATAGCATAGGCTGCTGTAGTTTGCTCTCGCCTCACTCTCCAAAGCACTCGGGTTCTTGGCAGCTGGGGTTCTGTGCTGTCTCCATGCTTGTGCTGCAGGTTCACAACCTCCATGCAAATACACAGCATCCCTCTTTCTTCCTTGGAATGTCCACTGCAGTTTTCTCCTTACGACTTCCCTGTGATTGTACTCTCTTCTTTTTTTTTTTTTCTTTTTGTTTTATCTTCCCCTAGCCTAGAGCAGTAAGCTCCCTCCCTATTCTGCCATTTTGGAATCTCCCACATTCTTTCATTTTTAAAGATTTATCCACTTATTCAAAAGGCAGAAATACAGAGAGAGAAGAAGAGATGAGATAGAGATAGAGACAGAGATAGAGAAGAGATAGAGATAGAGTTAGAGAGAGAGAGAAATCTTCCACCACTGGTTCACTCCCCAAATGGCCACCATGGAAGCCAGGAACCAGGAGCTTCCTTCAGATCTCTCCCATATGGGTGCAGGGGCCCAAGTACTTGAGCCATCTTCTACTGCCCTCCCAGGTGCATTAGCAGGAAGCTGGATTGAAAGTGGAGTAGCCGGCACCCATATGGGATGCCAGCACTGCAGGTGGAGATTTAACCTTCTATGTCACAGTGCTAGCCCCTAGTTCTCACTCTTAATTATGTTGAAGCTCTAACACCAAAAAATACACAAAGCAATATGGTATGCCCAGCATTGGAAATATGGTCATACCAATAAATCTAGGTTCATCTATTGAGAAAGACTTTTAGATAGAAGCTCAATTTGATTGCAACCCTATATACTTTGTTGGTCCAACAAAAATAAAGCTGTATTTAGATCACCAAGAGCTTGAGTTTTTCCCCTGCTATCTTGTTTTCAGGGGAATCCAGACCTGGACATATCAAGGATGAAGAAATGGACTCACTTACCTTTTCCTTTTCTCAAATTACTTCTATCACATGAGATTCATCATTGGTAAAAATTCTCAGGTGAGCATATGCCAGAAGTAATCAAGTTTTATAACACTGTATTTCATGCACAGTTGTATAGGAAAGCATACACCACAACCAGGACCTAACTTCACAAATCTGAGTGAAGTATGTATACCAAATTCTGCACAGCCAAGGAAGGAAGCTTACCCAGATGGTCTTTGGTATGTTTGATGTTTGGACATGTAAACAGCTAATAAAGATCAAAATTTCTTCTAGGTATGAAAATCAATATTGAAATAACTCACCAATAGCATTGTTTTGGCCCACTACAAAGGCAGAGATTCTTGAGGAGATAGTGTTCCAATAGACTAAGAGTATAACACCAAAACTCTAGGAGTCACAAAAAGACATTCAGCAGAACACATATTTAAAGCTTTCCCTTGACCCACAATGAAATCAAAACCTATCATATACAGCCTACAAACGGACAATTGTTTTGGTCAACAGCAAAGAATTCCCACCATAAGCACCAGAAACCAAAAACAAAGGACACTTTAGGCTGCAGAAACTCTTATGGATATCTGTTTTTTTGCTTGTTTGTTTGAATCAGTGTGAGAACAATTCTTTGCAAAAGCAATTGGATTGGGTTTTCAGTAAATGTTTTTATGAGAATTTGAACCAGAATACTTTGCCTTGTTCTTATCTCCAGGAGAGGTATTTGCAGCTATGTGATTAACTCTATCTGTTCCTTTCCACTTCTTTAACTGAACTAAGGTCTGAATAAAAGTTTCTTAAAGCATTTGTTCTTAGGAGAAAATGTCTCTTTCAGGGAGGAAAGGATGAGAAGAAAATGAACGCAAATATTGCTAGATTGGATAAAGAATCATGATCCAATTACATACATATAAGAGACTCACTTTAGATCCAAAGACATGAATGGGTTGAAAGTTAAAGGATGGAAAGAGATATAGTTCAAACATGCACTAAAAGAGAATTGGAATGGTGGCTATATTAATATCAGAAAAAAATATACCTTAAAACAGAAAACATTGCTAGAACTACATAAGGACATTTTTGTAATAAAAAAATTAATCTGTCAAAAAGATATGACAACTATAAATATGTACTCATTGCACCAAACAGCAGACAACCCCTGGCAAAAACAGATGAAATGGAACTGACAGAACTGAAGAAGGAAATAGACAACTCAACAATCATTGTTGGAGACTTCATTAGCCCACTTTCAACAATGAACAGAACACTTTGATAGACAATAAATAAGAAATAGAAGACTTCATTGCTTTTCAACATTTTGGCTAAGATGAAGTATAGTATCTGTTCTTATCAGAAGTAGAAGACTTGAAAAAACACCTGCGAGGGCGGAGCCAAGATGGCGGAATAGTGAGGGCGCGCACCGATAGTCCGGGAAAATTTAGTTTAATAAAAGGGGAATTACGGTAGCCTCAGAAAAAAGAACCAGGAAAATATTGCAGAGGAACCCCTTCTGGATTGAGTGGTCATGAATCGGAGGACCTACTGGGAGAACAAGGTCGCCCACCGCGTGGAAGCCAAGCCGCGGGACCGAGCCGCGGCAGCCGAGCCGCGGGACTGAGCTGCGCAAGCCGAGCTGCGGGACCGAGCCGCTGGAATGCGAGGTGAGCCTGAGACACCGGCAGGCAAGCGGAGAGAGGAGACTAGAGGGAACGACCCCCCGGGGGCGGGGGGGAAGTTCACCAGGCTAACTGGAAGAGAGAGAGAGAGAAAAAAAAAAAAAAAGGTGACTGGTACGGACACGGGTTTCTCTCTCTCCGCTCACCTCTCAAGGGCAAGCAAGACAAAGAGCAGGCGCCATCTTGGACATACGTCATAAGCAGAGTGACCTCAGGTCTGCACCGGCCCTGAGCCTAGCAGAAAAACCTGACTCTGGGCAGGGCAAATTAACAGGAGATTAGGACCTAGTAAATTTGTGGTGCTACTGAACTGAGACTGTGAAAAAAGAGACGGTGGGGGAGAGAACTCACGGAATTCACGTGAGCACTCTCCAGAGACGCTACAATTCCGTAACTTTGGCAACCCAGTGGGAGACTGAAGGAGAATTTGAGCCCACTCTAAGGGCCGAACAGATTCCCTGTGTGGTCCTTGGGAAAGAGCTTCTGATCTCTGGCTCCTGTGGGTATATCATTTGCCTGCTAACTACCTCCAACTTCGTTCAGCTGTGCAGAATAACTTCCCTTTTGAATCAAAAAAAAAAAAGAAAGAGAGAGAGAGAGAGAGGTTTACCACGCCTAACCTGGGAGTGTCACCTTTGGCACACCAAACAGAGCTCTCAGGCCACACCCATCTCAAGCCCTAAGGCTCCATCAAAAACAGATAGTCCACTTAATCTAGAGTCATAGTATAACAAGAAAAAGCACCACAGTGAAGAAACCAAATATCTCCAATATGCCAAATAACAAATGCAAAAACCAAGGTAATAAAAACAAGGAAGTCACCATGAAGCCCTCAAATGAAAAAGACACCCCAATTCAAGATTATGAGGATGATGATATAGAAGAAATGCAAGAAGCAGATCTCAAAAAATTGATAAGAACATTAAGAAGTTCTCAAAAACAAATTCTTGAACAACAGAAATCCTTAATGGACAAGATAGAAAATCTCTCTCGTGAAAATGAAATATTAAGGAGGAATCAAAATGAAACGAAACAACTAGTACAACAGGAAACTGGGATAGTGACTGAAGTGAAGAATTCAATAGATCAAATGAAAAACACAATAGAGAGCCTTACAAACAGAATGGGTGAAGCAGAAGAGAGAATATCGGACTTAGAAGACAGAGAACAGGAAAGGATACAGTCAGACCAAAGAAAAGAAGAGGAAATTAGGAATCTAAAACATATTGTCGGGAATCTTCAGGATACTATTAAAAAAAACAACATTCGGGTTCTAGGAGTTCCTGAAGGCATGGAGAGGGAGAAAGGATTAGAAGGCCCTTTTAGTGAGATATTAGCAGAAAATTTCCCAGGTTTGGAGAAGGACAGAGAAATCCTAGTACAGGAAGCCCACAGAACCCCTAATAAACACGACCAAAAGAGACCCTCACCACGACACGTTGTAATTAAACTCTCCACAGTGAAACATAAAGAAAAGATCCTAAAATGTGCAAGAGAGAAATGTCAGATTACTCTCAGAGGATCTCCAATCAGACTCACAGCTGACTTCTCATCAGAAACTCTACAAGCCAGGAGGGAATGGCGAGATATAGCCCAGGTACTAAGAGAGAAAAACTGCCAGCCCAGAATATTATATCCTGCAAAGCTATCATTTGTGAATGAAGGTGAAATAAAGACTTTTCATAGCAAACAGAAATTGAAAGAATTTGTTGCCACTCGTCCAGGCCTGCAAAAGATGCTTAAAGATGTGTTACACACAGAAACAAAGAAACACGGTCATCAATATGAAAGAAGGTAAAGGAAGGAAACCAAGGAAGGAAAGCTCACAGCAAAAGATCACAGAGAATTCAAAGCATATATTAGAACTTATCTTTGGCAAATGGCAGGGCAAAGTTACCACTTATCATTAGTCACATTGAACGTGAATGGCCTGAACTGTCCAGTTAAAAGACACCGAGTGGCTGATTGGGTTAAGGAACAAAACCCATCTATTTGCTGCTTACAAGAAACTCATCTTTCCAACAAAGATCCATACAGACTGAAAGTGAAAGGCTGGAAAAAGATATACCATGCCAACAGAAATGAAAAAAGAGCAGGCGCAGCCATCTTAATTTCAGACAACATAAACTTTACCACAAAAACCGTTAAGAGAGACAAAGAGGGACACTACATAATGATTAAGGGATCAATTCAACAGGAAGATATAACAATTATCAATGTATATGCACCTAACTACAGGGCACCGGTTTATCTAAAAGATTTGTTAACGGACTTAAAGGGAGACTTAGACCCCAATACAATAGTACTGGGGGACTTCAATACTCCACTCTCAGAAATAGACAGATCAATAGGACAGAAGATCAACAAGGATACAGTAGATTTAAACGACACTATAGCCCAAATGGATCTAACAGATTTATACAGAACTTTCAATCCTACAGCTAAAGATTTTACATTCTTCTCAGCAGTACATGGAACCTTCTCTAGGATTGACCACATACTAGGCCATAAAGCAAGTCTCAGCAAATTCAAAAGAATTAGAATCATACCATGCAGCTTCTCAGACCATAAAGGAATGAAGTTGGAAATTAGCAACTCAGGAATCCCTAGAGCATATGCAAACACATGGAGATTGAACAACATGCTCCTGAATGAACAATGGGTCATAGAAGAAATAAAAAGAGAAATCAAAAACTTTCTGGAAGTAAATGAGGATAACAGCACAACATACCAAAACTTATGGGACGCAGCAAAAGCAGTGTTAAGAGGAAAGTTTATATCAATAGGTGCCTACATCAAGAAATTGGAAAGGCACCAAATAGATGAGCTTTCAATTCACCTCAAGGATCTAGAAAACCTACAGCAAACCAGACCCAAATCTAGTAGGAGAAGAGAAATAATTAAAATCAGAGAAGAAATCAACAGGATTGAATCAAGAAAAACATTCCAAAAAATCAGCCAAACGAGGAGCTGGTTTTTTGAAAAAATAAACAAAATTGACACCCCATTGGCCCAACTAACTAAAAAAAGAAGAGAAAAGACCCAAATCAATAAAATCAGAGATGAAAAAGGAAACGTAACAACAGACACCACAGAAATAAAAAGAATCATCAGAAATTACTACAAGGACTTGTATGCCAGCAAACAGGGAAACCTATCAGAAATGGATAGATTCCTGGACACATGCAACCTACCTATATTGAACCAGGAAGACATAGAAAACCTAAACAGACCCATAACTGAGACAGAAATTGAAACAGTAATAAAGGCCCTCCCAACAAAGAAAAGCCCAGGACCAGATGGATTCACTGCTGAATTCTACCAGACATTTAAAGAAGAACTAACTCCAATTCTTCTCAAACTATTCAGAACAATCGAAGAAGAGGGAATCCTCCCAAATTCTTTCTATGAAGCCAGCATCACCTTAATTCCTAAGCCGGAAAAAGATGCAGCACTGAAAGAGAATTACAGACCAATATCCCTGATGAACATAGATGCAAAAATCCTCAATAAAATTCTCGCCAATAGAATGCAACAACACATCAGAAAGATCATCCACCCAGACCAAGTGCGATTTATCCCTGGTATGCAGGGATGGTTTAATGTGCACAAGACAATCAATGTGATACACCACATTAACAGACTGCAGAAGAGAAACCAATGATTATCTCAATAGATGCCGAGAAAGCATTTGATAGAATACAACACCCGTTCATGATGAAAACTCTAAGCAAACTGGGTTTGGAAGGAACATTCCTCAATACAATCAAAGCAATCTATGAAAAACCCACAGCCAACATCCTATTGAATGGAGAAAAGTTGGAAGCATTTCCACTGAGATCTGGTACCAGACAGGGATGTCCACTCTCACCACTGCTATTCAATATAGTTCTGGAGGTTCTAGCCAGAGCTATTAGGCAAGAAAAAGAAATTAAAGGGATACAAATTGGGAAGGAAGAACTCAAACTATCCCTCTTTGCAGATGACATGATTCTTTATTTAGGGGACCCAAAGAACTCTACTAAGAGACTATTGGAACTCATAGAAGAGTTTGGCAAAGTAGCAGGGTATAAAATCAATGCACAAAAATCAACAGCCTTTGTATACACAGACAATGCCATGGCTGAGGAAGAACTTCTAAGATCAATCCCATTCACAATAGCTACAAAAACAATCAAATACCTTGGAATAAACTTAACCAAGGACGTTCAAGATCTCTACGATGAAAATTACAAAACCTTAAAGAAAGAAACAGAAGAGGATACCAAGAAATGGAAAAATCTTCCATGCTCTTGGATTGGAAGAATCAATATCATCAAAATGTCCATTCTCCCAAAAGCAATTTATAAATTCAATGCAATACCAATCAAGATACCGAAGACATTCTTCTCAGATCTGGAAAAATTGGTGCTGAAATTTATATGGAGGCACAAGAGACCTCGAATAGCTAAAGCAATCTTGTACAACAAAAACAAAGCCGGAGGCATCACAATACCAGATTTCAGGACATACTACAGGGCAGTTGTAATCAAAACAGCATGGTACTGGTACAGAAACAGATGGATAGACCAATGGAACAGAATTGAAACACCAGAAATCAACCCAAACATTTACATCCAACTTATATTTGATCCGGGAACAAAAACCAATTCCTGGAGCAAGGACAGTCTATTCAATAAATGGTGCTGGGAAAACTGGATTTCCAAGTGCAGAAGCATGAAGCAAGACCCCTACCTTACACCTTACACAAAAATCCACTCAACGTGGATTAAAGACCTAAATCCATGACCCAACACCATCAAATTATTAGAGAACATCGGAGAAACCCTGCAAGATATAGGCACAGGCAAAGACTTCCTGAAAAAGACCCAGGAGGCACAGGCAGTCAAAGCCAAAATCAACTATTGGGATTGCATCAAATTGAGAAGTTTCTATACAGCAAAAGAAACAGTCAGGAGAGTGAAGAGACAACCGACAGAATGGGAAAAAATATTTGCAAACTATGCAACAGATAAAGGGTTAATAACCAGAATCTACAAAGAGATCAAGAAACTCCACAACAACAAACCAAACAACCCACTTAAGAGATGGGCCAAGGACCTCAATAGACATTTTTCAAAAGAGGAAATCCAAATGGCCAACAGGCACATGAAAAAATGTTCAAGGTCATTAGTAATCAGGGAAATGCGAATCAAAACCACAATGAGGTTTCACCTCACCCCGGTTAGAATGGCTCACATTCAGAAATCTACCAACAACAGATGCTGGTGAGGATGTGGGGAAAAAGGGACACTAACCCACTGTTGGTGGGAATGCAAACTGGTCAAGCCACTATGGAAGTCAGTCTGGAGAGTCCTCAGAAACCTGAAAATAACCCTACCGTTCGACCCAGCCATCCCACTCCTTGGAATCTACCCAAAGGAATTTAAATTGGCAAACAAAAAAGCGGTCTGCACCCTAATGTTTATTGCAGCTCAATTCACAATAGCTAAGACCTGGAACCGACCTAAATGCCCATCAACGGTAGACTGGATAAAGAAATTATGGGATATGTACTCTTTAGAATACTATAACACAGTAAGAAACAACGAAATCCAGTCATTTGCAACAAAATGGAGGAATCTGGAACACATCATGCTGAGTGAAATAAGCCAGTCCCAAAGGGACAAATACCATATGTTCTCCCTGATCGGTGACAACTGACTGAACACCAAAAAGGAAACCTCCTGAAGTGAAACGGACACTATGGGAAACGGTGACTTGATCAGCATAGCCCTGACTGTTAATGAACAACTTAATACATTATCCCTCTTAGTAGTTTTTTTGTCTGTTCTACTTAATATGACTGGTTTAATTCTTTAATTAATACACAGTTATTCTTAAGTGTTAAAAATTAACTGAAATGTGATCCCTGTTAAGCATAAGAGTGGGAATAAGAGAGGGAAGAGATGTATAATTTGGGACATGCTCAAGCTGACTTGCCCCAAATGGTAGAGTTAAAAACATACCGGGGATTCCAATTCAATCCCATCAAGGTGGCATGTACCAATGCCATCTCACTATTCCAAGTGATCAATTTCAGTTCACAATTGATCATAATGAAAGGACTAAGAGTCAAAGGGAGCACATAAACAAGTCTAGTACCTGCTAACACTAACCGAGGGAATAAATAAAGGGGAGAGTGATCCAACATGGGAAGTGAGATACTCAGCAGACTCATAGAATGGCAGATGTCCTAAATAGCACTCTGGCCTCAGAATCAGCCCTAAAGGCATTCCGATCTGGCTGAAAAGCCCATGAGAGTATTTCAGGCATGGAAAGCCAAGACACTCTGGCAAAAGATCTCTGCGAGTGAGATCCCAGTGGAAAGAACAGGTCTTCAAAGAAGGAGGTACCTTTCTCTGAAGGGAGGAGAGAACCTCCACTTTGACTATGACCTTGTCTAAACAAGATAAGAATTGGAGAACTCAGAGGGCTTCCATAGCCTTGGAAACTCATGACTGGAGCATAGGGAGACTACTGATGCCATAGACAGGAGTGTCAATTGGTAAAGTCAACAACAGGAGTCACTGTGCACTTACTCCTCATGTAGGATCTCTGTCCTTAATGTGCTGTGTATTGAGATTTAATGCTATAACGAGTACTCAAACAATATATTTCACTTCGTGTTTTCATGGGGGTGCAAACTGTTGAAATCTTTACTTAATGTATACTAAACTGATCCTCTGTAAAAAAAAAAAAAAAAAAAAAAAAAGAAATTATCAACTCCCAACTTGACTCTCACTGGGATTAAACATGACAATAGGTCTGATCTGATTTCATCATCACTTAAAAAAAATCATCTATTATTTTTCACTTTATGTTTCTGTGTGAGAGCAAACTGTTGAAATCCTTACTTAATGTATAATAAGCTGATCTTCTGTATATTAAGATAATCGAAAATGAATCTTGATGTGAATGGAAGGGGAGAGGGAGTGGGAAAGGAGAGGGTAGTGGGTGGGAGGGACTGTATGTGGGGGAAGGCATTGTAATCCATAAATCGTACTTTGGAAATTTATATTCATTAAATAAAAGTTAAAAAAAAAAGAAGAAGTAGAAGACTTGAACAACCCATGAACACATTAGACCTAACACATTTGTAGAACAGAGTCATATTTTGCATCTTTTCCTTAACATTGGCACAAGAGATGCAGAAAAGCTGAACAATCTAGAAAAAAGGAATATTCACACTTTCCAATTTCCAAACTTATTGCTAAGCCAAGTAATCAAGATTAAGTGGTTTATGCAAGGATTGATCAATGGAATAAACTTGAGAGTACAAAAAGAAACCTTCAGGTTTAGGATCAAGTAATTTTTGACAGGCATGCAAAGACCATTCTGTGGAGAAAGTAATAATCTTTTGAACATATGGTACTGGGTTAACTGGGCACAGTAAAGAATGAAATTTGATCCTTGACTGGCATCACATTCAATAATTATCTCAGATGAATAAAAGACCTAAATACAAGGGTCATCATTATAAAACTCTGAGACACAAAAATCCTCAATAAAATTCTGGTCAATAGACTGCAACAACATATCAGAAAGATCATCCACCCAGACCAAGTGGGATTTATCCCTGGTATGCAGGGATGCTTCAAGGTTCACAAAACAATCAGTGTGATACACCACATTAACAAACTGCAGGAAAAACTATATGATTATCTCAATAGATGCAGAGAAAGCATTTAATACCACTCCCTTTCATGATGAAAACTCTAAGCAAATTGGGTATAGAAGGAACATTCCTCAATACAATCAAAGCAATTTATGAAAAAAAACCACAGCCAGCATCCTACTGAATGGAGAAAAGTTGGAAGCATTTCCACTGAGATCTGGTACCAGACAGGGATGCCCACTCTCACCACTGCTATTCAATATAGTTCTGGAAGTTTTAGCCAGAGCCATTAGGTAAGAAAAAGAAATTAAAGGGATACAAATTGGGAAGGAAGAACTCAAACTATCCCTCTTTGCAGATGACATGATTCTTTATTTAGGGGACCCAAAGAACTCTACTAAGAGACTATTGGAACTCATAGAAGAGTTTGGCAAAGTAGCAGGGTATAAAATCAATGCACAAAAATCAACAGCCTTTGTATACACAGACAATGCCATGGCTGAGGAAGAACTTCTAAGATGAATCCCATTCACAATAGCTACAAAAACAATCAAATACCTTGGAATAAACTTAACCAAGGACGTTCAAGATCTCTACGATGAAAATTACAAAACCTTAAAGAAAGAAATAGAAGAGGATACCAAAAAATGGAAAAATATTCCATGCTCATGGATTGGAAGAATCAACATCATCAAAATGTCCATTCTCAAAAAAGCAATTTATAGATTCAATGTGATACCAATCAAAATACCAAAGACATTCTTATCAGATCTGGAAGAAATGATGCTGAAATTCATATGGAGGTACAAGAGACATCGAATAGCTAAAGCAATCTTGTCCAACAAAAACAAAGCCGGAGGCATCACAATACCAGATTTCAGGACATACTACAGGGCAGTTGTTGTCAAAACAGCATGGTACTGGTACAGAAACAGATGGATAGACCAATGGAACAGAATTGAAACACCAGAAATCAACCCAAACATTTACATCCAACTTATATTTGATCCGGGAACAAAAACCAATTCCTGGAGCAAGGACAGTCTATTCAATAAATGGTGCTGGGAAAACTGGATTTCCAAGTGCAGAAGCATGAAGCAAGACCCCTACCTTACACCTTACACAAAAATCCACTCAACGTGGATTAAAGACCTAAATCCATGACCCAACACCATCAAATTATTAGAGAACATCGGAGAAACCCTGCAAGATATAGGCACAGGCAAAGACTTCCTGAAAAAGACCCAGGAGGCACAGGCAGTCAAAGCCAAAATCAACTATTGGGATTGCATCAAATTGAGAAGTTTCTATACAGCAAAAGAAAAAGTCAGGAAAACGAAGAGACAACCAACAGAATGGGAAAAAATATTTGCAAACTATGCAACAGATAAAGGGTTAATAACCAGAATCTACAAAGAGATCAAGAAACTCCACAACAACAAACCAAACAACCCACTTAAGAGATGGGCCAAGGACCTCAATAGACATTTTTCAAAAGAGGAAATCCAAATGGCCAACAGGCACATGAAAAAATGTTCAGGATCACTAGCAATCAGGGAAATGCAAATCAAAACAACAATGAGGTTTCACCTCACCCCGGTTAGAATGGCTCACATTCAGAAATCTACCAACAACAGATGCTGGTGAGGATGTGGGGAAAAAGGGACACTAACCCACTGTTGGTGGGAATGCAAACTGATAAAGCCACTATGGAATTCATTCTGGAGATTCCTCAGAAACATAAATATAACCCTACCGTTCGACCCAGCCATCCCACTCCTTGGAATTTACCCAAAGGAAATAAAATTGGCAATAAAAAAGCTGTCTGCACCTTAATGTTTATTGCATCTCAATTCACAATATCTAAGACATGGAATCAACCTAAACGCCCATCAACAGAAGACTGGATAAAAAAATTATGAGATATGTACTCTATAGAATACTATGCAGCAGTAAAAAAAAAAAAATGAAATCCGGTCATTTGCAACAAGATGGAGGAATCTGGAACACATCATGCTGAGTGAAATAAGCCTGTACCAAAGGGACAAATATCATATGTTCTGCCATCAGTGACAACTAACTGAGCACCAAAGGACCAACTTGTTGAAATGAAATGGACACTATGAGAAATAGTGACTTGATCAGCCCTTGTCCTGACTCTCGAGGAACAAGTTACTATTTTATTCCTTTTGGTATTTTTTTGTTCTACTTAATACCATTGATTGAACTCTTTAATTAACACACAATTATTCTTAAGCATTTAAATTTAACTGAAAAATGATCCCTGTTAAATGTGAGTCAGAATAACAGAGGGAGGAGATGTACATTTCGGCACATGCTCCATCGGACTTGCCCCAAATGGGGGAGTTAGAAACATGCCAGGGGATTCCAATTTAATCCCATCAAGGTGACATGTACCAATGCCATCTCACTAGTCAATGTGATCAGTTTCAGTTCATAATTGATCATAATAATAAGATTAAGTGTCAAAGAGATCACATAAACAAGATTAGCGGACACTAATACTAACTGATAGAATTAAAAAGGAGAGAATGATCCAACATGGGAAGCGAGATGCACAGCAGATCCATAGAATGGCAGATGTCCTAAATAACACTCTGGCCTCAGAATCAGCCCTTAAGGCATTTGGATCTGGCTAAAAAGCCCATGAAAATATTTCAGGCATGGAAAGCCAAGACACTCTAGCAAAAAAAAAAAAAAATGACCTAAATGAAAGATCTCTGTGAGTGAGATCCCAGCGGAAAGAATGGGCCATCAAAGAAGGAGGTACCTTTCTCTGAAGGGGGAGAGAACTTCCACTTTGACTATGGCCTTGTCTAAATAGGATCAGAGTTGGCCAACTCAAGAGGCTTCCATAGCCTTGGCAGCTCATGACAAGAATGTCAATTGTTAAATCAACAATAGGAGTCACTGTGCACTTACTCCCCATGTAGGATCTCTGTCCTTAATGTGTTGTACTATGTGAATTAGTGGCATAACTAGTACTCAAACAGTAATTTATACTTTGTGTTTCTGTGTGGTTGCAAACTGTTTCAATCTTTACTTAATATATACTAAGTTGATCTTCTGTATATAAAGATAATTGAAAATGAATCATGATAATGAATGAGATGGCAGAGGGAGTGGGAGATGGGATGGTTGTGGGTGGGAGGGAGCTTATGGGGGGGAAAGCTGCTATAATCCAAAAGTTGTACTTCAGAAATTTATATTTATTAAATAAAAGTTAAAAAAAAACTCAGAGGAAACAACATGTGAATTCTTCATGTCCTTGGATTAGACAGGGTTTCTTTTATGTGATATCTAAAACGTACTCAACCAAAGGAAAAAAATTAGGCAAATTGGACCTCATCAAAATTAAAAATAATTTGTGCCTCAAAGAACACTATGAAGAGAGTTGAAAGGGCACAGAATCCAAAATATCTAAGTAACTTTTACAACTAAACAATAAGAGACAAATAACCTAGTTTTCATTTGGACAAAGGACTTGCAGAGACATTTCCCCAAAGATACACAAATTACAATTTGGCACATGTAAAAATACCAACATCATTACCCATAAAGGAAGTGAAAGTCAACACCATAATAAGATACTACTTCATGCTCACTTGGATGGCTATAATCAAAAAGACAGATAATAGCAAGTGTTGGTGAGGAGATAGAGAAATTGGAACCTTCATCCACTGCTTTTGGGAATGTAAAACATTACTTCTGCTTTAGAAAACTGTTTTGTATTTCTTCAAGAGGTTAAACATAGAGCTATCATATTACTCAGCAATTCAACTCCTAAGTATATATACTCAAGGGAAATGAAAACATATGTCTTCATAAAAACTTCTGCATGAATGTTTATTGCGGCACTATTCATAATACCCAAAGAGTAATACAGTCTCCAAACGTCCACCAACAAATGAACAGATATAAACAAAATGTGGTATGTTAACAATGGAATGTTATGTGGTGATAGAAAGGAATGAAATACTGATTCATGCTGTAATATGGATGAACCTTGAAAACATTATGCTAAGTGAAGGGAGCCAGACACAAAAGACCACATATGCTGTGATGCCATTCATACAAAATTTCCAGAATAGACAAATTCAAAGGGACAGAAAGTATTTTAGTGGTTTCCTGGGGCTGGGGCCACGGGAAGGAAGGAATGGAGAATGACTGCTAGTTGTTTGTGCAGTGTCTTTTTGGAGCCACATAAATGTTCTAAAATTAAATTGTGGTGATAGTTGCACAACCTTGAAAATATACTAAAAATCCACTGTACTGTACAAATGCAAGAATGGGTAAATTTCACATTGTATGAAATCTATCTCAACAAAAATGCAAAAGGGGTAGACTTTTATGTGGTACATATAACTGCTTCTACAGCCTTCCTCATTCCCTCTGTTCCCAGTTATTCTGCACAGCACCAAGAATAAGGATGCTTGCAGACCCTCTGTGGAGTCAGAGCAGGAGGGAAAGATTGCAGGGTGTCAAAAGTGTTATGTTGTTGGCTGGCGCCATGGCTCAACAGGCTAATCCTCTGCCTGCGGCGCCGGCACACCAGGTTCTAGTCCCGGTTGGGGCGCTGGATTCTGTCCTGGTTGCTCCTCTTCCAGTCCAGCTCTCTGCTGTGGCCCGGGAGTGCAGTGGAGGATGGCCCAAGTGCTTGGGCCCTGCACCAGCATGGGAGACCAGGAGAAGCACCTGGTCCCTGGCTTCGGATCAGCGCGGTGCGCCGGCCGCAGCGGCCATTGGGGGGTGAACTAACGGAAAAAAGGAAGACCTTTCTCCCTGTCTCTCTCTCTCACTGTCCACTCTGCCTGTCAAAAAAAAAAAAAAAAAAAAAAAAAAAAGAAGTGTTATGTTGCTGTACCCAAAAGTGAATGCAACTTCTGTGAGTCTTTGGAAATACTTTATTGAATGTGTTCTACTCGTGCCTCTTTTTGGCTTCCAGTCTTAGGCAGTGTCCCACTGTGATGCTGGCATTTCCAGTCTGTTCCCATAGTTGTATCATTGCAGAGCAGTTTGCAGGCTCATGTGTGTGTGTGTGTATCCCTACCTCTTCCCTATGACTTCATTTCCAGGAGAGCCACATCAGTTAGAATCAAAGGTCACAGTTGATTGTGGTTATATCATGTAAATGGGAAGCCCTCTTTCAGGCCATGATCACAAAGCTGGCATCTGGATTTCTTACCAGAGCTCTCAAGTCACAGTGAGACTGTCGGGAGTATTAAATGCCCAGAGTCTTATTTTTTCCATTTGTTTGGTTTTGTTTGAATATGAATAATCTTTGCTATTATGTCCAGTTCTACTCACAAGTACGTGCTTCATTGATAAAAGACTTACCCTAAGAATGGGCCCCTTGAGTACCTTCAGATCTATGGTCCACTGTACCATAGCTCATGTGCTTATTAGTGATCTAGCCTGGTAATTTTTAGAAATTAGTATAAATTCTCAAATACATTTTGAGTATATCATATTACTCTTACATGACTCTTCTACTAATCTTACACTTCCATTCCCTGTCTCATTAATTCTGTGTAATATGACAAAAACTTACACTTTGAAGCACAAATGAGTCCTCTGATAAATCTATGTATGCAAGCCACTATAAATAAAGATTCTGGGGTCACAAAACTGCCCCCCCCCAGCACTCAGGATGTTCATATAGCTGCAAAACATGAGACAAATTACAGGAAAAGCAGCCTGCATCTCTCCCTGCAAAGCTCTAAGACACAATTGCTTTCAGAAATGGTGCTTTGGGTTATTCAAAGAAAATAAAAGTTAAAAGAAAGCTCCTCTTATTAGAGTAGAACAATAGCTTTAGAAGAGCTATTCTTCAGTTAATTAGAGTAAGGACTACTGGATGCACGAAGATGAAGAGAACTAAAGCAAGACCTTGTGTCCAAACCATGTTAATGATTTAGGTCCCAACCCTTTTATTTCCTTTCCTGGAAACATCTGATCATGAGTATGGCCAGGTTCATGGCTATAGGGCATGTCACTGGTTCTTACCCAAGGTATATTACTAAGTTTTACAGGAAAGGGAGAGATGTTCTGGGAAGGCAGGTGATTTCTGAATGAATAGTTCATGAATATGATTTATTTTGTTTTCTTTCCAGAAGAAAAGAAACAGACTTATACTGTTTTAAAAAGATGGTTTTGAGTCCCTCACCAGATCCTGTGTGAGCCAGATAACATTGCTGCTCTTGCAAGCTGGTTTTAATCAAGTGTTACCCCTGCTGGCCACCTAATATCAATTTTAAATTCTCCAAAGCCCCAGGAGAAAGAGCAGGTTCCGTTGTTAAGGTTTCTTCGGTCATCTTAGTCAAGTTGCTTATCAGGGAAGCGTGTGTTATTGCTCAAAAGCCTGCCCTCCCCCACTCCTCCTCTCCCTTCATAGGAGAGGCTGGCTTATTACTGCAGAGTTCAGCCTACTGTATGGGCAGAAACTCCTCAGTGCCACAAATTTCCATGCTTGGAATGTCTTCCTTGTCTTTTTTTTTTTTTTTAATTCTGAGGCCCTGACAAAATCTGGGTGATGGACAAGTTGAAGATGGGCAGACAGATGTTGTGAACTGGCATGCCAGGGGTATTAGCAAGCAGTACACTTCCTGTTTGTTTTTACATCAAATATGGTTCCTTGTTAACAAGGTGGTCTCTCAGCCCCTTTAAAGTGATCTTGTTTACATGTATTTTGTAATTCTTAGAGGTATTAGTGAGATAAGAGAAGAGCCTGAGATGCATAAAGGGCAGTATTGGCTTTAGGGCATGGCTTTGTTGCAAACATTAAATGGTCACACATGGGGCCCTTGGCTGCAGTCTGTGTGTCTGAATATATTTTGAAATGCTGTGAGTGACTTTTTATTAACAGAGGGAAAGAACATATATTAAATATCAAATATGTCTGATGAGATCACAAGATATAACTAAATGGTTCACAATAGTTCAAAATAACAGGGTGACCAAAAGTATACCAGACGAATGTTGTCATTCAGAAGGCAGATATATGGATCTTGTATCAGCAAAGTGAAAATCTGGCCAAAAATATTAACCAAGACAATAAAGTCAATTCATAATGCTATAGGGATCATTTCACACTAAATATACTATGAGTACCTATGGAAAAATGACCTAACAGCGGTCTTAAAAGAAACTGAAAATAATAAGCAAAAACACACAGAAACACAAGAGACAGATGGTTGTAATGAACCCTACTCATACCGTCCTGGATACAATGGCTGAAAGAATTAGTCAGGACATGGAAATGCTGAAGAACCTACTAATAATGATGATCAAAGGGTAATCTATTTCCATCATTCTTTTTTCATGTGCAATACATATTTCTGTAAAAAAGAAACTTCTTATCAACTACATGGCTTTCCTTGAGAACATTTTACACAAGAAAGACAGGCTGAATATGTAATTGTTTTGTTGTTCACTTATTAACCAGTTTTCAAAATCATAGCTGTTCACTGAGAATCTTCCATTGGTGGCCCCAGGGGTGTGTTTTGTACCATTATGAATCCACAGTTTTGGGGCTGGCTCTGTGGCACAGCAGGTTAAAGCCCCAGCCTGAAGCGCTGGCATCCCATATGGGTGCTAGTTCTAGTCCCAGCTGTTCCTCTTCCAATTCAGCCCTCTGCTATGGCCTAGGAAGGCAGAAGATGGCCCAAGTCCTTGGGCCCCTACACCCACATGCGAGACCAGAAGAAGCTCCTGGCTCTTGACTTCAGATTGGCGCAGTTCCGGCCATTGTGGCCATTTGGGGAGTGAACGAGCAGATGGAAGACCTCTCTCTCTATCTCTATCTCTTTCTATAACTCTGTATTTCAAATAAATAAAAATAAATCTACAAAAAATGAATTCATGGTTTTAAATATACTTGATGTGTCTCAACTCATTACTGGTATTAATCATATTATTGCTTAAATTCTCTTATCTTTGTCCATTGGGAGCATCTGCAAGTTGATTCTTCAGTCCTTTTGGTATGACAATAATGACAGCTCCTTCAGTTTCTGACAAGACAGGACATCTCAGGTTCATTTCATTTTTTTCTTGCCCTAGGATACAAATTGGTCATTTCTCCAAGGAGAATTGGTTCCTTTACTATTTAAGAATGAGATCTGGGTTGTACTAATGCTCAGTGTTTCTGGGTCTTTATAGAGGTCAAAATAATATATATTTAAAATAAATCAAGTTTATAAAAATATTTATAATTTAATTTTATAGTAGAAAATTTAACTTTTTCAATCTTACACTTTTATCTGCTCTTTCCCATAATGAAAATACCATTTTCCAATATCAACATAATTACCAATTAATAAAAACACAACAGTCTCAAAAAGCCAGTACCAAGACCATCACCAAAAATACAATTACTGAAAATCATTTACAATTTTTGGTTATTTTTGTTCTTAGAAAATATCCACTAAACATGGATGGTCAAGTCAACGCATTTTAAAGCCATTGAAATAATTCTACTTCTGTATGATTAAACCACTAACTTGTATTCCTCTATTTCATTTTGCTTTTAGTGTTTCTGGGTAAATTTAAAATGTTTAAATTTTGCATTATTCCTATGTAACGTATATGCATGATCTCAAAGTTAAATCTACAAGACAAATATATATCTTTAAAATATTGCTTCAAATATGTTTTATCTCATAATTTTAATATATTTTTCTAGAGGCTTAGCCAATATTGATCTCGGTTCTCCAAGATTCCCAGTGGTTCTGTGAGCTACTGAATATTTTTGTAATAAACCTGTTTCCTATTTAGTCTTACAGAATTGGCTCTTGTTGCTTACAACAAAGAACCTTGATTGATATGGGGGAATGTCTGTTGGTTGACCGACTAATTCCATTTACACACTGATCTATGCTTCTCTGGGACTAGTTTTGCATGAACAAAATCTTAGCAGGCGAAATATTTCAGAGCTAACAACATTTCATTTTTACATGGCTCCCATCCTCCTACTTCATCCTATATCCTTAAGGGAGACCACACAAGTGATGTAGAACAAAATAGAAAACAAAAAAATTCCAGGGTGGCAGAGGCTTGAATAATTTTAAGGTATGTGTTTCAGTTGGTACCTCAGATAATTTCTGCCCACCATGTAAAGTACAATTGTATATAAGTTTCAAAAGTTTCAGTATGCTCCATGAGGTCTATTATTCATGTTTCTGCTCCATAGAAAGTATGGGAAGCTTAAGTTCATTAAAACCCCCCATTTATTGTGTGGTGGCCACTAACATGCATTCAGAGTGTGCTCTCCTTTATTATATTACAAAACACACAGTGCAATAGTGCCTTTTCTCCCAGCAGGTGCCAGTAACCTCCAATCTAAGTAGAAAATCATCTATTTCTCTCTGCTATCAGTATTACTTCTAAAATGAGACGGTTATCACAGAGAAGCTGTGATAGAGAACAGACCTTCTGTCGTCCATAGTTGGGAATACATGATAACCCAAAGAATGTGGAACATTACAAATTGGATCTGGTGATGAAATACAGACTTCCTATACTAAAATAGCATTTTCTGCTTCTTTTTCATGCTAAGAGTCCTACAAAATTCTAGACATTTCCAATTATGGTGCATTTTCTACTTGTTCTTTGGCAGCAGAACACCTTTTAACTACCATTCCTATTAATCTATCACTTTCCACACAAGGTTAGTTCTTACAGAAGGCAGTGAAGCTTTAAGCTGTAATTCCCAATGTTCCATGCAATATTTTCTTAGCTAGAGTCTCATAAGAGATCCTCAAAGAGTTCATGGAAAATGCACATTATGAAAAACTATGCATGGATTTCAGAAATTATTGAACCTAGAGTAAATAATATTAACTTGTTACAGCATGTCTGAACAGACTCTGGTTTGAGACTCTACAAAGGAACAGACATCAGTTTGAAAAGAATCCCTATAAGAGCCACATGATAAAGCTTGGATGGAAGAAGGGTGAAACTACTGATGTTTTTGAAAAAGTGTACGGGGATACTTCCCCAAAGAGATAAGCAGTTTACAAATAGAGAATTTGTGTTAAGAAGGGACAAGATGATGTTGAAGGTGAAGGCTGCAGCAGCAGATCCTACACATTTATTTGCAGGGAAAAAATTCATCTTCTTTGTGCCCTAGATGAAGAAAACCAACTAGTAACAGCAGGAAAAACAGCCAACATCACAGGCACCTCAGCTGGTTCAACTTGCATGATTCTGGCTGAAAAATTAAAGTGCAACCAACTTTCTGCTGAATAGCGGCCAAAATGCTGCACCCCGATCAGCTACAGACAAAAATCAAAACTTTCAGTAGAAATTTTAAATGTGTCTTCAAAGAATTATAACTGGACATGAAACAGGCCTTCCTGGTATGATCCTGAAGATAAAGCACGATCAAAGCAAAGACCATCAAGAGGGAAAAGTGGTTCTGCCAAGCAAAGAGGACGAGAGCAAAGGTCATGGCAGCAGTTTGCTGGGATGCTCACAGTATCTTGCTTGTTGACTTTCCAGAGGGCTGAAGAATGATACCACATGCTAATTAGGAGGATATTTTCAGGAATTTCGACAAGCTTTAGCAGAAAATTCCAGGGAAATCTTCACAGCAGAGTCCCTTGCCAGCATGACAGTGGTTTTGCTCTTTCCTCTCATCAAAACAAGGGCGATTCTGTCAGGATTTTGATGGTAAATCATTAGGCATCCACCTTCCAGTCCGGATTTGACTCCTTTTGATTTCTTTTTGTTTCTTTTTAAAAATTTATTTTATTTATTTGAGAGGCAAAGCTAGAAAGAGAGAGAGAGAGTCTGTCCTCTGGTGATTCACTCATCGGCAGAGGTAGAGAGAGAGGTCTTTCCTCTGGAGCTTCGTTCCCCAGATGACCACAATGACCAGGGCTGGGCCAGGTCGAAGCCAGGAGCTAGGAACTGCTTCTGCCTCTCCCATGTGGGTGGCAAGGGTCCAAGCACATTGGCAATCTCCTGCTGCTTTCCTAGATGCACTCAAAATGGCACCTGTGTGGGATACTGGTAAACAGGCAGTGGCTTAACGTGCATCTTCTTTTTGTTTCTTAATTTTTTTTAACTTTTATTTAATGAATATAAATTTCCAAAGTACGATTTATGGATTACAATGCCTTCCCCCCCCCATAACGTCCCTCCCACCCGCAACCCTCCCCTTTCCCACTCCCTCTCCCCTTCCATTCACATCAAGATTCATTTTCAATTCTCTTTATATACAGAAGATCAGTTTAGCATACATTAATTAAAGATTTCAACAGTTTGGTCCCACACAGAAACATAAAGTGAAAAATAATAGATGATTTTTTAAATGATGATGAAATCAGATCAGACCTAATGCCATGTTTAATTCCAATGAGAGTCAAGTTGGGAATTGATAATTTCTTCTTCTTCTTTTTTTTTTTTTTTTATAGAGGATCAGTTTAGTATACATTAAGTAAAGATTTCAACAGTTTGCACCCGATAGAAACACAAAGTGAATTATACTGTTTGAGTACTCGTTATAGCATTAAGTCTCAATGTACAGCACATTAAGGACAGAGATCCTACATGAGGAGTAAGTGCACAGTGACTCCTGTTGTTGACTTTACAAATTGACACTTCTTTTTATGGCATCAGTAATCTCCCTATGCACCAGTCATGAGTTTCCAAGGCTATGGAAGCCCCTTGAGTTCTCCGACTCTTATCTTGTTTAGACAAGGTCATAGTCAAAGTGGAGGTTCTCTCCTCCCTTCAGAGAAAGGTACCTCCTTCTTTGAAGACCTGTTCTTTCCACTGGGATCTCACTCGCAGAGATCTTTTGCCAGAGTGTCTTGGCTTTCCATGCCTGAAATACTCTCATGGGCTTTTCAGCCAGATCGGAATGCCTTTAGAGCTGATTCTGAGGCCAGAGTGCTGTTTAGGACATCCGCCATTCTATGAGTCTGCTGAGTATCTCGCTTCCCATGTTGGATCACTCTCCCCTTTATTTATTCTATCGGTTGGTATTAGCAGGTACTAGACAAATAGATGAGCTTTCAATTCACCTCAAGGATCTAGAAAACCTACAGCAAACCAGACCCAAATCTAGTAGGAGAAGAGAAATAATTAAAATCAGAGAAGAAATCAACAGGATAGAATCAAGAAAAACATTACAAAAAATCAGCCAAACGAGGAGCTGGTTTTTTGAAAAAATAAACAAAATTGACACCCCATTGGCCCAACTAACTAAAAAAAGAAGAGAAAAGACCCAAATCAATAAAATCAGAGATGAAAAAGGAAACGTAACAACAGACACCACAGAAATAAAAAGAATCATCAGAAATTACTACAAGGACTTGTATGCTAGCAAACAGGGAAACCTATCAGAAATGGATAGATTCCTGGACACATGCAACCTACCTAAATTGAACCAGGAAGACATCGAAAACCTAAACAGACCCATAACTGAGACAGAAATTGAAACAGTAATAAAGGCCCTCCCAACAAAGAAAAGCCCAGGACCAGATGGATTCACTGCTGAATTCTACCAGACATTTAAAGAAGAACTAACTCCAATTCTTCTCAAACTATTCAGAACAATCGAAGAAGAGGGAATCCTCCCAAATTCTTTCTATGAAGCCAGCATCACCTTAATTCCTAAGCCAGAAAAAGATGCAGCATTGAAAGAGAATTACAGACCAATATCCCTGATGAACATAGATGCAAAAATCCTCAATAAAATTCTCGCCAATAGAACGCAACAACACATCAGAAAGATCATCCACCCAGACCAAGTGGGATTTATACCTGGTATGCAGGGATGGTTTAATGTGCGCAAGACAATCAATGTGATACACCACATTAACAGACTGCAGAAGAGAAACCATATGATTATCTCAATAGATGCCGAGAAAGCATTTGATAGAATACAACATGCTTTCATGATGAAAACTCTAAGCAAACTGGGTTTGGAAGGAACATTCCTCAATACAATCAAAGCAATCTATGAAAAACCCACAGCCAACATCCTATTGAATGGGGAAAAGTTGGAAGCATTTCCACTGAGATCTGTTATCAGACAGGGATGCCCACTCTCACTACTGCTATTCATATAGTTCTGGAAGTTCTAGCCACAGCTATTAGGCAAGAAAAAGAAATTAAAGGGATACAAATTAGGAAGGAAGAACTCAAGCTATCCCTCTTTGCAGATGATATGATTCTTTATTTAGGGGACCCAAAGAACTCTACTAAGAGACTATTGGAACTCATAGAAGAGTTTGGCAAAGTAGCAGGGTATAAAATCAAAACAAACAACCCACTTAAGAGATGGGCCAAGGACCTCAATAGACATTTTTCAAAAGAGGAAATCCAAATGGCCAACAGACACATTGTTTCTTAATCTTAAAACAACCTATAATGGGCACCCATATTTTCCAGTTAATAGCACAAAGAATGACTGCACTAATATGGTTAATTTTTCAGAGTTCTCAATTCTTCAGGGATGGACTAACTGACATTTTATCAATGCTTACAAAATATCTTGAACTTAATGGAGAGCTTATGTTGAAAAATACAGCTTATATTTGTTCCTTTTATCTTTTAATTCTATATTCCCATGAGCATTTTGAAGTCTCCTCATATGCAGGCATGCAAAATATCCCAGGTTCAAGTAAATCTGGAACTGCTACAGAGTTCACCCTGGACAAGAATTCATACAGTCCAAAACAATGTCAGAACATTTCAGTCACACCACTACTCACCAACCGTGTCTCCTAACAGTCTTTTGATCAGTGCTCCCTGAGGACATGTCTTAGAAGTAAAAACAGCAAACATTTACTAAGGACTCACTGGATGCCAGGTACCACTCTATAACTTTGTTCTGCACAGTTTTACAGCAACCTATCAATTAATTACTACAAGAACCCTATAAAACTTTTGTACCTTGGTGCTGTTTTACAGGTGAAAAAGCAAAGATATATGAAGTGCTTTGTTTGATATTGCATAGCTAGTAAATGAAGGGGCCAGGAATTACACCCAGACATTGCGACTTTTGTGCTCAATCTTAACTATAAAACTTGGTGCCTTCTTAATGGAAATGCTACCACGTAAGTATCTCAATCATTTATATGCTTTTATGACACATCTTACAAGGTTAGTGAGGCTACAAATTGTCTTTTGTAATGGGAATTTTATTTGTCCGTGTCAAAGGCATGAAATATTTCCCTCTAAATCAAATCATCCAATAAAACAAAATTATACAGTCCAATTAAAATGTACTTCCAACTGACTGTGAACAGATTTAATAGTCTTATTTATATAGGAAGAGAAACACTTTGAAATCTATGTTCTATTTTACATTTGCAAACTGATTAAAATTTTGTTAGTCATTTATCTAATGAGAATTTAACAGTTACCAACACTTTTTATCTAGGGTCATAAACAAGAAATCCTAAATCAAGTTGTAGACACTATATATTCATGGGACAATTCAGGAACAAAGCAATGCACAATAGTAGCAGTTTGAAAAATTTTGTTATGCAGTTAATGGTATGCTTGTGTTGCACGTGTGTGTGTACATGTATGTGTAACAGATAGAAGACACTGTTCTCCACAGGTATTAGACTTCTGGGGAGATTACTAAGATTCATCAAGCCTTGTGAGTTCTATGAAGATTAAAATTAAACTAAATACATATAATATTTAGCACATGATCACAAATCTCTATTGTGTAAAGAATTCAGAATTTGGCAAGAATTCAGTTCAAATTCTAGTTCTGAACTTGATGGTTATGTGATTCTTTTCAAGTTACAAAACTTTACTGAGCCTGTTTCTTAACCTGAAAACCTGGAAACGCAGCCCATTTTATGAGGTGGTTATCAAGAATAAATGAGAGAATACATCTAAATCACCCAATGGCACTATAAGCGTTCATTCCGATGTTCTCTTCCCCCTTGTCTCTTGTTGTCTCCTCTAAGGAAAGGTATGGTAAATCATGGGTAAATAGACTTGGGAAGTAGAAGTGCCTTCCGCTTATATGAGACCTTTGTTTGAAGCACTTGGCAAAGCCTGGTGGGATCAGAGAGAAGGACGCTGAGAGCAGAGTACCCAGATTCAAAGTTCTAGGGAGAGATGATAATGAGGCCTTAACATTCCTTTCCACTTAACCAACACAACTCATCAGAGCAACTACATAGTTAGGGATTCTGGTGGATACATAACAGGCGAGCATTTGTACCCCTTTCACATATGGTGAAAGCTGTGAGGAGCTATGGAGCAAAGAAGAAGATCACGGAATTGTATGGGGGGAACCACTTGGGAAGGAGGTTGCCCTCAACCTCTGTGATGGGAGAACACACTATGATTAACTGGCAAATAACGCTGCATCACTGCATCTCCGAGATATCTCAATGAAGGATCTGACTTGTGCCACAGCTGACAGCCTGCTCTCACTTCACCATGTGGAGTCTGACTCCAGCTATCAAGTGAATGCTGGTTCAGCCAGCAGAATGCACTGTGCTTCCTAAGCTCAAGGCACACCATCAGCAATGGCATTACCCTACATCTTCTCACAGTGTGTCTCCAAGAGTCTTACTATGCCTGTCTCCTGATTTGTGCAGAGAGAGAGAGACCTCTGTGGGCAGGCCAGCTCTGCACTTGATTTCACAAGTCACCACTGGAAACCAGTCTGGGGCTTGCTCTTCCAGTGTCTGCCTGGCCAGCTGCTTCTTGTTACTCAAAGAGGCTCCACGGCAAATGTGGGAAAAGTGCAGCCCTCATTTCCAGGTCACTGTGGATCACATTACCTACTTGATTTCTCTCACAGCACTTACGACTCTTTGAAATGTATTATTAATTAGTGATGCATAAGCATGCCCCCCCCCATCTGAAAGTGAGCTCTCGCAGAACAGAGATTTTTGCTTGTATAATTCAGAGACTGACAAACTACTGCCAATGGGCAAAATCTGTCTACTGACATTCTTTTTAAATAAAGTTTTGTTGGAACACATCTACATCCATTTATCGACATAGTGCCTATGCGGTTTTTGTACTACAATAGCAGATTTGAGTTGTTGGAACCTATTATCTGGTTCACAAAACCTAAAATATTTATTATCTGGCCCTGTAAGGGAAAAGTTTGCCAACTTATGGTCTAATTCATTCTTCTGGCAGAACAGCACCAAGCACAGAGAAGACACTAAATAGCATTTGATGAATGAACACAGGACAGAGAAATGAGATGAGATCATCTGTTTAAAGGAAGAAGTTTCCCTTCATACACTAGATACTGCTGTATCGAAGGTTTATATTAATGAGTAGCTGATGTTTCATAACTGATATGCACATTTATCCTAAAAGTTTCTCCACTGTTCTTTAAATTGTTTATTTATTTGTACTGATTTGAAAGACACAGTGACAAACAGAAAGACAGAGACAGGGAGGTCTTCCATCCCAATTCACTCCCCAAATGCCAGCAACAGCCAAGACTGAGCCAGGCAAAAGCCAGGAGACCAAAACTCCATCCAGGTCTCCCACATGGGTGGCAGGGATCCAAGTACTTGAACTATCGTCTGATGACTCCCAGGGTACTTATTAACAGGAAGTTGGATCAGAAGCAAAGTAGCTAGGACTCAAGCCAGGCACTTTGAAATGGGATGTAGGCATTCCAAGCAGTGGCTTAGCCACCGTGCCACAACACCCACCCCTTCACTGTTTTGTGTTGCTGTTGGTGGTGGTATATTTGTAAGCGTTTCCTACTATATTTTCAGAGCTATGTTAAATAACTGGACTTGATCCAGAAATATATTACTTGTATTAAATATAGTTATCGTCACTTTAAATTCATTTTAAATATAATAAATATTCATTATTAAAAATGCAGAAGAGAAAAAAAATCCCCTCCATGCTGTTCCTCGGGGACAGATGAAGATAACATTAATACTTTCCCTCTTGATCTTTATCACAAAAATAAGAAATTTTTCAAAGCTGTGCTATATGATTAAGCAACATTTCCTAACCTGCTTTTCAATTTAGCATAAAGAATATTTTCTTGTGTTATATTCTTATACGGTTTCATTGGTGGCAAGTCACCAAAACAAAGACTGTTAAGTAGAAAAGAGAATGTATGGACAAGTTTGAAGGTGGCAAACATCATTGAATGGAAACTTAAGTAGCAGAACAGGCTCTTCCAGGAATCCACAGCACAGATCAGCTGCAGCTCTTTCTAGTCACTGTGATCAATATTCAGATTTCTGGCAAAGAGAGTCTGGCCCAGCAGGAGCCTTAGCCCTGGGATAGTGGAGCAAATGGAATGCGACAAGGGAAAGGAAATGTGCACCCAAATACCGAGCCGATGTTCCCGGTACAAGCTTGGAAGGAAGTACAGGCAAGCACGGATGTCCATTTGCTTTGTGCTGGTGTAACAGGAAACCTGAGACTGAATAATTTATAAAGAAAAGAAACTCACTCTCTCCCAGCTCTGGGGGCAAGGATGTCCAAGTTCAAGCCGTGGGCATCTGGTGTGGGTCTTTTTACTGCCTCCTCGTGTGGCAAAACAGAAGGACAAGAAGTGGGCAAACTCTGTGTCTTCGTGTGGCAGAAGACTAGAAGACCACGGACCCATCACCACCACCGAAAGCCCTTTTATTGTGGCATTAATCTGTCACAACAGCAGGGTCCCAAGTGCCCTAAACAGGCCCCACCTCCCAACACAGTGGAACTGGGGATCATTCCCAAAACATGAATTCAGGGGACACATTCAAACTGGAGCGTCCACTATAACCTCATTGTTAACTCTCCATAAATAAGTTTAGATGTTTGAAGCTGATGTAATATTCAATAACTGACAATGATAGGAAGGATTTTTCCTCTGCCTCTGATCCCACAGATGTCTAGGATTCCTCATTCCACTGATATTTTCCCATCTCTGACCTTTTCCACATAATCCAGATGATCGCTCTTTGGCCTTGTTTGGGTCTAGGGATATTTCAATTGAGACACTACTGTTGATGCTGACTGTAGGAATTGAGCTCATTAGCAATGGTCTTCCAGGGCCCCAGAGGAATTCCACAGCATCCTAAAGTATGGGTTAAAGAAGGGAGTGTATTTGGGAAAAGGAAATTCCTGGAGACAAGGTTAGCAAGAGAAGACAACATAGGCAGTTGCTTCCACTTTCTCCATTGAGCTGGGTGCTAAGCCCAGGCATTGTGATATATTTGGCATGGGTTTGGTTTCTGTGAATAGGGCCCTATCCATTCTGATTCGTCAGCCTACATAGTTGATACAGGGGCAAAATCTGTCAAACCATAAGCCTATAATCAAAAGGAAAATCACAAAATGTAACAATCACGGTTAAAAGATAGAAAGCTAAAATTGTTGATCATGCAAATTATAAAACAGCAGTATTTTCATATATAAACATAGATAAATAAACAGAATTACTGAGTTCATAATATAAACTACGTATAATCTGGGTAATTTTATTTAGTTTTTAATTTATTTTAGAGACACAGAGAGAAAGAGAGAGAGAGAGAGAGTGGTCCCCACTTACCAGCTCACTCCTCAAATACTTTTTTTTTTGACAGGCAGAGCTAGACAGTGAGAGAGAGAGAGACAGAGAGAGAAAGTTCTTCCTTCCGTTGGTTCACCCCCCAAATGGCAGCTATGGCTGACGCGCTGTGCTGATCCGAAGCCAGGAGCCAGGTGCTTCCTCCTGGTCTCCCATGTGGGCACAGGGCCCAAGCACTTGGGCCATCCTCCACTGCCCTCCCGGGCCACAGCAGAGAGCTGGACTGGAATAGGAGCAACCGGGACAGAATCTGGTACCCCGACCGGGACTAGAACCCGGGGTGCTGGTGTCGCAGGCAGAGGATTAACCAAGTGAGCCGCAGTGCCGGCCAACAATCCTCAAATACCCTTAATGGTCAGGATTAGGCCAGGTTTGCTACAACAAAATAGCACAGACTATTTTGCAAAGATTGACACATAAATATTCCATTATAGTTCATTGACAGCTCCATAACATGATTTGAAATAATTAAGAGTGTTTTGCTATTAAGTTCACAAATAATTTGTATACAAAATCTTGGAGAAATAAAATCAAGACATTCATTTAAAGATCTGTCATGGGACCAGCATTGTGGCATAGTGGGTATATCTGCCACTTATGATGCCAGCATCCCATATGGGCATCAGTTCATGTCCTGGCTGCTTCACTTCCAATCCAGATCCCTGTCAATTGCTTGGGAACAGCAATGGATGATGGTCCAAGTGTTTGGGCCTCTGCCATATACATGGGAGACCTGGAAAATGCTCCCCGCTCCTGGTTTCAGCCTGGCCCAGCCCTGGTCATTGTGGCCATCTGGGGAGTGATCTCTTTTTCTCTCTTTCTCTCTCTCTCCCTCCCTCCCTCCCTTTCTCTCTGTCACTTTGACTATCAAATAAATAAATCTTTTGAAAAAATAGAAAAATAAAAATCTATCATAGGTGTATTTACTCACCAATTTTGACTATTTTTAATGGATATAAAATCCAACTTACTAATTGTTAGGTTACGGGTACTGATGATTCAACCTTTGGGTTCAAAACCCAGCATCTTTACTCACTGGCTAAGTTGTCTACATCTGCATATCTCACCTACAAAATAAACATAATAGTGCTAACACATAGATGATTAAATGATATAATTCTTTTTTAAGCTATATTTATTTATTTGAAAGATTTACAGTGAGAGTAGGAGAGACAGAGAGAGCTTTCATCTGCTGGTTCACTCACCAAATGGCCAGGGTTGGGTCAAGCTGAAGCCGGGAGTTTTATCCAGAGGGTACTGGGGCCCAAACACTTGGACCATTTGCTGTTATGTTTTCAGGCCATTAGCAGGGAGCCGGATCAGAAGTGGAGCAGCCAGGAAATGAACCAGTACCCCATATGGGATGCTCGCATTGCAGATGGTGGCTTTACCCACAACTGGCACCTAAATGATATAATTTTAATAAATCATTTTGCACAGCTTTTGGAACACAGATATTCCTCAGTAAATGTTACTCGTATTACGTTTATTATTCTAATATACAAACAAAAGAATAGCCTCTACTACATACTTCTAACATACAACCATAATTTATGTGTATTTAAAACATTTTCAAATGCGTAGATGCAGTTGCCTTACCCTTTAATTTTTCAGGAAGCAACTGACTTAGAGTGAATTAAAACATCTTTTTACTGTTTGAGAGTCAAAATACATATCATTTTAGCTGAATATTTTGCAAACCTGAAGCTGTGGTCTAGGTGGAAATCTTTCTTTAATTTTTTGACTACTGATATTTTGCGTTTAGTATGACAAATGACCTTATCCTTAAAGATCTAGATTTCAGATCAATAAACAGAAATTTAAGAGAAAACTTACATAATTAAAGAAGCCACTATTAAATTCAAAACTCATCACAATGTTCCAGGAAATCAAATTATTCTTTTCAAACTCAGAATGACTTGGAATTGGTTTGTAAAAAGCACTTGTTAAAAATAATAAGTCCTACATTACAGCTGAATGATAAGAGTACTACACACAATGAGATTTAGCTCCACAAGAAGATAATATGGTTGTATATAGGCAAATTTTATAGCTGTACAAAAGGTACATTTCCTGACATCATACACAATGTTGCTAGGTGCATATACATACACACATTTTCCATCAGTAGCTTATTAAGCTCATCAGAAGTGTTTCTATATTATTATAATAAAGCTAAAACAGAAATTTAATTTATACATTTAAAGAACTATAAGTTTTCAATTTCCTTTCAAAATGTATTGCAATTTAAAGCAGTTTAGAAAAATTTATAAGGACTATAGCTCAAAGACAAACCAGTTTTCAATCTCTGACGTGACAATGAGTGACTAATACAGCTTGCATCATCCGTTCCTACAGGGCAGGCGAGCCGGCAGAAGGGCATCCTCTAAGCAGTGTTCCTGTATGTGCTCAAAGGTAACCATCTTACAGCTTAGATCAAGGTTGTTATGCAGATTTGGCAGTAACCTGCAACTTTGAGGGTGACAGGAATGTTCATTGTATTGATTGTGAAGATACATATATAGATGGATGGATATCCATATATTCATGGAGATTTGCTTATGTAAAAATTGATCCTATTGTCCATTTTAAACATGTAAAGTTTATGGTACATCAATTCGGCTTTAATAAAGTTGTTTAAAAAGACCTTACTGATATTGGGAAGAAACAGTCAAGCAACTGAGCTAATAGTCAAGCAAATGAGATATATGAACTTTATATAAAAAATTTAAATGGATCTTGAACATCTGAAGAGCTGACTGACAATACACACAAGTAAAACCAAAATTACACCTTGGTTAAGTATTTAGGAGTGGCGAAAATCTGAGTTTGAAAACTTCCAATGACAAGGAAGAGTGGGGGAAGAAAACACCACCCCATGTTGCTAGTAGTAATGACAAAAAGGATAAAACTCTATGGAGGATAAGTTAGCAATTTCTACAAAAAATTTCTACCAAAATGACAAATGCATTTAATTTGAATCTAGCAATGGTACTCTGAAGAATTCTTTCTACAAACTTCTGTGCTCAAATTAAATGATGCATACCACTGTAGAGCATGGTTTCTATTAGTAAGAGCTTGGAAACAACCCATGTGGCTCACTAAGGCTGTGGCTCAGGAAGTCCTGGTAAATTCACACAATGTACTGCATAGTTGTGGAAAAGCATAAAAATCTGCTTTGCTCTCATAGGAAATGTTTCTGAAATTTATTTCTAATAAAGTTAGCAGTGCAATGTAGTTGGTGCACTACTTTTAGTAGAATGAGGAAGCATTAGAATGTATATTTGCTTTATCTTATATCTGCATATAGAAATAATAAATGGATAGTAGAAAAAAATAAATCTAGGTTACATGCAAAGAGAGGAAATTTGGCAGATGAATACAGGAATGAAAACAAGAGGTCTTTTGTTGTTTTGTTTTTATACATTGTTTTAAGTGCAGATGTTTGGCCTAGTGACTAAGATGCGAGTTAGGAAACTCAAATCCCCACCACTGGCTCCTGAATCCAGCTTTCTGTTGTGATGGCTCAAGCAGTTAGGCCCCTGCCACCCATATGAGATATCTGGATTGGGCTCCCAGATCCCAGCATTGGCCCAGACAGGACCCTTGTAGACATCTGGGGAGTAAGAAATTTGGCAGATAAGTTTTCTCTCTCTCATATTAAAATAAATTAAATTGCATTGACATTTTAAACTAAGTGAATTCATTTCTAAGTCAAGATTATTAAAATGTTTGTACTTATTAAAAAACAAAAAAGTAGGTTAGCCATCTCAAGTCAAGAATTTGATACATGGTTTTATTAGAAAGAAGGGAACATCTGATATCTATACTGATTGAAAATTCATGTAGTTGCAAAATTCCAAAATAAAATATTCCTTTCCCACAGGTATCCAAGGAATTTATGTACTTAGAAGGATGCTTGAGTCCACAGTCTGGTGCCATAAGAGAATACCTAGGACTGGGTGACTGATAACTAAAAGAGACTAATTTTGGCCCCCAGTTTTGGGAACTGTCAAGTCCAACAACCTGGTGCCAAGCTTGCTCAGCCTCTGGTGATGACCTCATGTTGCTTCAAATCATAGCACAAAACAATAGGGAAAACCAGTACTTGTGAAAGGGACAAAAGGCAAGGAGTGACCTTATTTTATAGCAACCCACACTGGTGATAACTTATTCAGTCCTTGGGAAACAAAAACCCACTCCCAAAAGAAAGGCCTTATTCCCTCTCGTAACACCCTAATCAACTCTCAAAGGCCTTACCTCCCACCACAACCACAAGGGCAGTTAAATTTCAACAGGCATGTATTAATCCATTTTCTATTGCCAATAACACAGGCCAAGTGAGTTATGAAGAAAGGAGCTTTGTTTTGGCACATAGTTCTGGTCCAAAGCCACCAGGTTGCATCTGGTGATGCTGGTGATGTCCTACTTACTGACAGAGTCCCAAGGCAGGGCAAGGCATCCCGAGGCAATAGACAGAGAGCTGGTGTGTATGTCTTACGGTCTCTCCCCCTCTTCTTGTAACACCAGTAGAATTCAGTCATGTGGGCTCCACCCAAATGGTTTTATCTAATCCAGTCACCTCCCAAAGGCTCCACCTCTGAATACCACAGTCAGATTAACTTTCCATCCTCTTAATGCCTCACAATGAAGATTAGGTTACAACACTCAAAGCCTTGAGGGACACTCCAATCACATCCAATAACAATCAGTTTCATTGGGGATAAAACACACGCAAACCATAGCAAATAATATACCCACATTTAACAATAATTAAACAGCAAAATTAAGTTCAAAAAAGTATATCTGTTAGTAAAATAGTATGGCCTTATCTGTGGTGCTATCTTAGGCTCTGGCCATTATCCATTAACTCTGTTCTAAACGGAAGTAATATATAGGGCCAGCATTGTAGCATAGCAGTTAAACCACCATCTGCAACACCAACATCCCATATGGGCACTGTCTCAGCTGCTCCACTTTCAACCCAGCTCCCTGTTAATGGCTTGGGAAAAGCAGCAGAAAATGGCCCAAGTACTTGGACCCCTGCACCCACGTGAGAGACCTGGAAGAAGCTGTGGCTCCTGGCTTCAGCCTGGCCCAGCAGGCTTGCAGCTATCTGGAGAGTAGACCATGGATGGAAAATTCTTTCTCTCTCTCTACCTCTCTTCCTTTATCTATGTAACTCCTTCAAAAAAATTTTTAAAAAAGAGGAAATAATGTAGTCTTAGCTACAAAAGCAGTTAGCTTATATTAGAGAGTAATGTCCCATAAAACTTATTTTTAAAAGAAAGCTGACATTTATGCCTTGAATGCTAGATGGATCTTATATCCAGTAAGTCAGATGCTGTGGTAATAGAAATCAAGTGATTCTACTTTAGAATTTTGATTTAAAAAGAAAATCCAGCATAGTCGGAACTCCAATTGTCACCTTCAGCAGTTCTTTTCTCATAGATTCCTCCTGAAGAAATCACTGTTCAATAGAAACTCAACCAGATGCTTCACATTTATTCCTCCATACAAACTCAGGACCCCTGATGGCCTCATTTACTCTTCATTCACATTGTTAGATTGCTGGGAGGACAGTGTGAAGCTTCCTTAATCTGAAATTTAAATCAAATCCATTCCTTTTTTAGCTTGAAATTGAAAGCCCCAATGCTCATTAGCAATCCAGGCAGAGAGAGTTATCTGATACTCAAGCTCTGTGTCCCAAGGTGACAAATCCACTTGGGAACAATTTCTCTTTCCTAGCAGCTTGCACAGGGCAAATCAAAACGAGCCTGCAGCATCTCCGTTCTAGGAAAAAATGGACCAAGAACATGTTTTATGCTGATGTGGATCCAAGCCCCAAAGAGGAAACAAAAACCCTGGGTGTCACCAGAAGCCCAACTGCCCTGTTACTTCAGCTTATCCTCTAGTTTCTTTTTAGAAAGGAATAGACGGATTTGGGTTGCAGCGATTTATTTATTTGAAAACTCAGGGCAACACCAAGATTTCAATTCTACTCTCTCCTCTTCTTTTTTTAATTGTCATTTTTTTCTTTTCAGAAAAAAAAAAAAAAACAGAAAAGTTCAAATGAAAATCAGGACATGGAATATAGTTCTCACATCTCTTTTGTCTCTTGCATCTGGGTGAGCTCAGCCATATGAAAGGAAGCAAACTTAGCTCATGGGAGGAATTTATGAAGAGTTCCATAGCTGTGGAGTCCTACTCACCTTTGTTTTTCTTTTAGGCTTTGTAACTAAAATCTTTCAAAGTAGTCAAGGAGAGAGAAGTCACTGGGTCCACACATCATGTTCTATCTCCTCGAAGATTACAGTTCCCACAGGATGCACTGCACTTCAGTACAACCGTACTGATTCAATTGTATAATTCAGTACTCTATATTATAAAAAACTCGGTTGGTCTCTGTTGTGTTGTAATCACTTTTTTTAGAAATCTAAATTTTTCTTCAATTTTAATTTTAATTAATTTTAAGGTTGAATATGATTTGTAGATAAAGTCTAAGAACATAATAACATTCCCCTCCTCCCTCTCTCACACCTTCCTTCCTTCCACTTTTCCATCTTTTCTCTTTTATAGTTTTTGAGATAACATTTTAGATTTACATGACAGTAAAAAGGCTTAATACTTCACCAAATAAGATGTTGAACAAGTAAAAAGCGAAAAGACCCTAGTTTAGTGGGAATATAGACAATGGCTATAAACATTAATTGAATTTATAAATGATCATTTCACCCAAATACTTTTTTTTTTTTCTGACAGGCAGAGTGGACAGTGAGAGAGAGACAGAGAGAAAGGTCTTCCTTTTTCCATTGGTTCACCCTTCAATGGCCGCAGCGGCTAGCGCACCGCGTTGATCCGAAGCCAAGAGCCAGGTGCTTCTTTTGGTCTCCCATGCAGGTGCAGGGCCCAAGGACTTGGGCCATCCTCCACTGCACTCCCAGGCCACAGCAGAGAGCTGGACTGGAAGAGGAGCAACCAGGACAGAATCCGGTGCCCCGACCGGGACTAGAACCCAGAGTGCCGGCACAGCAGGAGGAGGATTAGTCTATTGAGCCGCGGTGCTGGCCCCCTATATGGTTTTTTGGTCAGTTAGTCATTCATAATTTCTTTCAGTGAAATACAGCCAAAGACAATGTAACATTTAAATATTTCCTGTGTGGTCATAAGATAATGGTTAAATTCATTTACACTTTAAGCCCCTCTCAACAGTATATGCATAGGAATAATTTTATGCAGATTGCAATGCCAATAATTATACATTATATTTTTTTATTACATTAGTTACCACAGATCAGAAAAAACATGATATTTGTCTTTTGGGGACTGACTCATTTTAGTAAGTATAAAGGTTTCCAGTTGCATCCATTTTGTTGTGAAAGACAGGATTTCATTCTTTTCTATGGCTAATATCCCATAGTGTATATGTACTACATTTTCTTAATCCAGTCATTGGTTGATGAGCATTTGGGTTGATTTCATATCTTAGCTATTGTGAATAGAGCTACAATAAACATGGGGGTACAGATAACTCTTTCATATGCTGATTTTAGTTCATTTGGATAAATCCCCAGGAGTGGGATTGCTGGGTCATATGGTAGATCTATTTTCAGACGTCTGAGGAACCTCCATACTGTCTTCCAAAATGGTTATACTAGTTTACATTCTCACCAACAGTGTATTAGGGTACATTTCTCCCCACACCCTAGCCTGCATTTATTATTTTTTTGATTTTTTGATGATAGCCATTTTAACCGGGATGAGGTGAAACTTCATTGTGGTTTTTATTTGCATTTCCCTAATGGCCAGTGGTCCTGAGCACTTCTTCATGTGTCACTTGACCATTTGTATTTCATCCTCTGAAAAAGGCCCATGCACAGCCTTACCCATTTCTTAACAGGATTGCTTGTTTTGTTGTTGAGTTTCTTGAGTTATTTTAAAAAGCTCCACAAGGTAATATCTAGCCAGGCTTGAGAATCACTGACATAGCAACTCAGAACTGACAAGCTTCCCTAACCCAAAAGACAAACATACATCAACCTGTGATCACATTTTTTCAAAAAAATTATGTAAATTTCAGCACCAGTCTGTATTAGCTTATAATTTAGGACTGCGGGTTGCATCCTAACTGACATTTTGTCAAATGAGAAATAAAAATAAATTACTTACTCTGCTTCCTTAATGTTGTTCATTTGGAAAATTCAAAAGATTCTGCAGAGATACAGTGCTTTAAAAACAAATGTTCTTATTAGCTATTATACCCAGGATCTGCATTCTAATTTGAGCAGCCATAAGAAAATGTGTGCCCTCTTCACTTTTCTACCAACAATTAACCTTATTGCAAAGACTACTAAAATTATGTAAGATATTTTGTCTGAATTTGAACAGTACATTTTAGAAATGGTGTAGAACAGTCAAGAGGAGTCTGTCCAGAATCAACTTTCTCTGTAATGCCTAGGTGTCAGACTCACGCATTCAAAAACAGTGCACACACCTGTTAGTATGTCTTTGAGCAAAGGTATAACAAGATTTTCAAATGCGAGATTAAGCTACAGAGACATTACTGGACAAACTTTTGTAGCTCTTGGTCAACTCATAGATCACCTCATATTCTTTCAGCAACAAAATCCACACGAGACCTCCTTATCAACCAAGGATGTCCAAAGATGGATCTCCATGGCAACTGTAACTCTGGTTCATGTGCTGCATATAAGGCATCAGCATTAATATCACATGCACACAAAATTAATTTAAAATAGTATGTATAACTGTCATATATTTTTAGTTATGACTAAGAATATCATTGCCAAAATGTAGAAATAATGTAAGACATAAAGAAAAATATTTAAACCTTTGATCACGTCTAAACCCTTGGAGTGTCTTTATTGTGTTCAGTAAAGGATACCTACATAACCAAAAAACTCTGGACCCTGAAGCTTTGAGAATTGTCAAACTTCAATACCAGAAAGAGACCAGAAGGGGGCTAAGTCCTGAGGATGATGGAAATTTTGTACCTACAAGCCTCCCAGACTTTGCACTGTGCATCTCCGCTTTAGGCTAGTTTGGATCTGCCTCCCTTTGCTATACTGTAATTGTATCCATAAGAATAGTACTTTTTAACGAGTTCTGTGAGTCTATCTAGTAAACTATTGAAACTGAGGTTGATTGTGGGAATCACAAATCCCCAGTGGGAAGGAAGCCCTGGAGACCCCTGAACTTGGAATTGGTGTCAGCAGTGGAGCAACGTTCTGACGACTTTGTCCTGAGACTATACAGTTTGAATATTTCATTACACTGTTCTTCCTGAAGCTCCCAGCCAGGCCTGTCTCTGCTGATCAGGTGCTGGACACAGCAAACTCAACCTGTGTCACATAGCAAATGACCTGACACTTGTGCCACATCTGTGAAATGCTCTTTATCTTTCCACTGCCCAATTCTTTTGAGAAGCATCTTGAAAGATACTCTAGTTTTTAGCAAATAAAGTTGGCTTACTTAGCAAATAGTGTCAGGTTCCCCTTTCTTGCCACACCACTAAAATAAACAATTAATAAAATAAAATAGCAACAAATGCTAAATTCCAGCATTTGCTAACTGCTTTTTGTGATCTACCACCGTCCTATAAAACAGGTCCAGTGACTTTCTTTCACTTTAGAGATGAGGAAACAGGTTGAGGGTAGGTAATGTGTTCAAAGTCACACTTCCAGATAGGGAGACTGCCCACATATGAAGCTCAGTTGTCTGATTCCATTACTTGAATTCTTAAACTATATGCAGTCAGAATACAGTGTCTCCAATTGTACTAGCAGGTGCAGACACCCGTGTCCATATCAGAGTATCTGGGTTCCATCCCCAGCTTTGCCCCTGATTCCAGCTTCCTGCTAATGCAGACTGTGGGAGACGGCAGTGATGCTTCAAGTCACTGCGTTGCTACCACCCACGTGGGAGAACGAAATCTAGTGAGTTCCCAGCTCCCATCTTCAGATTGGGCCAGCACTGAATGTTGCAGGCATTCAGGGAAGTGAACCAGTGTATAAGGGCATCTCTCTCTCTCTCTCCCATACAATAACTTTAATTACCTTTTTTAAAGATTTATTTTATTTATTTGAAAGAGTTACAGAGAGAGGTAGAGACAGAGAGAGAGAGAGGTCTTCCTTCTGCTGGTTCACTCCCCAGGTGGCCACAACGGCTGGAGCTGCACCAATCCAAAGCCAGGAGCCAGGAGCTTCTTCCAGGTCTCCCACACGGGTGCAGGGGCCCAAGGACTTGGCCCATCTTCTACTGCTTTCCCAGGCCATAGCAGAAAGCTGGATCGGAATAGGAGCAGCAGGGACTAGAAACGGCGACCATATGGGATGCTGGTGCTTCAGGCCAGGACTTTAACCCGCTGCGCCACAGCGCCGGCCCCTTAATTACTTTTTTAAAGGTTGAATGTTGTTACGGAACCAAGGTGGGTTCTGTGTATGCATCGGAAGGCTGACGCTGAAGCCACAGACTTGTGCCGATAGTTTACTGCGAAGCAGACAAGCAAGGAGCAGAGAGTATATTCAAATCTGCCTCTGCAAACTCTTCCAAACAGCTTTTGGAAGAAACACTAACCCAGAAGGGAATGAGGTGTGGGAGTTGATTGGGCAGTGGATGAAGGGGCGACCCTGGTCTTTATGCGCAGGTGCAGGTCAGCTACATACTTCCTATGGTACATGTTCCGTGGGCGGGAATTTGGGCTTAAAACGCCATAAAATCACTGTTATCAGTAGTAAATGTGCTGTTTGCCCTCTCACAATTCTGACAGATTTTATCCGGTTGGAGAGTTTCAACCAAGTTTCCTATTGTTCTGTAAGGTAAGCTCAAAAGTTTTGTTTAGGGTGCCATTTCTTAACCCTGTAGTATGCAGATTTATTAACTGGGAAAATTCTCTGATAGCAGACGAAGTGATGGCAGTAAAACATACATGTTACTGTGTGTTACTGTGTTCACTATGTGACCACATGTTACAAGGTTTAAATCTTTTTTTTATGTCTTACATTATTTCCACATTTTGACAATTTTTTTAATTTAAGGTAAACAAATTTCATGCATTTCATATATACAGATTTAGGAACATAGTAATAGTTCCCACCCTACCCTCCCTCTGCCCATGCTCCCACTCTTCCTTCTCCTTCCTCTCATTCCCTTCTATTAGTTACCACAGATTAGGGAAAACATATGGTATTTGTGTTTTTGGGACTGATTTATTTCGCTAAGTATAATGGTTTCCAGTTGCATCCATTTTGTTGCAAAAGACAGGATTTCATTTTTTATAGCTGAATAGTATTCCAAACTCTATATATCTAATTTTATATTTATCTGTAAATATATATAATAATTTCTTTATCCATATCTTAACTATTGTGCATTGAGTTGCAGTAAACATGAGGGTACAGATAACTCTTTCATATCCTGATTTAATTTCCCTTGAGTAAATTCCCAGGAGTGGGATGACTGGGTCACATCGTAGATCTATGTTCAGCTTTCTGAGGTATCTCCATACGGACAATGTTATTTTTAGTCATAAATAAAAATATATGACAATCATGCACACTATTTTAATTAATTAATTAGAAAGGCAGAGAGAGAAAGAGCACTTCCATTTGCAGGTTCACTCCCTAGTGTCTGCAAAAGCAGGAATCGGGCAAAGCAGAAGCCAGGAACTTAATTCAGAATTTCCACATGGGTGGCAGGGACTCAATTAGCTGAGCTATCATGCTGCCTTCCAGGGTCTACATTAGCTGGAAGCTGGAATCAGCTGGGACCCAGGTATTGCGATATGGGTAATAGGAGTTAACCAGTAGGCTAAACACTCACCCCTATGTGAGAGGTAAACATTTGGTTCATGTTTAGCTCTGAGTAGACCACTAGCTAGCATGACAGCTTGCAAACAAGTAGCTAGCTAGCCTAACAGCTAGGTGACATGCACCTGAAAGTTCTTTAGGCAAACAGGATGTTAGTGGCCAAAACAGCTGAAACAAATGCCAGGAAGATTGTAACCACGGAGTTACTCAGCCACTGAGGAGCCAGGGCAGGGACCTGCATGCCAGGAAATAAATAGGTTGCAGTAAGCCACCCCGGGTGAGCAGGCTCACCAGGCAAGCAGTCTTGCAAGATCATTAATAAAGTCTCAATTTCCCTGCACTTCCTGAGTCTGAGTCCATCTTTCGAGTGGACAGGTGAGGCTGTTTCTCACACCCCATAAATACTATTTTTAAGGTCTTTGAAATCTTAATGTTCTTATGTAAAGCATTGATAATTCTGTTGAATTGAACATGACTAACAGCTGAGGAGGCAGCAAGATAGTGTGGACCTTCCCCAGGTTAAAGTTAGCCTTATCAGAACTCTTCAGGGATGATCATTCAACCAATTTTAAATCTTCCATGGTGTCTTAGCACTCAACCCATATTTCTTTATCTTGACTACAGATACTAAAATGTTTCTAACCAGGTTTGAATTTGATTGTTCATTTCATCTATTAAACAAACATTTATTGAGGAACCATCCTGCCCCAGACTAACCAGGAAGGATCCGAGGATTGTGCATGCAAATAAACAAAATTAGCCCTATCACCAACACAGAAGATGTCACGTCTCAGGCATAATTTGAACAGTATGACAGACTCCCCCGTTTAGATGTTCCTAGCTGACCTAACCTGCTGAGCATCCACACCATACACTTCTTGGGTTTGTGGCACAATTGCTCAAGTGTGAAGAATTTCAATATAATACCATTCTTTCAATGGACTCAAAGTAATCGCTTCAGTGTTTAAGAACTCTTAAGGGAACTCCACAGAAATAAATCTGCCTTATTTTCTTTAGCAATTTAAAGCCCAACATTGTTCTGCACCACAGCTTATGCTATGTAATGTAAGATGCCATACGTTACAACCCACTGTGGGACATTTGATAGTCTTTGTATGAGCTGGTAATTGACTTATGAATCACGACTTCAGAAAAGTAATTTCTCCAGGTGAGAAGTTTCCCTATATTTCATAATCTGCAGTTTTCTGCTTGATAACTATTTAAATTGTCACTGTAATGAGGTTTGCCAACTTTTTTTGCTGTGAGCCTATTCTACTAGCTTCTCCCTACACAGTTCATTTAGTCATCACTAATTGATAGCTTTTTCTGTGCTAGCATAGCACTAACTACTAGACATACAAAGTTGGATAAAAAAGACAGTACTTATCCTCAAAAATCTAGCAAGGAAAATACAGGTATATGATCAACTTTATTCTATGTAATTGAACGTCACAATGGAAGCAAAACACGATGCTCTGGTACACCTAATTCATGTTTTGGTCATCAGACACAGTTTTCCATGGAAATATATGCCCCTGTCAACGAGATCCTTGGGTCGAGAGCCTCGCTACCACATCCAGACTTTGGCTAGGTACAAAAACTTTTTTTAAAGATTTATTTATTCATATTTTAAAGGCAGAGATACCATCTATCTGCTGGTTCACTCCCCAGATGGCTGCAATGGCTGGGGCCAGACCACGCTGAAGCCAGGAGCAAAGAGCTTCTTTCCGATCTCCCACATGGGTGCAGGGGTCCAAGGGCTTGGGCCATTTTCTGCCACTTTCCCAGGCACATTAGCAGGGAGCTGGATCAGAAGTGGAGCAGCCAGGACCCAAACCAGCACAAGTGGTGCAAGCAGAGGCTTAGGCTTCTATGCCACAGCCCCAGCCCTGGGCACAAGAAATTTGAACTCAAGTCCTCGAGGGCTGAAATCTGTGCAGACTAACAGCTCAGCATTGCTCTCTCCACTGCTGCTACCTCCTTGGCAGTACTACTCAAAAGAAAGGCCCGAGGTCCTCCTTTCTTAGAGAACTCCCCCTTGTCTGGAGAATTCCTTCTCTCTTTGTTTTCTAAGAACATGTCCTCTAAGCTTGAAAAGTGCCTAAACTTCTCATGGGGCTCAGGTTTTTGTTAAAAAGACATAGAAACATCAGTAAGCATTTCTGTTTTCCGCACTGCCTTGTTCTTCTCCCATGGCAATGACCTGAGAGTCTACCTCAGTTAGAAGGGTGGCAGTGAGGGGGAAGAGACGTGGGCTGGAGTATGGTTGCAGACACACATAGAAGCCTCTCCACCCAGTACTGTCTGCTCACACCTCCCATCTGCAGGCCTCCAGAAGCCTCCTCCTCGAGTTGATGCAAACAGTTTAAGAGGAGGCAGAAGATGTTTCCACAGCGGTCTTTCCTTGTTTCTAGATGTCTCTTATGTCCGTCTTGCTTAACACTTGCACATCTGAGCCCTACCTGTACACTGGAATCACCTGAGAATTTTAGAAAATGCTCGTGCCTGGATCCACCCTCTAGACATTTTCATTTGATCGGACTGATGTGGAAGCTGGCGCCAGTTTAATTTTTAAGCTATGCTGGAGATTAACATGCAGCCAGAGGTAAGAATTGAAGCAATGATACATTTGTCTCTTCCTGGTGCTCCCAGGATCCATTTTGCTTGTGTAGCTCTCGGCTTTTCAAAAATGATGGCATGCAAAGAAAAGAAAATAGTACTCAATGAGTTAAATGAGTGATAGTTCTTAAAATATTTGGGCATCTGGAAGAGTCCACTCTCTATGACTAAGAGATGAATTTAGTTTTCATCATGAATCCACAGATGGAAAGCAACCGGTGTGCTGGGGCACTGGGATCAGGCAACTATGGGTTACAGGGCATCTGGCTCTGTAGAGACGACATGGATAGAATTTTCCTGAAAGCAGTTTGGCACAGCAATTGTGCATGTTTTTGCTCAGGATACTTACTCAATAGCTTTGAAGGAACTGCTCTGTGTTGTAGACCTCAGCACAGAGAAGACAAAGATGAAAATATGCAGTTATCATCATGCGAGGGCTTCTGGATTGCATTAAGAAGAAAGCGCCTCACAGGCTGGGGTCACTACATGCAGCTCTCGTTTCCTTGCTTTACTGGGCAGACAAAAAGAGCATCTTTGTTCAGCCAGCTGTGTGTCAAGTCACTCAGCATTTCTGATATTCTCTGACACCATCTAGGAAATGAGAGGATTTGATCAGGTCTCGAAGAGCCAGATAAATCTATGCTAATGATGTTGCAGGAAATCAGAATATGTTGAATTCTTCTGGTTTTTTGCAGAAATATCAAAATTAGATCACTAAAGCAGGGACCTGAGCAGATATTTGTCCACCATGTGCACAGCAACATTATTCAAAATGGAGACACAATAGATGCATCAAATATGGAATAGTCATACATGGAATGTCACTCAGCCTGAAAAGGAAGGGAGATCCTGCCTCACTAGGACATGGATGAACATGAGTGTAGAAGCCCACGTACTTGGGCCATCGTCTGCTGATTTCCCAGACACATCATCAAGGAGCTGGCTCGGTTGTAGAGCAGCTATGACTTGAACCAGTGCCCATATGGGATGCCAGCACTGTAAGTAACAGCTTTACCTGCTGTGCCACAGCACCAGCCCATGTTATGTATATTTTACCATAGTAAAAAAAATCTTAAAAAACATAATTGGGTCACTACATTTATTTTACATTCCTTATAAAAAAATTCTTAAATATGTGATTATTTTTGTAAAGGGCTATAAAAATTCTCAATGATATACTTTATGCATAATGACGTTTTGGGGACAGTTTGGAAACTTTGATCTGTTAGGCTATATAAATTGGAAATAAATCATAATGCATTCAGGAGTCTGTAATTTCATGAAGCACTTCAGCTGACTCATATGAAAATCAGATAAGCTGGAAAATTGCATTGTTTAAAATAAATTCTGAATTCTTAGTTCAATAGAGAGAGGCAAGGGATAAACAACAACCCCTGACTCTTCAGTAATACCTGTTAGCTTCTCCAGCCTGGCTCTGTGCATCAGGTCATATCAAAAGTGCAGGATGGCCTGCTTCAAGGATGGCCTTCCTGAGACAACAGGTGTTGCCCTGAATTAATGCAAGTACTTATTCAACAGTGGATGGAAAACTGCACCTGGAAGACAACCACCTGTTGGGAACATTCTGAGGGATAAGGGCAACTGGGTAGAAATGGTGATATGAAGAGTAGACCATGAAGCCATGACTGAGACACCAGCAGGTTGATCACTTAATTCTGGAAAGCATCTCTCTATAGTGTTTACCGGGAACAAGAGCCCAGATAAGCCTTTTTCAAATTCTGGTAAAAGAGCTCAAAGTGACAAGTTGGTTCTCAGCCTAGTTATGGAAATATTGATTTTTAAACATATTTTAAGCTTTTTGGAATACTTAATTGATAAAAACAACTTTGTTTTTCTTCCTCTTCTTCCAAACATCTGTCACCTTTACCTTGATGTGTTGCGTGTGTTCCCTGATATAGTCAAGGGACAGTAGAAGAGATTAGGACAAGAGTTAAGACTGAGTTTTCACGTAGAGAGTTTTAACATTTGTTTACCATGAGACCATGTAAAAATGAAGGAGATACTCCATTGTCATTGTCATGGGCTTTATTTCCAATGTGATTATCCATTTACTTGTTATCATTCACAGTAACCTTGTCCTCTGCTCCTTAATATTCCCATGCTTATTTGCTCACTTGCTCTATTGCTCTCTGTTTCTCTCCCTCCTCTACTCACTCTCTCCGCCTCTTTCTGACTCTCTCTCTCTCTCTTTCTCACACACACACACACACACACACACAGACTTAATAATGGACTATATAGCCTACCAATTGGTGCCAATCTTATTTTTTGGTTAATTTTTTTAAAGAGTAGCTTTGCATCAACAAGGGTTTGAACATCTTAGATTCTCTTCAGATGAACTTAAGACTGACAGAAGTATAAGCATTTATCACTCATCTTGTTCCAGTTTTGCAGAACAACAAGGCCTCATCCCTTTTCTGTCCCTACGCCATCCATGGTTTGAGTCACACGACCTGAAGAAAATCCACCTTCTTGTGTCCTCTTGTCTCCCAGGGAGTCTACAAAGCCAGAGCATCCCTTAATATCACAAATTAAGAATGCCCAGCTTGATGTCCACTGCTGGGCATTACAGGAAGCTGCAGAAATCACCTGTCACATGTTCTAAAAGATGAGTGGCTCCAAAGAGACAGTTTAATAGCTGTAATATTTTAATAATGCAAGTTCTTGCCACCATTCAGAACTATAAAACAAACAATTCTCACCTGCACTGTCAAATACACATTTTAACAAAAATCACCATAAGCCAGTGTCTATGTTAAATAAAAGGTTATGCATTTTAGTACAATCATATTGTTACCTGAAACCAAAAGCCCTGAGACACTAGAGCATTGTGAAACACAAAACTTTAAGTCCTTGGCTTTTGACACAACACCTAAATTCTAATGTATGTATTATTATCTAAAGAACTAAGGGGGAGGTCATTTGGCATAGCAGTTAAGACACCTCTTGGGATATCCACACCCCATACCAGAGTGCCTGGTTTGAGTCCCAGTTCCACTTCTGGTTCCAGCTTTCTGCTAATGTGCATCCTGAGAGGCAGCAGGCGATGGTCCAAGTAGTTGGATACCTGCCATCCAAGAGGGAGACCCATACTCAGTTGCTCGCTTTGCCATGCCCCAGTCCTGGCTGTTATAGTCATCTGGGGAATGAACTAACACATGGAAGATTTCTATCTCTGTGTGTGTGTGTCTTTCAAGTAAAATAAAGAACAATTTTTAAAAAATTACTATTTCTCAAATATTTCTTAAATTATTTGAAAATATTTCTTAAATTATTTGAAAAAGTAGAGGAGAAAAGAATTCTTCTAAATTTATTCCATGAGGCTGGCATTGTCCTGATACCAAGAGAAGGTCACAACAAAAAAAAACTACAGGATATACTGATGAACATAGATGTAAAAATCATCAACAAAATGCTAGCAAACTGAATTCAACATCACATTAGAAAGATGATTCACCATGATTGAGTGGATTTCAGCCCAGGAATGCAAGGACAGTTCAACAAATGCAAATCAATAAAGGCAATACACCACACCACATCCACAGAATAAAGAATAAAAATCACAAGACCATCTCAATAGAGGCAGGAAAGGCATTTTATAAAAATCTAACATCCTATCATGATTAAAACTCTTAACAATTTAAGAATAGAAAGATAATACCTCAACACAATAAAGTTTATATATAAAAAACCAGCAGCTAACATCATACTGAATGGAGAAAATCTGAAAGCTTTTTAAGATAGGTCAAAAGACAAGATTCAACATAGTACTGGAAGTCCTAACTAGAACAGTTAGACAAGAGAAGGAAACAAGGTCATCCAAATTGGAAAGGAGGAAATTAAATTGTCAATGTTTAGGCTGACATGATCTTATACAAGGAAGAGTCTGGAAAACTGTTAGAACTAATAGATTCAGCAAAGTTGCAGGACACAAAATAAACACACAAGAATTAGTATTGTTATACACAAATTCCACATTGTCTGAAAAAGAAATCAATAAAGCAATTCTGTTTCTAATAGCTAGCAAAATATAAAATATTGCAGATGATTCAGCTTCATGGACTGAGACGACCTCTTTGCGAACGTTCCACTTGCAGAGTGTCTGCTGGCTTTGTAGCTCTCAGTCCCTTTCTGGCCATGATGTATGAAAAAAAATTAAAAGTCTTATTTTTACAAGTGTTTGGGAGATTAATATAAACATCTGTTTTCTAAAATGAAGGAAAATGAGTGCTTCTATGGATGTTTAGAGAAAGTTAAATGCTTCTATCTCATACATAATTTACTTCAAGAACAAATCCCTTTCTGTAGTTTGTCTCAGTTGCTTAAATAATCCTTCTCAGAGCTGGAATATATTATCTATTCAATGACTATGAAGTTCACGTATAATCTGTACCCTCTTAGCTCAATATGCCAGGCTCTTCATACCCTCTCTCCTTTCATTCTCTCCCATGTGGTCACCATTCAAGGCAGTGTGGTTTAGTTTTGGGTTCCCAAAACATAACTTGCTTATTTCTGGCCTTTTGCCTTCAGTTTGTTATATGGGTCCCATCTCCTCTGGCTCCTGCACTGTCTCAACTGTGTCTGTCATTCAGGTTCCAAATCAAAATTCATTCATATGCAGGACATCATGGGAAAATCCAGCCCCATAGTGAGTTCTCAAAGCACCAGCATCACCAGTTCTCCACTGTATTCTGCTTCTTCATGTGTCTTAGCTCCTTGGTAAGGCTTCTAACTTCATTAGTGTACCACCATTCTCCCAGCTCTGGGCAGGAACAACAGCTGGGCAGTTAACATCTGAGAACTGTCCCAGTTTTCATTTTACTTGGTCTGGTGATATGCAATGAGCCTCAGTTCCAAGTGGATGAGATGTCAAGCTCCATTGGAGTACCTTGTTTGCCAAATGACACCCCAAACTCATTGGAGAACTTTCTATAGAACCCCAAACCTAGGTCTGGTTGCCCAACATGAAGAAAGCCAATTGCTAGCATCAGGATGGTGGAAGAGAGTAGGCATTTATTGCAAAGCACAGAATAAGAGGCCGTGCAGCTATTGATTAATTCCCAGACTCTCCAGGGGTGAAGGTTTTAACAGATTGAAGTTGAGTCTGAGAAGTTCATGTCCAGCTCATGTGCAAATTATTGGTTGATAGTGGTGCTTGTGACCTTCCCTTGATTAGTCAAGAATGCCGTGCCCTTTAGGGAAGGTTTATGATGGCCAGGTAGGCTTCAGTTGATTTGGGAGTTACAAAAGTGGTAGTAACCTTTTTGCCACAGACCTAGAATTTCCTGTCGGGATCAGAAATTCCCCTACACAGACCCCTCTGAACTATATTGGCCAACAAGGTTTTTTCTGTTGGAGAAGCAAATGACTTTTGAGTTCAGTGATTAGCACTTTGTAGGGCCAGCTATGCAACTCCCTCAATTCATTGGGTCCCTTTTGGTAAATAGGCAAGGACACCTTGGGCTAGGGGAGACCGATGAGGGCCTGGGTTGTGCCTTTACTTACCGGGATTTGGTCTTAACTGGATGCCACTGCCTGACATGGCAATAAGGCTGACACCCAACAGAATCTCCCAGACCCTACTCCATGCAGTAGCCAGGTCCCTGTCTTAACACCTTGATTTTCTTTCTTTTCCCTGAACGGGGCCTGATTTTTTGCTAAATGGCTTGTCCCTTCTTGTATAATCATGGGAAGAGATGCTCTTTCCCAAGGCAGGATGAGGTATCGATCCAGAAGAGCATGTATGCTATCAGCAAAGCTTTTAGGAACCTTTTTGTTGTATCAGCTTTTGGTCTTTAGAAATATAAAAAAATGTGAGCAGAAAGAAAAGTGACAAGATATTCTCATATTTTGTTTAAAAGTGCTTCTTTGTGGTAGTTTTTTTCTGTATGGTACAAGGTTCCCAAAGTTTTCTCTATTGTCTTCCTTTGCAGTTTTCACAAATTTTTTAAATCAAACTTGGATGCTCTAGCCAAAATCTTACATCTTTTTTAATTAAATGAACCTCTTTACTACTTAATATAAAGTTCTTGTATTGAAGCATAATTTTATCGAATAATGAGAGTGCTTGGACAGGAAATTTTACATACAATGTTATTATAAATTCTTTTTTCTCTTTATTATTTTGTTAAAACATTTAGGGATAATGTTTCATGGTTTGAAATCTTTCTAGGTAGTTGTGAAACAGAATAAAGTCACTCGACCCATCATTTTCCTTTGGTCACATTGTTTATCAGTTCATTAGTGCAGAAGAGCATCATGATTATGTCATCACCACTATTTATGTGATGGCAAGTTGTAGGCTGCTACTTAAAGATGTCACATTGCCTATCAGAGGTAGGGAAACTTTTCTTTGCCAAGGGCCATTTGGATGTTTATAACATTATTTGTGGGTTTTACAAAATTATCAACATAAGAATTAGCCTGCTCTAGATGTACTGAATTTCTAGTCCCACCTGTGGTTGCCTTGGCTAGACCAGACCAAATGATTTTGTAGACCTTATGTGGCCCATGGGCCAGACGTTCCCCATCACTGGTAAGCAGTTAGTATTTCATTTTATTAGATATTAAGAAAACCAAGTGGGCAAAAAGATACTGTTTTACTTTAATGTTTTTATGAGGTTATATTTTGATGCATTGCTTTGCTTTTCCCAAGTAGAACTGGGATTAAAATTTGTAAAATGAAAGATATGTGAAGGGTTCCAAATAACTCATTTTATTTTCAAATTTCCTTTTATCCATTGAGGACTGCAAGGCAGTCTCTTCTGCTTTGAGTACTTTTTAATCTTGGAGTTGGGAGAATTGTTTTCTCTTCCTCTTCTGTTTTTTTCTCTGTCCTGCTCTTCACAAGGAAGCCAGAAGTGTGACAGAGAGGTGTGATTTTTAATTTACACCAGAGTCTTGCAAATAATGACTTTTCACACCCTGCTGTTGCTGCTTAGCTTAGGGGAGGAGTTCTGTGGCTACTGTTTGTCATAGCAAATTAAATCCACTGCTGTAATCCAGAAAGACGTTCTTCTATATTTAACCCTTGTCTTCAATTTTTCCACTTGGTTGCTTGTGAATACTCATGAGTGTGTGGATTATTATTTTGAAGCATACTTGTCTTCTAGGAAATGATTTTTGAAGGCTGTTACTTGTTCAGATTGTTGAGTATGAAAGATAAACATCATGTCCCTTCCCACCATTCTAACTGTGATGTTGGTAATTGCAACTTACTTCACCACACAAAAAATGAAAAAATAAAATATTTAGTTTTAGAACTTCTAGCAACAAAATCTACGTACACAAGCTAATAAATATTTCTATGTTTCTTTATGATTCCATTTCTCTGAGAGTAGCTTTTTCTTGTCTTTATATAATGGTCAGGATTTTACTGTGTCAGTAAATCTACATCACTTAGATTAAAAGTTGAAGTCAAAAGTACTATTAAAAGATTAAAATGATTCAAGTTCTTTTTGTTTCTGCCTAGTTCATCGATAAGTCATTTGGATTGAGTTATAACACAGGGATTGAGCTGCCTAAGAGAAGTAGGAAAAATTATTGACATGTGTACACTCTAAGTTTTCTGGGTGATTGCAGAGTAGTAACATGCAAGACTAGTAGAATAGTTGGAGATTGTACCTTTCAAACTCTGTTCATGGTTGTTTCCCACAGACAATTATTAATACTTAATTATTTTGCAATTTCCCATCTACCCTACTAAGTAAAAAAAAAAGTTTCAATCATGCTGCTATCTATCTAGTTATCTTACCAATCATAATAGAATCCAACAAAGTTCAGGAACTGAGTGGAATATGTCAGGGTATTATTGGAAGACAGAAACATTTAGATTTTCCCAAGAAATATGACTCCTACTTCCTCTTCTTGCTAACTAAAGCAAGGAGAAGCAGTTATAGCTCTCTCTGTCCTTGGCTGGGAGCTGCAAGGGGTTAACCAGTTTTGGTTTAGTAAGTCTCTCTGTCAGGCTTTTAGATCCTTCCTCCCTTCCTCCCCTGCCCACCCCTTTTGAAAATGTCAACCACTTCCTGATGATTTCACACCTTTCTTTTCTTTGTGAAGAAACCTGGGTGTTAATGGTAAGGGATTGGGTACCATTGTGTGCTCTGGCTCTCCGTTAGTAAAGCTGAGGGATGCCTGTGGAAAAAAAGTAGGAGAAGGTGAAAGAATTTGAGAAATGAAACTAGGCAATAGGTTAAAATCAGTCTTGCTTTTAAAATTACTGTGCATTGTATTAGCAACTTTTAAATGCGTATTGCAAAAATTGCCCTTTTTTAAAAGCTTTGTATTGAGAGTCTAAAGGAGTCTTGCAGGGCTAGGAGCTGATTGTTAAAAAATAAAAACTAAAGAACCACAGTCTGGAAAAAGAAAAGCTGGAGATTCCTCTCTGATCTTTTGCTCTACAGGTGGATTTACAGGAGCCAGCGATGGAAACTTGGTCAGTGGATCAGGTCTGCAGCTGGTTGGTGGAGAAAAACTTAGGAGAACTAGTCCATAGGTTTCAAGGTGAGTGGTTTATGCTTTCAAAAAGTTTTACGTGAGCAGCCCAGACATCCTGAGTGCCCTCTGTTATTGAAAAGTACTTTTGTATCCCACTCTGTGTGTATCTGAGTATGAAGTGGGGGTGTTGCAGTTGAGTACTTTTCTTTATTGACTGCAGAAGAATATCTATTTGGCCTTGCAAGCATGCAGAATAAACTATTTCCAGAAAATCTCAACGTTTCAAGAGTTACTTAGAATGACATTTGATCCATGTGTTTTCTGCTGCTTTATCATTACATAATGCAGTATATGTGTTGTGCAGTGTTGAATTTATAAGTATTAAACATTTGCAAGTATTGGCTAGGAAGAATTACTATGAATAAAGATTTTTTCCTTATAAAATAATGAATTAGAATGAGGGAGGGCATTAATATGGAAATATAAAGTTTTTTCTCCACGTTCTGGTACTTTCTTAGGAGCAGATATCAGGTTGGAATTTTGCAGTATCAGAGTTCTACCTTTGACAAAAATGTGGATGATTTTATACATGCAGAGGACAAGTTGAGATGATCTTCTTATTTTAAGAATTATTTTGCCTATTGTACAGTATTTTTCCAGGAAGCAATGTGGAAAGCAATTTTCTGTTGTTTTTCTCAGAGGAAGAAATAAGTGGGGCCGCCCTTCTAGCACTTAATGATCGGATGGTTCAGCAACTGGTAAAGAAAATCGGGCATCAGGCAGTTCTGATGGATTTAATTAAAAAATACAAGCAGAAGGGCCAAGGACTGCAGGGTCCTGGAAGCTGCAGTGACAGAGCCCTGGTCACACAAACAGAAGCAGCCCCACAGTGAGTATGATGACTGGTCTTACTTGGGTTCTGGGCTTTCCCAATGCTAGCTGGCTCTAAGAGGGGCTTTCGGATGTAAAGCTGTTTGAAAACAGTTACCACTTCAACTAGATGGCTTGCACAGTATCTGTAATGTTTGAGTAAAGGAATCTGTTTGCAAAATATCATGCCTGAAGATATATGCTTAAATCCACCACTCTCCAAATCCTGGCTCCATTGGCTGGAGAAGCCCTGTAGGCAGAGTTCCTACATGAAATGTTGTGGATGGAGCAACACGAATAGAAAGGGCCCCTGCTGCTGTTTTACAGTCCCAGCTTGGGAAGGCATCTGTAGCTGCTCTTTGCTTTCCTCAAATGTACTCCTTTATTTAGATAGTGATTTGCCCAGGGTTCCTCATCATAGCTAATTTATCCTTGTCTTGCGGCCTTCACAATGTGATTTGATAAACACTCACCACAGTGAGTTTTCTAAGTTTTTAAGAGTACTCTTCGAGTAATGAACACTATGACAACAGCTCACAAAAATCAAGTAGCACAGTTTGTGTTAGCAGATAAAAGCTCTGGGGCATGGGGTTGGTTTCATGTTTGATTATCAGTCACTCCTACAAGGGAAAAGGAATAACAGAGTTTATGAAATTAAAAATCAGACTTCAGAAAATCAGACTTCAAAAGCCTATGTCCCAGGATCATTTCAAACATACCAATTTTGTTATAGGAGATGACTGGAATAGAGGTCCTTATCTTCCTGTAAGAAAAGAATTTCAGACATGACATAGAAAGTAATGGTAAGCAAGGTAGCCAGGTTTACTGGGGCAGGGCGTCCGGACCCACAAAAGGCTCTCAGAGAGAGTGCTCAGTCATTCAGACTCAGGCAAACAAGGTTACAAGTTTAATGGAAAGAACACCTGACAGGCCAGTCTCAGCAAAGAACTCATAGCTGAGAGCCAGTCTGGGCTTTATAAGGGAATGGGGTCCAGTTCTTCCCACCATGTCTCCATCCCCAGACACTATTCTCACAGACAAAGGGTTTTCTGGATGTGAAATAGGTGAATTTTCTCCCTAAGTTTTATTACCCAGTGTTACCACCCTAGGGCACAGAGGATTCTCCTGGGGTACTTTCCTTGGAGGGAAGGTTGAAACCACTTATAAAGTTATGGGGGTATGGGCAGGACTTTAAACACTGGACTGCTTCTAAGATCCGGTTCCAGGCTGCTGTATTCCTTTCTGCAGGTGTTTTGTTTGCCCTGGAGTCCTTTCACACTCGTAGGCTAATTTCTATCTTCTTACTTAACAGCTGGATTTTTTTCATATCTAAGACTTTTTACAAGGTTTTTAAGGTTAAATATTTACAGTAGACTAATTGTTCATTTACTTGAAAAAAGATTGTGATGTTTGATGAAATATATTCTGTATTTTTACTCTGAGTTTTTGGCATTAGATCTGTAATATATTTCTCACCCTTTGATAAGCAATTCAATGTTATAGAGACCTGGCATAAGTAATTTTTTTTTTTTAGAATATTGGGTAGTTGGGACATAGAGAAAGACAGGTGGCCTTGTAGGTCAGTGATGTGATGCCACTGGAAATCTACCAACTGATTTACTTGAAGGATTTCGCCTAAACATTGCTTTGGCACGTCAACTTGAAAGCACACTTTTGTGAGTTTTGGTGACGTTCCCATTGCAAACTTTTATTCCTTTCCAGAAAATGGAAAGTGTGAACTTCCAAGAGAACTCAAAGTAATTTCTGGTTGTTTTTGGATAGGTCAGACTTGTGAGTGGAAGTTCTTTCAGTTGACTGGAATCTTGATATTGCCTTAGGCACAGCTAGGAGAAAACAGGCAAGTTTGTCTACTGTAGATCAGTGTATGCTATTGTCTAGTCAATGAGAACTGACCGCACTGCCAGGGAATCTGGGCTTCATTCCTGGTTCTACCACTGACTTAGACTGATGATTTTCAAAGTTGGCACTCCCATGTCTTCGTCTGTGAAAAGCAATGCGCTACCTAAGTCCTTATTAATTTACACTGATGTTACAAGTATATTAATCTTCCAGAGAATCAGCTCCCTTTCTCAGCCAAAACAGTCCTGTGCTCATTATCAAGCTTTGTTAACCTGGTTAAGAAAGCTGGTTGCAAATGTAGCCAAGTCTTTCAAGACTTGCTGTCCAGTAGGGGCTTTCCACTCTATCCGCTAGGCATGAGTCACTTGAAGGATTGTGTTGCCTGGCATTTGGGTTAAATTAGTGTTATGAAATCACAATTGCCTGTGAGTAGAATGCTTATTGTTTGTATGAGTGTACTTCAAAAAGATTGTGGAAAAATTGAATTAAAATATAAGTATATTTTTGCACAAAAGGATTTTGAAATCCATAAGGAAACTTTTCATAATATGCTTTTCCCACCAACTTTTTGAAAACCCTTGATATTCACTCACTACTAAGTATTTTGTTATAACTTCAAGTGTGAATGATGATTGAAAGAAGCATGGATATATGTCATTTAATTAATGCCTGTTGGAAAGTGCTTAATAAAGATAGACGTGGTATAAGAAGACATCCTAAAGCTGGCTATCAAAGCACTCAGTTTCACACCCCTGATAGGATGTTAGATAGTCCTCTCACCTTGACTTCTCCTAGTTTCAACTTCAACTGTAAAATCAAGTGGGGAGCATAAATGATGCTTTAGGTTGGCATTCTAGATTACAGATAGCAGATGGGTTTCAACTTGAGTGACATTCCACTTCCTGGGTAATGCTGCCCAGGGCATTATTTTGAAAAGCATCCTTAGGGCATATTTGGGCAGAGTATTTGGCATCCTATTTAGACTTAAGAGAATGATTGAACTATGCAATAGGTGAGACTATTTACTGGTATTTTTGGTTGTTGCTCTTGTTGAAGCTGCTAGAAAAATCACTGGACTGGATGTTGGAAAAACTGATCTGAAACCTTGTCACTGCTACTGTGCAGCCTGTGACCATGAGTGAGCTGTTCTCCCTCCTGGATTCCAGTTGCTTCACTTGGAAAATGAGGATGTTAGTGGAATATGGTTCTAAGATTATGAGATTTCACAAAGAATAAAATGTCCTCCAAAATGACAACAAGTAGAGAAGGGATCACATAGAGTTTACCATTTTATTTTACCAAGTAAGAATATTAACTTAAAAAAGATACATTCTATTGTCATTATCATTTCAGAAAGGAAAGGATGATCCTAACACCATTTTTTATTTTGCAAACACTTTCTTTTTTTAAAAAACTTTTATTGTATAAATATAAATTTCTGAAGTACAACTTTTGGATTATAGCAGCTTTCCCCCCCCATAACCTCCCTCCCACCCGCAACCATCCCATTTCCCACTCCCTCTCCCATCCCATTCACATCATGATTCATTTTCAATTATCTTTATATACAGAAAATCAATTTAGTATATATTAAGTAAAGATTTCAACAGTTTACACCCACACAGAAATACAAAGTATAAAGTACTGTGTGAGTACTAGTTATACCATTTAATTCACATAGTACAACACATTAAGGACAGAGATCCTACATGGGAGTATGACGTCAGTAATCACCCGAGGCTCTTGTCATGAGCTACCAAGGTTATGGAAGCCTCTTGAATTTGCCAACTGCGATCTTATTTAGATAAGGCCATAGTCAAAGTGGAAGTTCTCTCCTCCTTTCAGAGAAAGGTACCTCCTTCCTTGATGGCCTGTTCTTTCCGCTGGGACTTCACTCACAGAGATCTTTCATTTAGGTCATTTTTTTGTTTGTTTGCTAGATTGTCTTGGCTTTCCATGCCTGAAATACTCTCATGGGCTTTTTAGCCAGATCTGAATGCCTTAAGGGCTGATTCTGAGGCCAGAGTGCTATTTAGGGCATCTGCCATTCTATGAGTCTACTGTGTATCCCGCTTCCCATGTGATCCTAACACCATTTAAAAATATGATAGATGGGTGAAAGTAGTATGATGAACTGGCATCGCTCTCCCTCCCTACTTATAGGAACCACTGAGTGAGATGACTCCAGAGGGTCCTTCTTCCAAGTATCTTAGTTATGAGGCTCGTGGGGAGCTTGGACATGGACAGAGATCATGTTACCTGCGATTTGACCTCTAATCTCAGAGCTGCTATCAGATCAATGCTTATAGCTCCTGTTGAATAGCGCTTGACCCACCTCTTCTTTCTTGGTTACAGAGATGAACAGTCTTCCAGTCTAGCCAGCTGTGAGGAACAGACACCATCGTTTTACCCAGCTGACAACCTAGATAATGGACAAATCGACCAAAGAGTATTGAAACAGAGGTAAAGTGCTGACTGTATATATATTGAAGCCAAATGATAACATTCTTTTTGAAATGAGCTTTCTTGTGTTTAAATATATTTCTAATGTTAGGTGTTTTGCTATCCTGGAAGGGAATTTTATTGTCAAGTAGTGAAAATATTTGCTAAAAGATAAAGGTTATATTTTATGATCTTCACATTGGAAAAGCAAAGTTCTAAAATTATACATATCCTTCAAGTACATATACTTAAGATAAAAGAGGATTTCTCTGCCATAAACTGCCATAAACTGCAAAAGATGATGTTTATTTCATGAATAATGTTCTGTAGAATAGGCCTTTAGTGGAGTCTTTGTTCTGAATTTTGTAGTTGTTGCTTTAGCTTGACTATTCTTGATAGCAACCCAGTTTTGGAAAACTTTTCCTTTATATTTCTACACTGGATTTTATATGGTACAGTATTTCAATATATGGCTTACGTTAGAATAAAGGGAATGTATAGACCTAGAGAAGCATACACAGGAATGTGGAGCCCAGACAGTCTCAAGAGCGATGGTAGGTAACGTGTGGCCAAGTTCCTCAATCATTGAAAGAGGGGCTGTTGCAAAGGGAGAATAACAGGTAAGAGCCAAGCAAGGTGCGACCTCTTATAGTTCTCACAAACCCTTTATGTTGCCATCTCATTTAGTCCACACAGCAATCCTGCAGAGTAGGTGTTATTTTCTCTTCTGTGAGTGAAACTTAGTTTTAGAGAAGAAGTTTTCCTGAATGGCTTTGTCACCTTGGCACAGGATCCACAACCATCAGGGCAAGAGCACCAGCCTCAGACTCAGGTCTGTGAGGTCCCAGCAACCCCATGTGTGCAGAGAAGAGCAGCTCTTCTCATATGAACTCTTGCATGGGTATTGGCTCTGGGCTGTCCTCTCTGAACTGTTTCCCTCTCTACCACCTCCAGCCTCCCATGCCAGTGCTCAGGTCCATCTCCTTGCATGCCCTTGATTCTTCTTGGGAGGTAAGTGTGACAGGAGAGGGGATGTCCTTGGAGGTAAATTGGTCCCCTTGGTCACCCTGGCTTGAATGTTTCAGGAAATGTAAACATGTTTTTATGGTGGCCTCATTCCCCTCCTCTCTGCTCAGGAGTGCTTGTTGATTTCTAGAACTTTCCTCTGATGCAGCACCAGGGATGTGGAATCAGCCATGGGTTCTCAACTCCCCCTTCCCACATGAAACTACCCACTACAGCCCGTCCATCCCTTCTGTACCTGTTGAAACTGAATGGAAAGAGGGAGAACTAGGATTGGTCCCAGAGGTACCCATTGTATCTTAGACCCTTATATGCACACAGGGAAGAAGAATAGTCCTTTCTCATGGTGCTCTGTGAGCATTAAAAACAGACCATGCCTACTGATGCTGGGCAGAGGAGAATCTCCTGGAAGGCACTCTGTGGGCAGTGTTTCCCCAGCCCTGCTCCAGGTAGTATTCCTACTGTCCTGGGAATTCTTTGCTGTCTTCCTTGCTTGCAGTGTATGACGAGGATGCAACCTTCCATGCCTCCAGTTCTCTTCTTTCCCAAGTTCTTGGCTGACATTCCATCTTGATGGTGGTGCCATAGTAGTGGTGGGGCAGGGTTATTGTGCCTATTTTCCCATGTGGCTGGTTATATGGTGTCTCTCATTCCTCATAGCACCTAGCATTGGAAAGAAGAAAATGGGACTAGCTTAGAAGCAGATAAATAGGTGGGTTTGACATTCCCCATATTTTTAATCAATAACCATGAATTCTCCCCTAAACCATGTACCTGGACATTTGACCCCTGGCCCATCTTTATACACACGTAGTTCAGAGTTAACATCACCCCTGCCTTAATATATATTTGGTATAAAAAACCAAACCCTACTCAAACTAAAAGCAAGCTGTTTGTAAGACAGGCATTTCACATGCAGCAGCCCAACATGTACATTTACAACTGGTGCTAACAAACAGGGGGTCAAACTGTCTCCCATTTTCTTGCCATCTTTGTCTCTGGTCTACTTCCCATGCTGCCTGGTTCCTTTGCTTCTCCCACTGAGGACAGATTTATCCTACTACTCAGGACTGCTCTGTGCCCCTCAGACTGTCCAGCAAAGGACTGCCTTACCATAGCACCATGTCCGCGGAAATTCTGAAAGCAGCTCAGGTTCTCCCAACTGATGCAATCTTTCAGTGTTGCTTTGTTCAGATACCTGGGGGGAGAAACTAAGAGATGGAGTAGGGAGCAGGTGCCCCTGCTGGCAATTAGCTGTGTGGGAGAAAGAGTAGGTAAGAGCAGGGAAGGAGAACCTACTTTAAACACTTCACCTGTGGTCTTGTCCCTTATTCAAGGCTGTGGATTGTGGGGGGCAGGGGGTCAGAAGAGTCTACTCCTTCCAAGGTCCAGCCACAGACAGTGGCTCCACCATCCAGATGAGAGAACTAAAATCATGGAACCAGCTGCGGCCTTTTCCTCCCACCCCTCTGCCCAGGACACTGTTCCCTCAACACGTGATTCACAGCCTGCTGTATGATTTTGTGTCAGGCTCTGTTCTCTTCCTCACCCACCTAAGACTTGGTCATTCCTTAAGCTTCTATTGGAACTCACTCACCACTCCAGCAAGCCTCCAGTGACATTGTAGCACAGGCGAGGAGCCCTTCTGTGTACAAGGGGACACGCAAAAGTCATGGAAAATGGAATCAAATGATAAGTTTTTTAGAGCAAGAAAATTTGGAAATCCATGCATATTTTTTCGTAACAGATTCCCCATGAAATTTTTGAGATGCCCTCAATATATGCATGGATTTCAAAAAATTTTCCCCCAAATAAACATCTTTTTATTACATTTTCCCATGGACTTTTTAAAGTATCCTTGTTCATTTACCATGTAGATTATTTGTAGACAAGGATAAAGAGAAACCTCTGGAGACTGGAAACTCACCTGACTTTGACTGTTGAAAAGTCTCTTGCATGGTGAAAATGGGGTGTGTGTTTTCCAGTGAATGATTTTGTGTGTTCTAAGTAAATGGTAGGGTACTGTGGGATGAGTGTGGTTCTCTTCAGTGACAGCTGGCTCTGTGCCCTTTACTGAATGGCTTAAATGTCCTCTGTGAGTAGAGGGATTTTTGAGTCCCATTCTTATCATGTGTCAGTAATCCTTTGGAAGAACTGTTTCTGCAGTATTATTCTTTATCTTTTATCTACCCTGTTTGAAACTTTTTATTTGTTTGAAACAAATGAACCTTGTTTGTGCACTTCTCTTTCGGTAATCAGTAAGGCATGAAATCAGATAAACAGGTAGAGGTTTCTTAAATGTTCCTTTAAAGACACTTCACTTGAACTTTAAACATATGTGTGCAGATGTTTTGCTTCTACCTTTGGGCAGAATTATATATCAGTCATGGTTTCACACATGTTTAAAGATAATTTTAATAAAATCTTTTTTATTCAGAAATAGTGTAGAATGAGCTGATCCTTCTTCTCATGTGCATTAAATGACTCCTCAACACTTTGGAGGAATTATTTGCAGGCACTTTGATGTGTGTAGCTCAGACAAGGGGGTACCACAGTTGTGCCTCCTATTCCAGAGTGTAATAAAGAGAATGTTCATTGAAGTGTGCCAGCCTAATTATGGGTTCACTTGCACAAGTACCAGTTAGCTGTATAATTAGTCTTCTGACTTCCTTCATGTCTGTGCCCTCCACAGGCTAAGATCTCTGAAGGAAGACAGGGTGTCAGCCACCAGTCTTACCTCTGCAGTGCCTGAAAGAGTAGATGATCAACAGATATTCAGTGAAGGAGCATCTGTATTAACCATTTTCATGGCCTCATCTTGATTGAGTAAAAGACGTAGGATATGGAAGAGCCTTGGAGGAGGATATTGGGGTGACCTTTAATATGTTGATATCTACTGCCAGTGCTTCAAACACAGCTACATAGGTAGCTGCTCATCTAAATGAGTAGATGGAGCAGGAAAGGCATAAGTATGGGTGTTAGACCGGGATATCAGCCTAGACAATGGCCAAGGTTGGTAGACTGAAGATACAGGTCGAGCAAGTAGTTGAAAGTTAAAAATCCTAACTCAGCTGTTTCCAGCTGAGTAACCTTTGGAATGTTATAAAACCTCAGTGGTCCCCACTTTAATCATCTATAACATGAACTAAAGAGTGGGTTAACACATGAATAATTCTTGGCCCATAGCAGGAGGTCTTACATTTCAGTTATTGGTTATATTAGTTAGCCAGTCACCAAGGTATATGATACAAAGAGACAAAAAATCCTGTTCTCAGTGCTGACAAGTGGTCCCAAAGTATAAGCCATTCAATATGTAAAATATTTACTGAGTGCTTATTGTGTGCCAGGCACTGTTTGAGTCACTGAGGATCCAGCAGAGAACAAAGTAGTCTAACCTTGGCACTTCTGAGAGTGCACTTTCAGGGAGAGAAAGTAACACACAAATACACTATCACATTATGAATGTGTTGAAATGCGATGAAAAGCAATAACGCCAGAGAGGGAGGGCGCATAGAGTGAGTGGTGTGTGCATGTGCATGCGTGTGTCATGTATAAGAGAGGTCTTTGTCAGTTGGGATCACTGGGGAAGTCCTTTGACTTTGACAGGTGGCATTTGAGCAGAAATGCAAGTGAAGTGAGGAATATCAGCTCACTGAGAGAGAACCAAGCTTTTCTTCTGTGGAAGACATCTGTGGATGCAGCCAAACAGGAACTGCAGAATCGGTGGAAACTAAACTGCCATAAACGATAACTCTCTCTGACTCTAGCCATTTCCATTAAGTTTAATAAGAAGGCTTCAGAGAGATCCAAAGTCAGCTTGATACTAATCAACTTTTTCCCTTCTGTTCAGTCCAAAACTTAGGTATTATTTAGACATGGTGGGGGCAGGGGGAATTCTCCCTGGCTTGGAGAACTGAAAGTCCAGTCAGTGAGAATGTCAGCCAATAACTGCAGCACTGAGAAAGTCATGCTGAAATAGCAGAGCACGGGGGATAGAAGTGGCACAGACAGAGGGAGCAACAGACATTCAGGGAAGAGGGTGGGGAGGTGGCTCCGGAGAGAGGCTTCACGGGGCCCAAGTCGTGATTTTGAGAAATGGTTAGAAAGTCATCTAAAGGGAAATGGGGCAGGAGAGGAAAATGAAATTCCCAGCATGGGCAAAGATACAAACACTTGAAACAGCACAGCGGATTCCATTTGGTGTAAGTATTTTGGGGATGTGAGACACAGGCAGAGAAAATGACATTGGCCATTGGCGGAATGGGGAGAGATGCTGTCAGGAGGGAAGGAGGTGATTTCTATGCTATGAGCAGGGTAGCGCTTCCTAACCTTGACCACACACTGGATTCACCCAGTAGACTTAAAATATAACCTCCAGCCTAGTGCTCCTCAAACCCTAACATACTCTAAAACTACCCAGGATTCTAATTGGATAGGTCAGGGGTAGAACCTGAGACTGCATTTCCCAATGCCAGGTCCTAATCTAGGACTATCCTTTGAGTAACAAGATCTAGACCAGTAAGAATTTCTAGGAGTGGGACCTGTCAAACAGTATTTTTAAGTGCCATAAATAATTCTAGTGTATAATGAGATCTGAGAACCACTGCTATAAGTTACAGGGAATAGTCATTCATGCAATGGAGTGATTTGATTAGATACACATAGCTTTCATCATTAACTAAGTGGCAGTGTTGTGGAGAATATATGGGAGAACACTTAGATGCTAGGCTAAAGTTCATGCAAGAAATGAGAAGAATTTAAACTAAGATGGTGGCAGTGAGCATAAAAAAAGATGTTTAAATACAAAATCAGCAGGATTTGTCATTCCTGTTATTGACAGGGGTATGGGGCAGGATGGGGAGGAATTTCTATGTGGTAAGTGTTATTCTGTATTTCTGGCTGTAATACCTTTACCAAAATGAGAAAATATTTACTAGATAGCATTACAAAGGATAAGAACAACAACTTAATACAACTTAATGGCACTGAAAAAAAAAATAAAAGATTCTAATAAAGCCAGGGCTTCTCTCATTACTTACTTATTAGCATTCCCTATAAGTAAACATTCCATGGGAGTAAACACCCAAAAGTTCAATAACATTACCTGCTAGGGTGGGACCTTGCCATTTTACTTCCAAGGTGCAATTTTTTACATCTCTCAGTCTCCAGTGAAAATCCTTGCCTACTAAATAGGTGGTGACAAATCAGGCTGCTTGATCCTTACAAATGGAAGACTTTAATTTTTGTGAAGTTACACGGTAGAGGGACTGACAAACCATAGCTTAGATAACCATGGTTGGGAACAGACTGATTGAATTTTTGCCACAGGCACATCCTCCTGGCACCCAGGGCTAGATCCAAATCTAATGCTGCAACTGACGGGTTTGCCACATGAAGGGTATACACCCAGAACTGTGGAATGGATTTGGATAATGACCTTTCTACTCTACCCTGGTCTCCCCTCTACTCCCAAAAAAGAGATATGATGTGGACAATGATGTTCTCTGCAAGGCCAGGGCTCGAAAAACCTACTGGTGTGAAGGTGGAGAAATAGGAAGCTGCCCTAAGTTGACTGGATCTTTAGCCAACAGATCTTGATACTTTTGTACTAAAAAACGGCAGTGTTGAACCATGTTGAAACTACTGTCAGCTGATATGTCACTACTTTTCCTTATGTGTGAATGAGGAAGACAAAAACGAGGGACTCGGACTTAGTACCTTTGTGAGACCTGTGTTAATGTAGTGGTGGCAAGTCTAAATCTTGAGAATAAAGGCCAAGTTTCTGGTTCTCTACATTTCTGCTAATACCAATAGGAATTGGGGAACTGAGAAATATAACTATATTTATTTTATGCTTCCTTTCTTCTTCACTGGGGCCCAAAGACACTTAAATCCTGAGACCTCACACTGGTATCTCTAAAGAAGGAATGATGTGATATAACCAGGTAGATTAGATCTGAGTGAGGAAGTGCTACATGCCCCCACAAGTAATTCTATCCTCCTACTTGTCAATCAAAATACCCGCTTTCCCAGGATGCACCTGCTTCCTGGGGTGCATGGTATCCTGGGGGAGGAAATCATGAAAATACGGATATTAAGCTTCACTTGGAATTTGTGGAGGTACCATAAAATTCCCAGGTAGCTTCACACCTGTAGAGGCATCATCCCTACCTCATAAAAGGGGTCAACATGGTGGGGAGGCTCTCTGTTTCACCACAGACTATGGCTGGAGGCACTACACAGGTGTCCTCTCTCCCTCTCCCACTCCTTCTCCCTTTGGGCAATACTCCAGCCCACTCACAGCAAATATTTCTCCATGTGGGGTAATGCACCATTGTGCATGTATGTGTGTTCACTTTCTCACCTTTGGAATAAATTTTGTTATCACTTTGTGTACCTTATTTAATTTGCAATTAGAATGCTCATCTTTGTGTGAGACAAGAACCTCGGGTGAAAATTAATACATCCATGACCACATCATATTAGGTTAAGGGGCATCTGTCTGACTGCCACAAAAGTAATACCTGTTGCCATTCACTTCTCTCCTTTGTGTTTGATTTTTTGTTCACACATGCATTTCAGAAACTAAATTCCAGCCGGCGCCGCAGCTCGCTAGGCTAATCCTCTGCCTTGTGGCGCCAGCACACAGGGTTCTAGTCCCGGTCGGGGCGCCGGATTCTGTCCCGGTTGTCCCTCTTCCAGGCCAGCTCTCTGCTGTGGCCAGGGAGTGCAGTGGAGGATGGCCCAAGTGCTTGGGCCCTGCATCCCATGGGAGACCAGGAGAAGCACCTGGCTCCTGGCTCCTGCCATCGGATCAGCGTGGTGCACAGCCACAGCACACCGGCTGCGGCGGCCATTGGAGGGTGAAGCAACAGCAAAGGAAGACCTTTCTCTCTGTCTCTCTCTCTCATTGTCCACTCTGCCTGTCAAAAAAAAAAAAAAAAAAAAAACGAAACTAAATTCCTCCTCAATAGATTGATTGGCAGATGTGAAAGCCTGGAGCTGTAAAATATAAATAAAAAGCAAACATCAGAATTCAAACATTTTCTGATTGAGTGACAGTGTCATCAACAAAATAGCATTTCCTTCTTAGCCTATGCTTGCCTTGCACTGACATTGTTGCGTGTTCTCAGAGATGGTTTTTAACTCTTCATTGGCACTCCAGTGTCTCTTTAATGCATGGTATAGTTTGAATATGATTTGAATGTGTTCCCCGTGGTTTCGTGTGTGGAAACATAATTTCTGTTATGAGCTATTTAGAAGGTGGAAACTTAATCCAACTATGAGGTTTGAGGGGATGTGTTGGGGGATTGGGAGGTGATTAGGATTAGGTAAAGACATTTTAGTGGAGTCCCCATAGTTAAATCCTGGTGCCTTTATAAGAAGAGGGAGGGAAACCCAAAGACACACATTTGAGTTGACTTCAAAAAGTTCATGGACATGGAAATAAAAGATAATTATATTTTGGTAAAAAAGAATCTTTTTTTTTTTAATCCATGCACAGTTTTTTTCATTCTAGTCTAAGAGCCCTTTAATCAATTTGTCTTCTTTCTGTCATACTTTAGTATAAGTAACCACAAGAAACAAAGATGTACTTTAATACAATGCTTGGAATTACCTCAGCTAAACATCCAAATTTGTAACCCACAAGATTGGTTGTTCATATAACTGCAGGATACCATGCACTTACGCTCTACCACCATTTGACGAGGATTCCCTCCCTTGTACTTTCTGAGAGTACTTTTCTCATTTCCATTTCAGCCACCACTGGTAGTGCCTTTAACATTCTAATTTCTATCAACTCTCCGTTCATAATGACTCAGGTATGATCTGAATCTCCCCTGGCTTCCTCTTCTATGTTCCAGAAATATTCAAGTTTTTAGATGTTGCTGAGGTCAAATGTCATTTAGTGTCAGAGTTGATGTGGAACTGGATATGTCAATTCAGACCATTCTTAGTGTGTGCAGTCTAAAGCTTGTGTGTGAAGAAGAAGAAAATGAAAATGAGATGCCAAAATATAGTGGTGTGTGGAACCCTCATTTAGTTCAGTCCCTGGACAGCATGGTTTTGGTCATTGCTTTCCTATCCAATTGTGGGATTCTTCTACCACCCTTGGTGGTACTTCAATGTGAAGACCAAGCCCTGGGGCCAGAGTGGTGACTCTTCACCAAAAAGTGCTCCACTTATATCTGTTTGTTTGTTTTTTTTTTTTTTTTCCTGGAGGATAAGAAAGGAATACCTTTTGATAGTACCAGAAAATCATCTCAGGTCCTTAAAGTAACAGATTATCACCAATTGGATGCTCTTGGAAAAAGTTGTCTGTTGTACCTTGAAGTTTGAAAGACAGGAAGGATTCATGAGCTGACTATGGTGACAAATGTCCACCAGGGATCAGTTGAATTCTGCCCTCTGTCCTACAGAGAAGCCACAAGGATGCAACCAAAGTGCAGTGAGATGCTGGGAAAGTGCTTTTTAGATGATTTTTCTTTGGCAGTTGTAATGTCCCATAACCACAGTCTAATTCTTACGTACATTTTGTGTTTCAGAGGACTCTGCTTAGTCCCCAGATCTCCCTCTCTGGCATTTGTATCCCACTGATTTTCACATCTCAAACCTAAAAGCTCAGTGATCTGGTACTTCTCTTTATGGGCATGTTGGCTAGAAGCTTTGCCAGTCAATGGCGCCTTTGTCACGGGTGAGATTTCACTACTACAGAAGTTTCCTTTTCTGAATAACAATTTTATGAATGAAAACACGAGATTACAGAACTAGAGACCATCTTTGTTTATCTGACATGGAATTTTATATTCAATATTTTATCTTTCTCTCTCAAACATTCCTAAAGCTTTCTACAACATTACGGCACAAATTGCTCCACTCAACAGAGACCCAGCAAAATCAAAACTGATAAGGATCTGAGATACAGTTGAGTGCCCACGGGGCCAGTGCTGCAATAGGCTATGTTGGGGATTCAGATGAGGAAGACAGCTAAAGGCCAAGAGAGTGACAGGGGAGATTCGACCCAAGGGAGGGCTTAAGGTAAGCTTAGGAGAATGGGGGAAACTTAGGACATTTCAGATGAGAGAAACAAGTGCTGACACATGCATAATGTGCTCTGGAAATTTAGTGAGCCTTGTCACTTTTTATTAACTTAGCATTTTAGGAAAATTTTATTTATTTATTTTTAGTGATTTGAAAAAGAGAGGGACAGGGAAAGGGAGGGAGAGACACTGAGAGACAGAGAGAGAGACTGCTGGTTTACTCCCAAATGCTGGCACTGGCCAGGGCTAGTCCAGGCCAAAGCTGGAGCCCCAGAAGTCAATCTGGGTCTCCCACAGAGAAGGCAGGGACCCAGCTGCTTGAACATTACCTACTGCCTCCCAGATGCATTTCAGCAGGAAACTAGAATTGCTAGAGGAGTTTTGGCTCACACCAGGCTCTCCAGTATGGGGTGTGGACATTCTAATAACGTCTTAGTTGCTAAGCCAAACTGCCATCCCACGGTTTGTATCTTGACTGAGCCTAAAAATTCACCCTGTACAGGGGTTGATAATAAGATTATGTAGAAAACAGGATCATATATTTTTAAGAATTTTTATTTGTTTGAAAGCAGATAGCGATAGAGGGAGGGAGAGACACAGATCTCCCACCCACTGTTTTACTCCTTAAATGACCATAATAAGAAGTGCTGGGCTCTAGGGCTAAGCCAGGAGCTGGGAACTCAACCTGGGTCTCCCATGGGGGTGGCAGGGACCCAAGTTCTTGAGCTATAATTTGCTGCCTCCCAGACTGTGCAGGGAGCTGGAATGGAGAACAGAGGCAAGACTTCAACCCACATGGCAGTTTAACCACTTGTGTCAAATGCCCCCCGCATCAGATCATATTATTGATTGTTCTGGTTATTAAATATGAGGGATTCAAATTAGAGGCATTAAGGAGATACACACCATTGATTTTTTTTTTGGTAATAGAATCTGAAATTCCCATTACCTGTTTAATTTATGGAAAGAGTAAAGAGGGAATGATAAAATTCACTTGAACTTGAAAGTCAAAAATTTCAACCAAGTAGAAAAAGAAGCGATGGTTATGGACTCTTTAGACTATCCTAATTCATAAAAAAAAAAAAACCCACTGAAGCTGGGCTGGTGTTTTGGCATAGCAGCAAAGCCACCACCTATGATGCCTGTGATGCCAGCATTCCATATAGGCACCTATTCATGTCCCGCTGCTCCACTTTGAATCCGGCTCCCTGCTAATGTGCCTGAGAAAAGCAGCATGAGATGACTCAGGTGTTTGGGCCCCTGCACACATGTGGGATACCTGGAAGAATCTCCTTGATCCTGGCTCCTGGCTCCTGGCTTCTGGCTTCCACCAGGTCCAGTCCCTGCCATAGCAGCCATTTGAGGAGTGAACCAGAGGATGGGAGATCCCCCCCCCGCTCTGTTTCCCCATCTTCCTCTTTCAAATAAATAAAATATTTCTTTTAAAAAAAAGAAAAGAAAAAATCCACTGAAGCTTTCTCATTTGGAGGTGCAAGTGTTTACTTTCTCCCTAAAGCAATATCACCCAGTCTCCTAGGGATAAAGTAACAGCCAATCCTCAATAGCTCCAAATGGAGTCTGAATGCAGAGAACAGATTCAGGATTTCCTTCCAGATGCATTTTCGCATCTAAAAATGTTAGCAAATCATAGTTATTTTCTTCTTCCCAGGGAACTACAGAGATGACAAAGAATAGACCTAACTCAGAAATAGGAAGCAGTAACTACTTTCAGGGGGACCAGATATGGAAGATACTGTTGGCCGGAGATTAACAGAGTACACTGGACCCCCGATGCTCAGCCTATCGTGTTCACTGCATGTTATCAGATTGCTGGGGACAGAAGAACCTTGAATCACCTCTGTCACTCAATGTATGACTTACATTGTTAGGAAACAGAAAGATTATCATGCTTCAAGCAGTTGGAAAAAGGATGAAATTTTGCATGTGAATTACAAAAGACGCATGTCAAGTGTGGTCAGCTATTGCATGTTTTCCCCTATACTCACTCTATAAACCATGAGGCTTTTATATTTGAAGTAATGTTTCTATTTTGATGTCTAGTGCACTTTTAGTACCTGAAATGTGTTTAAAGCCAGTAACAGAACTGGTAAAAGTCTATATAAATGCTGGATTTTTTAGATATTTGGGCTACAAATGACTCATACATGAGGTTTATCAATATTAAATCATGTGAGCCTTGGGACTAGCCTTGTGGTGTATTGGGTTAAGTTACCAACTTGAGATACCATTGTCCCATATTGGAGTGCTGGTTGAAGTCTTGACCTCCAGCTTCCTGCTAATGCACCTGGGAAGGCAGCAGAAGATGGCCCAAGTACCTGGGTCCCTGCCACCCATGTGACAGACTCCAGTGGAGTTCCCGACTTTGGCCTGGCACATCTGTGCCTGTTGTGACCATCTGGGGAGTGAACCAGCAGATTGAAGATCTCTCTCTGTCTCTCTGTATGTGTGTACATGCACATGTGTGTGTCTCCCTGTCTCTCTTTCTCTTTTACTCTGCGTTAAATAAAAGTCACGTGAACCCTGAGATAGCTCACCTGCCTATATAGACTCTAATCCTGGAGTAAATAAAAGACATTCAGTGAGAAATCCTTCAGAATAAATTCCTTCAGAAAGGAGTTTACATGATAGTGCAGCTAGCTATTCCTCAAATCAGAACAAAATTTACTATGTGATCAGGACAAATGTAGGAGGCCAACAATAGCCAAATACCTTTGAGACAGCCTTCTTTACCAGCTCTTTATGGTCTCTGTAATTCTTATGTGTCTTCTACGGAGACAGTATCTATGGCTTCATTTTATCATCATCACAGGGTTACTTAATCCCAGAAAGAGCTTCTCTGTAGGAATCTAAGATGCTATAGATATTACTCTGAAAAACATTGTTCAGGGACAGCACTGTGCTATAGAAAGATAAGCCTCCACCTGCAGTGCTGGCATCCCATATGGGTACAAGTTCAGGTCCTGGTTGTTCCACTTCTGATCCAGCTCCCTGCTGGTGCGCCTCAGAAAGCACTGGAAGATGGCTCAAGTTCTTAGGCCCCTGCACCTATGTAGGAGACCCTGATAAAGTTCCTAACTCCTGGCTTCGGGCTAGTCCAGCCCCAGCCACTGCAGCCATTTGGGGAGTGAACCAATGGATGTAAGATCTCTCTGTCTCTCTCTCTCTCCCCTTCTCTCTCTGTATCTGCCTTTCAAATAAATAAATCTTTCAAAAAAACTGACAGCATTCTCACCCTGTCCAGACTTCACGGTAGCTAGTTCTAAGTTGGTATAGCTTGATGTAGGGACTCAACTGGACCAAGTAATCATGGACCCAGAACTTGAGTTCCTTCTTTCTCTAGAGCATAGTTACTGTGGAACTAAGACCTGCCTATTCTCCTGGGACCCTGTTCTATGTCTTGGGTCAAAGAGTAGCCTGGAAAACCCTATTTAGTATATTCTCATATTAATTTTTAAAAATATTCTAAATTTATATTTTATTCTTTTGAATAATATCTGTTTCACATCTAAAAATGTTAAAATTTTCAATCATTTTAGACATTCTAGCATATTTACCTTTAAGTCACTAAACATATGGATTACTTTAAAATCCTTGCCAACATCTGGATCATCTCAACATCACATTATTGATTATCTTTACCCTTTTTTTTAAGTTTTATTTATTTGAAAGACAGAGTTACAGAGAGAGAGGTCTTCCAACTGCTGGTTCATTCCCTAGATGGCCACAACGGCCGGAGCTGTAACCATCCAAAGCCAGGAGCCAAGAGCTTCTTCAGGGTCTCCCACATGGGTGCAGGGGCCCAAGTCCTTGGGCCATCTTCTACTGCATTCCCAGGCCAGAGAGCTGAATTGGAAGAGGAGCTGCCAGGACTAGAACCAGCACCCATATGGGATGCAGGCACATAAGGCCAGAGCTTTAACTCGCTGCACCACAGTGCTGGCCCCTTTCTTTACTCTTAAGAATAGGTTACATTTTTCCATTTTTTTAAAATTACCAAATTTGGGATTGTATACTAGTCATTGTAAATATTACAATGTGGAGATACTTCAATCTGTTATATGAACCCAAAGAATGTTGATTGTTAGTCTTAGCAAGCAACAAAATTTGTTGAACTCAAATGGAAAACTGTTTCAGTTTAGTTTTTTTTTTAATCTTTAGTTGGGTTGCATACAAATGGGATTCAAGATAATCCAGAATTTAAACAGTTTATACATAGAATTTAGAGTTTCTCATCATAAGCTCTTCTCTTCTGGGATTTTGTCCTTTTCCACTGATGTGACTTCCCCAAACTCTATCTGCTGGCTTTGTAGTCCAGAAGAATTTCAGGTTTTCTATTAGAGTAGCACTTCCTATGACCTGTTGTCAGGCTAAAAGCTGCCAAAAGAGAAATTTGCCTATTGCCCAATATCTTCCTCTTTTTCCAAGTGTAGATTGCCGTTTAAAAATATTTGATTTTTTCACTATCCAATGTTTTTTATTTTTTGTTTTCTGTATTTTGTCTAATGTTTGTAGGGTGGCTGGTGTAGTGGGAGCTTGTTAGGCCATTCCAGAAGTAGAACTCTGCCAGTAGACTACTGAAGTATCCACATTTGAGTGGCAAAGGCTTGTATTATTATGGCAGATGAAACATGGAGAGAAGATGACAAATACAAGAGATAAAAGGTAGAGGAATTGTTAATAATACCTTCAAGTGAGAGATGAATGTTAAAAGGATGCTAAGGTGTTCAGGTTTAGTTTCTAAGAGAAAGAGACAGTAAAAGCAAGAAAATTGGAATGCTGTGTTAGCTCAGATTGTATATTAGTCAACTTTTCATCACTGAAACAAAATACCCAAAGCAAGCTACTGATGAATGAAGAATGTCTGTTTTTTTCTCATAGTTTTGAGGCTCACAGCTCAAGACCCTTGGCCCATTGGCTTGACAGGGCTGGCAGGGTCCCAGGTAATTGTAAAGCATCAATCACATGGCAAGAGGTGCACAGAGGGAGACAGGATCCCCTGATGAGCCAAGGAACAGAGAGAGTGCCTCGGACCAATTTGGCTTTTGTAACCAACCCTTTCACGAGAACTATCTTAGGAGGGCACACCTTCCAGTGACCTAAGGACCTCCCACTAGGCCCATGTGCTTGACACCAAATTAGATTTAAGCTTCTATCCACTTTGTACCATCAATTTGTGACTGTGGGATTTAACCATCTGTATGAGTTCAGGAGCCATGTCCTATTCAACATACCACAGACTGAGCAGCTGACACAACAGAAATTTATTTGCTTTCTGTTCTAGAGGCTGGAGGCACAAGACCAAGGTGCTGACTGCTTTGGTTTCTGGCAAGGGCTCCACTTGGCGGCTTGCAGATGGTCACCTTCCCCTCACTTGGCACAGAGAGCTTGCTGGTGCCTCTGCTTATACACATTATAATTCTGTCATCTTAGGGCCCTTGCTATATAGTATCACTTACCTTGGGTTACTCCCAAATACAGTCACATTGGGGACCTAGGGTTTCAACATACAAAACTTGAGACAATATAATTCAGCCTGTAGCAAATAAGAATCTAGTTATTTTAAAAAATATTATTTTGGGACCGGCACTGTGGTGTAGCAGGTAAAGCCATCACCTGCAGTGCTGGTATTCTATATATGGTTGCCAGTTTGAGTCCAAGCTGCTCCACTTCTGATCCAGCTCTCTGCTATGGCCTGGGAAAGCCGTACAAGATGGGCCAAGTCCTTGGGCTCCTACACCCATATGGGAGACCTGGAAGAAGCTCCAGGATCCTGGCTTTGGATCACCTAGCTTCAGCTATCATAGCCATCTGAGTGAATCAGCAGATGGAAGACTTCTCTCTCTCTTTGCCTCTGCCTCTGCCTCTGCCTCTATAACCCTGCCTTTCAAATAAAATAAATTTTTTAAAGTATTTTTAAAAATCTATTCTAAATGATTATTTTGAACATGTTGAGTACATGATGAGCATGTAAAAGTTGTTAGATATCTTGGATGGAGCATGGAAAATTGATTATGGATTGTAGGTGTATGATCCATCCACACAGCGTTCAAAGCAGAGGCTGAGGGGTTGGATGAGTTCTCTGAGAGAGAAAGCATAGATCAGTACAGATGAGGCAAGGGGGGAAGGTCCAAGCCATGTGTAAACAGAAGATGGAGGGGGAATAAACAAGCTGCCAGAGAGAGAGAGAGAGAGAGAGAGAGAGAGAGAAGAAAATAAAACACTGTCACAAAAGAAAAGGAAGAAAAGAAGGTTGTGAAGAAGCAGTCAACAGAATGAATGGATTGAAAAGATCTTGGAAAAGACCATCGCTAAAAGGCCCTCAGCTGACTTTCGAGGGAGCAATCTCAATGAAGGGACTAGAAAGAGACCAAGATGAAAAACATTGTGGAAAAGCCAAATGGGGGTAAAGAGAGGGGCACATTTGGAGTTTAATGGGGGCTTATATTACCAGAGTGATGAGTGTGCTAAGAAGGCATTGAAACACCCAGAACTTCTCCCAGGGAAAATTGAATTCAGCCCTTCCAGAACTGCTCTTGCCAGTGGACCCTACTCATTTTTCCAGAAAAATCTTTGTGCATCGACTGCAAAGCAATATTGTATGTACTGGAGATCAAGAAAATAGGTCTTGCCCTCACGTAGCATCTATGTTTCTTCTGTTTCCTACCAACCTCAACTCCTGTTCTTCAGGTGTGTTCAGATTTTCCCTTAGCAAGCAGGCCCTCAAGTGGACCTGTTCTTTAACAGGGCTCTCTTCCTTACCATGCACGAGCTGTCTCAGATCTACTGTTTTCTACTTAGGAGTGGAAGAGTTAAACAATCGTGTACTCTTATTAAAGTTAGACAAAATTGGCACATACTGAAAGGGAGCAGTGTTCTAACAAGACAGGAGAAGGATTGGTAAATAGCTGAGGTGATGGATATGTTAGCTAGCTTGATTTAATAATTCAGTATTTTGTACATATTGTATCACTGTGTACCCCATACATATTTACAGTTATACTTTTTTAGTAATCAATAAAAATTTTTAAAAAGTCAATAGAGCCAATTTCAAATGTTTCAGGTTAGCTTTATTGTAAGTTGTATTTTATTATCAATACAGACTTTTTTAAAAAAAGACTTATTTATTCATTTGAAAGGCAGAGTTTCAGAGAGGCAGAGACAGAGAGAGAGAGAGAGGTCTTCCATCCGCTGGTTCACTCCCCAGATGGCTGCAATGGCTGGAGCTGTGCTGATCCACAGCCAGGAGCCAGGAGCTTCTGGGTCTCCCATGCAGGTGCAGGGGCCCAAAGACTTGGGCCATCTTCTACTGCTTAAACAGACCACAGCAGAGAGCTGGAATGGAAGAGGAGCAGCTGAGTCTTGAACTGGCGCCCATATGGGATGCCAGCACTGCAGGCTGTGGCTTTACCTACTACATCACAGTGCGGGCCCCCATATAGACTCTGTTCCTCATATGAACTGGACGTTCCATTTACCAGTGGATGTTGCTTCCGTTAGCTGGGGTCAGTCCTTGGCAGTCACATGTTTTAAAAGCTTTCTAGTTGCACCCAGAATTGAGATCCACTGACGTGGAGATTTGTTGTTTTGTAGCGGTGATTTTACTGAAGAGGCCTGGCTCAGAGGTGGAAGCAGAAAGGCTAATGTCCTCTGAATTTCAGAGTGCTTTCAGTTCTCCACACTTCCACAGGTGTTCTGTCCAGCTCTTGCTTACTAAAACATTAAGACAAATTTTCAAATCCATTAGAAGAGTTTTAAAATCCAATGCAAATATAAATTTGCAAGTGGGAAATGGTTGTGCCTGCAGTTGTCTGCTCCCAAATTATAATGTATTTTTAATTTTTTTTTTTTTTTTTTTTTGGACAGGCAGAGTGGATAGTCTTCCTTTTGCCATTGGTTCACCCTCCAATGGCCGCCGCGGCTGGCGCGTTGCGGCCGGCGCACCGCGCTGATCCAAAGCCAGGAGCCAGGTGCTTCTCCTGGTCTCCCATGCGGGTGCAGGGCCCAAGGACTTGGGCCATCCTCCACTGCACTCCCGGGCCATAGCAGAGAGTTGGCCTGGAAGAGGCGCAACCAGGACAGAATCCGGCGCCCTGACCAGGACTAGAACCCGGTGTGCCGGCGCCACAAGGCGGAGGATTAGCCTATTGAGCCACGGCGCGTGCTGTATTTTTAACTTTTGATGACTCATCTTTTTTGTGTAATACTTGTTATGACTTGTATTAATCAGGATAATTTGGATTTAGTCACTTCTACAATGTATTGTTTAGTGTAAAGAAAGGAAAATTTGATGCTGCTGATTTTGTCTAGTACTCTATTTTGGAGAAGGACGGACAATCTTTGCTGGATCCTGCATGGATCTGACTGTACTCTGCATGTTTGGTAGAAATAATGCCCTTCATCATGCTCTCTACACTTACAAAGAAAAGACAAGACATACAGAAAAAATAGGTAGAACAAGAAGGCGGAAGTTGTACCAAGCCCTATTTGGAACCTTAGAATATTGAAGTTATTCACTGATGTGCTACTAAGTGAGAACAATCTCAAAATCCTGAAGGGGGCATGTAGCTAATTTAGCTACTTGAAACTCACCAAGGAAAAGAAGATTGAGGCTAAAATACAAGGAAAACAAGCTTAACTTCTGTGTAATTATACCACCTTTAAAAAACATGAGCAATAAACCGCCATTACTTTATCACTCTTGGTCTTAATAAAGAAGAAATAATGTGGCCTTGGGAGAAAGAACAAGATAATAGAATGTGAAAGGAAACAGGAATTACAGAAGAGTAATAGGCATATAGTAACCCCCAATAAATATTGGTTGAAGGAATGAATAGATGACACAAGAAGAAACACACTGGAAAACAGTTGGAGCTGAGGCAGAAATTCACAGCCGAGAATCTCTGTTGCTGCATTGAATCAAATATTAAATTGTCAGTGTGCTTATTTTAGCCCTGCCGTTTTTCCACCAGTGATGGAGTGCCTGTTAAAGCAGCACTGGAGATAGGAAGGAGAAGGAACCCGGATTACTGAATACCGAGAGGAGCTACTTAGGGAGGAAAGTCTCTTCAAACTCCTGATTTTAGAGGTTCACAGGCCTCCAGATCAAGCAGCTGCATTACTCTGGTGTCTGATGAGGGTGGTAGATGATTAAATGTAGGAGGCAGGAAGATCACATAGTTGGCCAGCAACAAAGAGAAACAGGGAGCACACCGGTCCTCCGTGTCCATGTGGCCTTGTTTATGCAACCATGGTCAGTCAGCCCTAGGGCACCACCCCAGCATTCAATCTGGTCACTTCCTAAAGGCCCCACCTTCAAATACCAGACCAGGATCAAGCCTCTATCCTTCATTATCAATTCATTACCCATTAACATAAGACTTCGAGGGCCAAGGCCCTGACACATGACCCTTTGGGGAACACCTACACTACTCTCCGAATCAGAGCAGAGCCTGTCATACAGAGAGACAGGCATGCTAACTCCTGCTTGCTTTATTCCTCGTGTTCCAGTGGAGCTCAGGCATTCTTACAAAGTGTGACCCAAATTTCCAAAAGAAGCTTGACTTTCAAAACTCATCTAAAGTTGTTTTTGGACCACTAAGATACTCTGGTTGTGCCAGAAAATTAACCTATTTCAGCTAATTTAGGAAACCTCCCTGTTGTCTCTACTTGGCTTGCTTCTGTTCCTTTACTTCCATCCCATTCAATCCTATTAGTGAAATGGATTGAAAGTTACCTAGTCCCTTTAATTAACTGTTGCTTTGAAATTTTATTATAGATTCTTTTTATACACTCAGTGATGAGTCACTAACATTTTAAAGTGATTCCGCTACTTAATTTTTAAACACTTTTATTGACTTTCAATTTACAAAGATTCACCTACTTAAACTATATAGCTCAGCTGGCACCACAGCTCAATAGGCTAATCCTCCACCTAGTGGTGCCAGCACACCGGGTTCTAGTCCCGGTCGGGGCGCCGGATTCTGTCCTGGTTGCCCCTCTTCCAGGCCAGCTCTCTGCTGTGACCCGGGAGTGCAGTGGAGGATGGCCCAAGTGCTTGGGCCCTGCACCCCATGGGAGACCAGGAGAGGCACCTGGCTCCTGGCTTCGGATCAGCGCGATGCGTCGGCCGCAGCACACCAGCCGCGGTGGGCATTGGAGGGTGAACCAATGGCAAAGGAAGACCTTTCTCTCTGTCTCTCTCTCTCTCACTGTCCACTCTGCCTGTAAAAAAATAATAATAATAATAAAAATACACTATATAGCTCGGTTAATTTTAGCAAATTTAAATGATTGTGTACCCATTGTCATCATCCATCAGCCCTGGACAACCACTGTGTCTGCTTTCTGTAAATGTTTTCTGTAGTCTTTGTAGAAACTTCATCTAAATGGAATCACAATATCTGATGTTTATTTTTAATATAGAAACAAATTTCATCTTGATAAAATAATTGAAGACCAACTAAATTAGGTGAATGTTGTGTTTCTGTACAAACAGCATTAGAGTAAGTTAAAATTTTCTTAACCAGGTGCTAAGATTTTAGTATATACCTCATTTGCTTCACTGAATTGTAGTTTATCATTTTGGTTTTGCAAGATATCTTGTTCAGGCCTGCACTGTGGCATAGCAGGTAAAGCCACTGCCTGCAGTGCAGGCATCCCATATGGACGACAGTTTGAGTCCCAGCTGCTCCACTTCCAATCCAGCTTCCTGTTATGGCCTGGGAAAGCCATAGAAAATGGCACAAATGCTTGGGCCCCTGCACCCACATGGAAATCCTGGAAGAAGCTCCAGGTTCCTGGCTTTAGATTGGCACGGCTCCAAGTGTTGCAGCCATTTGGGGAGTGACCCAGCGTACGGAAGACCTCTCTCTCTCTGACTGCCTCTCCCTCTGCCTCTCTGTAACTCTTTCAAATAAGTAAATAAATCTTTTTAAAAAAGATACCTTGTTCAGTTTTGAGCTATACATTAAGTATAATTTCTCTGAGATGCATAGATTAATATTCTTTCTATCTTCAGGCTTTATTCTAAAGTTTATATTATTATGACATCACCTGCTGCACCCCTGTGCCAAAGTGCAAGCATTTATTGAGTTCAAAGAGAAAGAAAACAGAGATACTTAATGAGCCTCCAAACATTTGTGAATAGGTAAATGGATGAAAGATAGATTGATCATTTCTGTATATTTAGGTCTTAGAAAAGTAGCCTCTATCAGAAGTCCTCATGGGGTAGAAAATTAATAAACTGTGTATTATTTAAGTAGAATTTCACTCTTTGTCCTTTTTCATTTAACAGAAGAAATGTGAAACATGTTCTAGCCAGGAATAAACCATTGCAGTGGACAAACTCCTATGTCTTACCTGAGTTTCCCTATGATGTCAAATGTATGTTGGCAGAGCAGAAGTGTCCCGACCACAGCATGAGAATAAGGATGATCGAGTTCCTCCAGGCTGACATGACAAAGTATCTAGAAGGCTCCCTGTGAGTAATCCCAGGGCCCCTGGCTGCTTCCAGAGAGGGGCTTTTCAAAGTAGAGTAGAATTTATTTGTAACCAACTATGTTCCGATTTCGGATGACCTATTGGATGCAAGCCCAACATTGCTTAGTATTTGATTGTCTGTTGTATGGAGAGATCTGAAGAAAGTGAGTGTGACTTAGAGCCACCCTGCAATGAAATATGCCCTCTTTGTTTCGGTGACAGGTACCCCACCACCCAGCAGTACAATGATGTGGTCAGTGCCCTGCTGCAAGCCCACCCTTTCCTGGATGACAGTGGCTGTGGCTTTGTAAGTGACCATGTGATGTGAGCCTGTCAATCTCAGACTGTCTTAAAATGATAGTATTGTTTTGCCCAGCAATTTTGGGCTTCAGCCTTCTTGCCTTAGTCTGTCTCTTTTCTGTTTCTCTCTCTTGGTCTGTCAGTATATCTGGGTCTATGTGTTTCTCTCTATTTCTCTCATTCTTTATCTCTGTGGTTCTCTGATTTCTTTAGTTTCTCTGGCGATATCTGTCTCTTTGTCAGCTTTTTGCCTTTGCTTTGATAGCCTCCTTTCCCCCTTTTAAATGCCTTCTCTTCTCTCTGGATGGAGTCCTTGGTCTCTGTCACCATCTTGGTGTCCCTCTCTCAAAGCTGTTGGGAAGCCCCTGTGTGTGTTTAGGAAGGCTCTAAGATGTGATATATAGAAAGGCAAGCCATGACTCACTTGCACTGCTGTCATTGTCCCAGTGTCTCTTGCCTTCTGATTGGAGCCACTGGGGACGTCGTCTGGGTATGAAGCTTTGGCCTTCTGCCTCACCTGGTCCTCTCACATCACTGCTGTCCTGATAAAAATGGACCCAAAGGATGTTCTGGGCAGCAACTCTGACCTCTGGATGCACATTAGGAGCCTTAGGATTCCACTTTAATGATCTGAGGATGAGGCCTAACAGTAATATTTTGAAAAAAATCTACAAATAATTCTAATGAACAGTCGAAAAAATTGAGTACCACTGTTCTAGAAGTTTTAACGAAAACTTTACTCTTTGGGCCTGCTTATCGTTTGAGTTTAAACAACTAGAATCTTCATTGCACAGTAATATGAATATACTTAATAGTACTGAACTGTACACTTAAAATTCTTAAGATGTAATGAAAATTTGAGTGTTTATGCCACTACAGCTATATGATCTAAGGAAAAATTATGGCGAATTATAGAAATGTGTACATAAAGATATTATGTCTATTATTCCCTGAATCTCTCTCTACAAGGGTGCTTCAAAAAGTTCTTAGGAAATAGAATTAAAATAAAGATTTAGTTTGGTACAAAACAGTTGTAATCCATTAACTTGATGAAGAACCCTCCTATATTTTAATAGAGATTCCTTACATATATAAGCAAATACATATCTCCCCAACTGCATTTGACCTTTAATATCATATACACAATTTCAATGTTTTTTCACCAAAATTTTAACTCCATATTCCACAAATCTTTTGAAGTATCATTGCATATACGTTATGCATACACATTGGTAGTCATAGCTAAATCAGATTTACCTGACCAACCTCAGATAGCAATCAAAAAATATTTTTTACCATGCTTTCTTGAAGATGTAGATCTTCAGCAGCCTGGTCCAATTTAAACAACGAAGACTAACTACCAATATCTGTGAACGTGAAAACATTTAAGGCTTCTGTTTTTCCCCCTCTTACTCCCTCTCCTCCTCCCTTCCTTTTTCTATTTTGAAGAAAAGACTCATTATATATGAGCAGCATCACAGAAGTTCTTGAATAGGGCAGACCTTCAGGATTAATTGTTTTATCACTGAGACTCAGAAAAGATGTTGTATCCTGTGTTTGGACCACGGAACCAAGAATGGAACTGAAGGATCCTTGTTTTGAGGGTTATAGCCTTTCTAAAATATGCTGCTGCAAACAAATCAGCCTACAAAATAAACCATGTTTGCTCTGTAACAAAACAAAAAAGAAAAATAAAAAACCAAAGCTCGGAGTCCCGACACTGACATTCACGAGTCTCCATCAGCAGTTCTGTGTCAGGGCTTTGGGTTTTTGGGTGTTTAATTTCAGAGTAATTAGAAGGGAACCATGTCCATGTAGAATTTTCCATACCCTACTCACTGGAAAAGCATGCAGAAAGGGGATAGTTATTCTGTAACACAAGTATTTTCTACTGAACCCCTCCATCTCCCTTGGGCATCTGTATAAGTAACTCCCAGGGCCCTGCATATAGCAGGTGCTCAGTTAATATTCACTGACGGAATACTCCTGTGGAAGGCTGTATCTGCTTTGTCCTTATTCTGATCCTATCACACTGTTTAATAAGGAGAGACTGGAGATGCTAGGAAGAGGAAATTGGTAATTTAAAAATGGCCTAGCGCTTGATTGCTGTAATACCTCCCACCAGGCTCAGCAGGTTGAGCGGTGCTTCAGAGCTGCAGGGAATGCGACAAAAATTTATACTTCCCCTAGTTCATATGGGGGTAAAGAAAAAATATAAACCCTCTGCTCTTTTAGTGCTGTTGTAAAACAGTGACGGCAGAGACTGGGCCCACAGCCTGTGGGAGGCCATGAGCAATGTGTGACTCACGCATACGCAGGAGCTGAAGCCAGCGTAGTCAGACCCGCTGCTCGCCGGGCTGTTTGAACAGCATTATGAACAATACTTTTGTTGATAAATATTTTTCTGGAGTAGCTACTCATTTGAGTCGTCCAAAAACCCAGTGCAATTGACGAGGCAGATTCTGTTGTTCCATTTTCAGGCTGAAGGTGCTAAGGCTGAGGCGCATGGGGGAGTTAACCTGTTGAAGCTTGCACTAATACAGGCTCAGGCTAGCGCTAGAACTGGCTCTTCCCATCCTAGGCCAGGCTGCTTTCTGAATGGCAAGGGATACCCATTTTTTTTTTTTTACGATTTATTTTACTTATTTGAAAGGTGGAAGGAGGGAGAGAGAGAGCGAACGAGCAAGAGCAAGAGAGAGATCTTCCATCTGCTGGTTCACTTCTCAAAAGGCTGCAATGGCCAGGGCTGGATCAGGCTGAAACCAGAAGCCAGAAACTTCATTCCAGTCTCCCATGTGGATGCAAGGACACAAGTCCTTGGGCCATCTTCTGCTGCTTTCCCAGGCATATTAGCAGGGAACTGCACTAAAAGTGCAGCAACAAAGAATTGAACTAGAACATATATGACATGCCAGCACTGCAGGTGGTGGCTTAACCCACTAGGCCACAATGCTGGCCCTGGAAGGAATACTTTCGTTTGCACTGAAGCCATGTAACCAGGAGTAACAAACCTTAAGTGCCAGACACTTGACCAACATTGTCTCAGTGGCACTGCAGTTGCCCCAAGGCAGTAAGAATGCAGGGAACACACCCAAAGCCACTCAGTGACTTACCACCCTCTCTAGTGACCAGGGCTGGGACGGAGATGCAGGCCTGCCTGACTGCAAAGGGTCTTTTCCTTCCCCAGACCCCAAATAGGAGTCTATTCAAGTGCAGGGCATTGCAGGGGAGATGAGCAGCTATGAGCAGCTACAAGGCTCAGGCTCTAAGAAGTGTTGGGCTACCACTCACATGGAGAGTTATTTACCAAGCAAGGCCAAGACTCAAGGATCTGCTTTGAGTCTGTTGCATCAAAACCTGGAGCTTTTGCCTTATAGATATGAGGTATCACCTGTTTATAGTTTTCAATAAGCATCAGGTGGAGCTGGGCTTGGTGACCCAAGCAGACATGAACCTGTCCATACATGCATGCAACCAGGAGAAAGGAAAGAAAAGGAAAAGAGAAAGGAAAAAAAAAAGGAAGGAGGGAAGTAAGGTAGGGAGGAAAGGATGGAGTGAAAAAAGAAAAGGGAAAAGAGGGAAAAAAGAAGAGGCATTTGGCCTAGTGATTAAGAGGTGCTCATCCCACATCGGAGTACCTGGATTTAATTCCTGGCTCTGGCTCCTGCCTCCAGCTTCCTGCTAATTCTGACCCTGAGAATCAATGGTGTTGGCTCAAGTAATTGGGTTCTTGTTACCTATGTGGGAGACCCAGACTACACTCCTGGTTCCTAGCTTCTACCTTGGCCCAGTCCCAATTTTGTTGTGGGTATTTGGGGAGTGAATCAGTGGATAGGTGCTCTCTTTCTGTGTATCTGCTGCTCAAATAAATATTTTTTTAAAAAAGAATAATTAAAGAAAAGCAACGGAAAAAGAAAGACAAGCTTCATGACACTGTGTGTTATACTGTTGTCGGGGGTGCACACATCCCATGTCAGATTGCCTGGTTTGAATCTGGGCTACACTGCTTCTGTTCCAGCTTCCTGCTAATGAGCCTCTAGGAGGCAGCAGGTAGGAATTGGTCTTTGTGTCTGAAATAGTACACGCACCACAAATATTTGGAAAGTGAATGTCATAGTATTCATCAAAATGAATTTCAAGAGGTGGCAGGAGAAAATTTTTTAGGAAAATGCATCAATACATAAGCCAGCATTAGTTCTTCTCTGGAACCCACCGGAAAAGTGCAATGTGTCAGAAAGACAGCAGGGTATGGTAGAGAATATCCACTTTGGGGAATTAGAAAGCTCAAGAACCAGTTCACTTACACAATAACCGTATTCCATTGGGAAATATGTTCATGTAGCTCTTTCCTGAATCATAGTTTAGGAATTATAATTTTTATAGCAGCATCATAAGATTGTTATCATGATAAATGGAAAAAGAGATAATGTTATTTCCATTACTGTCATGTGAAAATAATTGCAAACCCAGGGTTGATAGATAAATAAAGATTTTATTGGTTATATAGGATTATTCCAATCTACTTGAAGGTTAACTAGCCTGTTTTGTTTTCTTGTGCAGTTTTCATGGAAACGAGCTCTCAAAGATCGCTTTAAGTATGTTCGAAGGCCTATAGAAGATGATGAACAAGTGCTGAGAAATAAGTGTAAATTTGGACACCGACGAGGCCAGACAAGGAAATCTCTTGATGATATACGATTTGATGAAATTAAAATCGTGCAGATAAAAGTAAGATTGATTCTTTAAATGTCCTCACAACTTGATTAAGATTGACTAAGGAATAACAGCATTTAATATCATTAAAACAAAATAAGATGCCTTTTAAAATTTTGAGATGTGGCCAGGAACCAAGCAAATCTATTTTGTATTGCTAATATTGTGAATGATAGTTCCAACAAGGGCTTCCAAAAACAGATATGGTTAAACATCTCATGTTCATTTGTTTTTCACATCCTTAAAAAAACCTGGAAGTTCCTGATGCCCTTAGTGCTATGAGAAATTTGATTTTGTTGTTGTTGTTTTTAAAGAATATGCATGGTGCCGTCCCTATTGCATAAAGAGTTAAGCCTCTGCCTCCAGTGCCAGCATCTCATTTGGGCACTGGTTCAAGTCCCAGCTGTTCCACTTCTGATCCAGCTTCCTACTAATGCACCTGGGATGGCAGAGGAAGATGGCCCAGGTGCCTGGGCTCCTGCACCATGTGGGAGACCCAGGGGAGACTCCTGGCTCCTGGCTTCAGCCGGGCCCAGCTGCGGTCATTGCAGCCATTTGGAAGATTCCTTTTCTCTCTCTCTCTCTCTCTCTCTCTCTCTGTCTCTCTGGCTTTCAAATAAACAAATTTAAATATATATATATGTGGGAATGAAGGCTTTAAAAGTGCTTAATAATTTATTTATTTACTTATTTGACAGGTAGAGTTACAAACAGTGAGAGAGAGAGACAGAGAGAAAGGTCTTCCTTCCGTTGGTTCACCCCCAAAATGGCCGCAATGGCTGGAGCTACTCTGATCCGAAGTCAGGAGCCAGGTGCCTCTTCCTGGTCTCCCATGCGGGTCCAGGAGCCCAAGGACTTGGGCCATCCACCACTGCTTTCCCAGGGCCACAGCTGAGAGCTGGACTGGAAGAGGAACAACCGGGACTAGGATCCGGTGCCCATATGGGATGCCAGTGCCACAGGTGGAGGATTAACGTAGTGTGCCACGGTGCCGGCCCAAGAATTCTTATATTTTTGAGAAGCAGGGAAATAGAGCTAGAACTCTCGTTTACTGGTTCACTCTCCAAATGTGTACAATTGTTGTGACAAGGCCAAGTGGAAACCAAGAGCCAGGACTCACAGATCTCCTTATGTGTGTGGCAGGGACTCAACTACTTGAGCTATCACCTGCTCTCTCCCAGGGTGAGCACTGGCAGGATGCTTGAACTGGGAGTAGAGTCCAGATTTGAACCCAGGCACTCCAATATAAGACACAGGCTACTGAATCTTCATCTGAATTACTAGACACAATGCCTGCCCCTACAAGTTTTTAAAGCTCACTTTGTAGAGGTTATAAAGAAAGAAATAATCTTTATGCATGAATGTAAAACTCCATACTGGCCTTTTCCTACCTGCTGATATAGAAGTCTTCCCATTGCAACCCATACTGGGCTGTGGGGAGCTTCACAATGAGGGTCTCAGGCAAAGCTTGGAGATTGTTCCCTCAACAGTGGAGAAATAGTCCTGGTTATCTGAGACCCTGTAAGTATTCTTTAACTACTTCAGATGTAAAATTCCCTTGTTAACAAAGTAGATTAAACTCCTTAGGAAGGATGTCCCAACTACCAAGTGCCCTCTCAATCCTATCTCCACTTTAATGCAACACAAGATGTAAACCCTAACTCTTTACTACCAACACAATTATATTAGTGGATGTGGTTGGTGTAAAAAAATATTTTTTACCTGGTATATTTACTTGATATTACTAGAGTAAACTATTTGGTCACCTCAATTTTATTAGTATTAATTAAAAACTCCAGGAGACAGGAATATTTACAACATACATTGTATAACACTCATCCCAGTACCATGTATAATGCAAAATTTTATAGGAAGGTGTATACTTACAATATTTATAAGATTCAGTGAATTTTTCAAATGATAGCTCAGTTACTATAATAGAATTCTGTATCTGTTCTTTGATAAATTGATAAAACAGCTGAAAGGTGCTCTAAATTTAGCGGTGTAACTCTTCAGAAAATTTAATGCAACAGTTAGGACTGCTAAATTCCAATTATAAGCCAAAATCACCATAAGATAAAATGATATTTATTTTAAAATACCTTTCATATTCTTAGAAAGTCACATTGTAAAAGAGCATAAGTATATTATGCATTTTCAGTTCACTAAAAAGAGTTAAATTTAAAAATCCAGTTTTCCCTTTTTTTCTATGATTCATGCCACACCCAAACTCATTGGATTAATGAATGATAACTTGGGATGCTGAGAGCCGCTGTCCCCATCACTAGAAATCAAAAGCATGGCTGTGGGATCAGATGGAAGTCCAGGAGACACCAGGCCAAACTGAAGTTCCTCTTTTGCTGAGGCCTTATCTCAGAACCCGTTTCTATACTCACGTGTTGTGCTGCTTCTCCAGCTGCCTTAGTTCTTCAGGGAACTACACTTTCCATGCCTCTTCTCTCCTGGTGCTGCAGACATGCCTGACCACCAGGGCAAATTCTGCTAAGGCCCACGTAGGAGACTTGGCAACAAAAAGAGCAGAGAATTGAAAGGACCAGGAGATTAGTTAGGAGATTAAGTTGCAATGGAATTGAATTTTGGCCTTCCTGTCAGCTTTGGCTAAAGAAGAGATTATAAAGTGGTCATTATTCAATCTGAAGAGGCAGCATTTTTCCTTGCAAACACATCTTATTGGTAAGTTTTTACTTTTCTCTCTGTGAGCTGCAAATTGCTGATTCTTTAAAGACTATAGCCTCTCCCTGTTTATAATTTTATTTTCTGTAAAGGCTAAAAGCTATAAAGGATGAGAAATTTTCACACTACAATATTACAGAAACCAGGTGTTTCTGTGTTTTATATCCTTAGAAATTAAGCAAATGCAAAATCACTAGGAATAGGGGATGGGAACTCCTATATATTGAATTTATGATGCTGGTTGCCTAAATCATTTCCAGTCTTTATCTTGAACAGCTGATAGCTCCTTTGAAATGCATGTAAGATTTTTGAAAATTAAAGATAATTTGGATTAAGACACATTTGGGTAACTCTCATATCCATTAAAATTTCTTGACTGGGCACAATATTTCCAATACATAGAAAAAGATGGTTCTCTGTGCTGCACACATGGAGGATGTTGATGCCAGCAAGAAGCAGGGATCAGGCCATACACTTGGAGACAGGGAATTGAGTTAAGCTAACCGGAGGAAGGTCTTGGGAAGGAAGAAGGGAGGGGAAGAGATCCTCATTTGTTCTGCTTTGTTTTGTCTCTGGTGTTGCTTTCCTTTCCCAAAGAACTGGATGTGGAGGTCTGGTGAAGGAAGGTGGGCTTCTTGGTCCCGCACGTGGGCTTCCTCAATAACCCACACAGCTGCAGAATCTGTGAGAGTCTGACCAGAAGCCTCAGAACCTTCGCCCCTCACCCTCTGCCTCCCACAGCCTCCTATGCCTGTGTAACTGTTTCCACTCTTGTTTTGTTGGCTACTGCAATGACCAAGCATCATTTGCAAGTCAATATACATGAATTCCTCATGTTCCATTGACACAGAAATGTATCACCATGTTGTACAGGTCACTATATGGGTCAGAATGCCAAACCATGTTCCCAGGACAATCTGGCAGAATGCTGGCTGTATTGCAATGCTTAAAAATGTATTTCCTGAGCAGGCAGTGTGGTACAGTGGGTTAAGCCATTGCTAGGGATGCCATATCAGAGTCCTGGGATCGAGTCCTGTCCCTGCTTCTGACCCAGCTTCCTACTAATGCACCTGGAGGCATCAGATGATGACTCAAATTTTTGAGCCCTTACCACACACATGGGAGACTTGGATGGAGCTCCTGGCTCCCGGCTTCAGCATGGTCCAGCCCTGGCTGCTGCAGGCATTTGGGGAGTGAACCAGCAGATGGAAGATCTTTCTGTGTCTCTCCCTCTCTCTGTCACTCTGCCTTCTTAATAAATAAACAAATAAAACAGAAAAGCAAGTGCCTTCCATCCTTGAGAACTCATGTTGCTGCTTGAGTTGTTGTGCAGTCAGCGCAGCAGTGGTGCTGCAATGTCTCATGCATCTGACTTTGACTTAAGTCCAATCATCTGTGGCCCCATAAATTGCTAAGTGTATGTCCTTTTCTTAATTGTCATTTATTATACTTCATGTTGTATTTAAAAACACATGCAATTAGATTCTCAGAACAATAGAGTAATTTTGTAAGTTGCTGAAGTTTCTTTGTAGTACTTTTTTAAGTTACTGTAATTTTTATAAATGATTAAAACACTGATTTTTTTTAACTTTTATTTAATGAATATACGTTTCCAAAGTACGAATAATGGATTACTATGGCTTCCCCCCCATACCGTCCCTCCCACCCACAACCCTCCCCTTTCCCACTCCCTCTCCCCTTCCATTCACATCAAGATTCATTTTCGATTATCTTAATATACAGAAGATCAGCTTAGTATACATTAAGTAAGGATTTCAACAGTTTGCTCCCACACAGAAACATAAAGTGAAAAATAATAGATGATTTTTTTTAATGATGATGAAATCAGATCAGACCTATTGTCATGTTTAATCCCAGTGAGAGTCAAGTTGGGAGTTGATAGTTTCTTTTCTTTTCTTTTCTTCTTTTTTTTTTTTTTTTAACAGAGGATCAGTTTAGTATGCATTAAGTAAAGATTTCAACAGTTTGCACCCCCTTAGAAACACAAAGTGAAATATATTATTTGAGTACTCGTTATAGCATTAAATCTCAATGCACAGCACATTAAGGACAGAGATCCTACATGAGGAGTAAGTGCACAGTGACTCCTGTTGTTGACTTTACCAATTGACACTCCTGTCTATGGCATCAGTAATCTCCCTATGCTCCAGTCATGAGTTTCCAAGGCTATGGAAGCCCTCTGAGTTCTCCGACTCTTATCTTGTTTAGACAAGGTCATAGTCAACGTGGAGGTTCTCTCCTCCCTTCAGAGAAAGGTACCTCCTTCTTTGAAGACCTGTTCTTTCCACTGAGATCTCACTCACAGAGATCTTTTGCCAGAGTGTCTTGGCTTTCCATGCCTGAAATACTCTCATGGGCTTTTCAGCCAGATCTGAATGCCTTTAGGGCTGATTCTGAGGCTCAAAAACTAATTCCTTGAGCAAGGACAGTCTATTCAATAAATGGTGCTGGGAAAATTGGATTTCCACGTGCAGAATCATGAAGCAAGACCCCTACCTTACACCTTACACAAAAATCCACTCAACATGGATTAAAGACCTAAATCTACGACCTGACACCATCAAGTTACTAGAGAAGATTGGAGAAACCCTTCAAGATATTGGCACAGGCAAAGAGTTTCTGGAAAAGACCCGGGAGGCACAGGCAGTCAAAGCCAAAATTAACTATTGGGATTGCATCAAATTGAGAAGTTTCTGTACTGCAAAAGAAACAGTCAGGAGAGTGAAGAGACAACCGACAGAATGGGAAAAAATATTTGCAAACTATGCAACAGATAAAGGGTTAATAACCAGAATCTACAAAGAGATCAAGAAACTCCACAAAAACAAAACCAACAACCCACTTAAGAGATGGGCCAAGGACCTCAATAGACATTTTTCAAAAGAGGAAATCCAAATGGCCAACAGGCACATGAAAAAATGTTCAAGGTCATTAGCAATCAGAGAAATGCAAATCAAAACCACAATGAGGTTCCACCTCACCCCGGTTAGAATGGCTCACATTCAGAAATCTACCAACAACAGATGCTGGCGAGGATGTGGGGAAAAAGGGACACTAACCCACTGATGGTGGGAATGCAAACTGGTCAAGCCACTATGGAAGTCAGTCTGGAGATTCCTCAGAAACCTGAAGATAACCCTACCGTTCGACCCAGCCATCCCACTCCTTGGAATTTACCCAAAGGAATTTAAATTGGCAAACAAAAAAGTGGTCTGCAGCCTAATGTTTATTGCAGCTCAATTCACAATAGCTAAGACCTGGAACCAACCTAAATGCCCATCAACGGTAGACTGGATAAAGAAATTATGGGATATGTACTCTTTAGAATACTATACCGCAGTAAGAAACAACGAAATCCAGTCATTTGCAACAAAATGGAGGAATCTGGAACACATCATGCTGAGTGAAATAAGCCAGTCCCAAAGGGACAAATACCATATGTTCTCCCTGATCGGTGACAACTGACTGAACACCAAAAAGGAAACCTGTTGAAGTGGAATGGACACTATGGGAAACGGTGACTTGATCAGCATAGCCCTGACTGTTAATGAACAACTTAATACATTATCCCTCTTAGTAGTTTTTTTGTCTGTTCTACTTAATATGACTGGTTTAATTCTGTAATTAATACACAGTTATTCTTAAGTGTTGAAATTTAACTGAAATGTGATCCCTGTTAAACATAAGAGTGGGAATAAGAGAGGGAAGAGATATATAATTTGGGACATGCTCAAGCTGACTTGCCCCAAATGGTAGAGTTAGAAACATACCAGGGGACTCCAATTTAATCCCATCAAGGTGGCATGTACCAATGCCATCTCACTAGTCCAAGTGATCAATTTCAGTTCACAATTGATCATAATGAAAGGACTAAGAGTCAAAGGGAGCACATAAACAAGTCTAGTACCTGCTTACACTAACCGATAGAATAAATAAAGGGGAGAGTGATCCAACATGGGAAGTGAGATACTCAGCAGACTCATAGAATGGCAGATGTCCTAAAACACTGATTTTAAAAATTCATAGGAATTGCATGTCAGTACATGGAAACAAGCTGGAATATATTTCGCACTGTGTGTATGTGAGTGGGGGTGAAAGTTGAGTGAATCCAATTCATCACTTCATGGAACATCTTCGTTACTATCCTGCACTAGGCATTTTTCTTGTTTTAAGTATTCTTTTTATTCATCTTCCTATCTACCTTTCTCCCCACCTGTGCCTGCAGGCAACCATTCTATAGTATTTCATCTGTATCTTTCTGTTTGTAAGTGTTCCAAAAATCTGTCTGTCATTTAGGGTTAATGATATATACTTGATTTAATGTCAGTGGTATTCTATACCTTGTTCCTGTTTCAGTTTCTTTTTTAAAAAGTGTTTGTTTATTTATGTGCAAGGCAGAGTTACAGAGTGAGAGAAAAGTGAGGGAGAGAGAAACAAAGAGGGAGAGATCCACCATCTGCTGGTTCATTCCCCAAATGGCTGCAAGGGCCAGAGCTGGGCTGATCTGAAGCCAGGAGCCAGAAGCTTCTTCCAGGTCTCCCATGTGGGAGCAGGAGCCTAAGTGGTTGGGCCATCTTCTGTTGTTTTCCCAGATGCGTTATCAGAGAGCTGGATCCAAAGTGGAGCAGCTGGACTTGAACTGGCACCTATATGAGATACTTGCACCACAGCACTTTCTTACTCACTCTTAAGATTCCTCTATGTTGCTATGTGTATTTCTAGTCCATCAGTTCCAGCCATTGTAGAATGCTCTTTGCCTTGAGTCCAGTTCCTCCCCACCATAAACTGTAGTGCAGAGAGCACACATAGCCGGTTATGGAGCTGTGAATTATTTCTTTGAGTTGTACATCCAGAAGCAGAGCTGATGGAGCACAAGGCATGCGTGTACTTAATTTGACCAGTTACTCTCCAGAAGGACTTGGCCATCTCACAGCAGTACACATCCCTGTGCCCATGCCAACCCTTGGCGTTATCTAGCCTTTGCATTTTGCCAAGTCTATTAAAGTATAAAGTGTAATCTTGTTCTTGTTGTGATTTGCATTTCCCTGAATAACTAATGAATGTTAAGCACCTCTTCACATATCTGTTAGCCTTTTGAGTTTCTTCTAGAAGATTACCTCTTTAGATTCATTGCCCATCTTTAATGAGTTGGCATCATTTTCGTGCTGATTTGTAGAAAGCATTCTTTCCCATGCCCCATGTCACGAAGAAACACTCCTACTCTTTCTCATTAAGCTTATAATGTCAACAGTCATGTTTAAAACTTTAAGTCATCTGAACTCCATCTTTGTTTATTAAAGAGCTCCATATTCTGAGTCACTGTCTCGACACTGATTCCTGATAATCCACCCTTTGCTCATTGGTTTCTGGTGCTACTTTTATTGTATGTGAAGTTCCCAAATAGACTTGGGTATGTTCTGGGTACTCTTTCTTATTCCATTAGTCCATTCTTCAATTCTTATATCATTTCACTTTGCATTTTACTACTTAGTTCTAATTACTTACTGTCACTAGCACTCAGGGTGGAGATGTTCTCAAATAGCGAGAGGGAGATGCACCGTGTCACAGGAGTCCCTCAAGTGTGGCGTATTCTGTGCAGATTCATAATGATTTTCAGGAAAAGGAGAAGGACGTGGGTTCTCTTCCCATGACTCAGCCCCTGGGACCCCTTTGTAGTATCTACATTCTCATAGGAGAATTACAGCTCGGGCTAGGGCTGCTGCATCCAGGTGGGAGTGTTGTACTGAAAGAAGATTCTAAGTATAAGGAGTGCCAGGACAAGCTCTGTCTTGTGCATATGGAGGACCTGGTGCAATGAATGGAGAAGGCTTGACGGTGGGATCCTGCTTCTACTGCCCTGGCCCTGGGATGGGGCAGTGGCATCTTTTGTATGTGGGGCATTGGACTTAACCCCCAGTACTCGCGGCCTGATGTCCAGGCTTTGTGTGGAATCTCTTCCTCTAGGATTCCTTGGCAGATTCCTGTTTGAAGCATCAGGATGTGAACATTATTTTTCGAAATGTTTAAAATCTCCTTAATATTTTTTAAAAGATTTATTTATTCATTTGAAAGGCAGAGTTACAGAGAGGCAGAGAGAGAGAGAAAGGAAGGGAGAGATAGAGAGAGGTCTTCCCTTGGTTTGCTCTCCAGATGGCCTCAAAGGCCGAAACTGTGCCGATCCGAAGTTAGGAGCCAGGATGTAAACATACTTTTTGAAATGTTTAAAATCTTCCTTAATATGTTTTTTTTTAAAGATTTGCTTATTCATTTGCAAGGCAGAGTTGCAGAGAGGCAGAGAAAAAGAGAGAGAGAGAGAGAGAGAGAGAGAGAGGTCTTTCTCTGGTTCATTCCCCAGATGGCCACAAAGGCCGGAACTGTGCAGATCCGAAGTCAAGAACCAGGAGCTTCCTGCAGGTCTCCCATGTGGGTGCAGAGACCCAAGGGCTTGGGCCAACTTCTACTGCTTTCTCAGGCCATAGCAGAGAGCTGGATCAGAAGTGGAGCAGCCAGGACTCGAACTGGCATCCATATGGGATGCCAGCACTACAGGCAGAAGCTTCATCAGCTATGCCACAGCGCTGGCCTCCCTTAATATGTTTTTTTGATTAGTGCATGCATTTTATTTTCTGAAGTTCTTTTTCAAAAGTTCTTTTCAGGTGGTAGAATTCTCAACAAATTATCAGACTTTTTGCTCAGGGCAATGAAGCTGACTTTGATAATAACCAATGATAATTTCAAATATTTTGGAAAAAATTGTTTTGTATTTTGCAAATGTCCAGCTATTTTTTTTTTAAAAAAGAGATATATTTATTTATTTGAGAGGTAGAGTTACAGAGGGAGAGAGGGAGAGACAAAGAGAAAAGTCTTCAATCTGCTTGTTCACTCCCCAAATGGACACAATGGCCAGAGCTAGGCCAATCTGAAGCCAGTCTCCTGAACAATTATATTCTTAAAGTTTGTTTTGTCTGATATTAGGACACTCATTGGAGTGTACTGTTGGCCTGGTGTTATCTTTCCCCTTCTTTTTCCTTTCAGCCCACTTCTGTCTTTGTATCTAAAGTGTTGTCTCTAGTAGATGGGCTATAGTTAGGACAATTTAAAATCCAATCTGCCACTTAATGTATTTACTAAAAATGGTAGGACTTAGGTGTTTTCTCCCATTTTTTTCTAAATGCTATCTCTCTTTTGTTCTTTTATTCCTCTGTTGTTGCCTTCTTTTATGTTAGGTAGACGTTTTCTAAAGTACTATCCTAGTTTCCCATGTTGTTTCTTACACTGCATTTTTGGAGTTGCTTAGAGGTTACCCTGAGGGTCATAATTGACATCTCAGTCTAAAATAATCTGGTTTGGATCAACACTGATTTCATTATAATAGCATATCAGACTTTTTTTTAAAAAAAATCATTGATGTATTTGTTTGAAATACAGTTATACATAGAAAGAGGGAGAGAGAAGAGAGAGAGAGGGAGCGAGGTCTTCCATCTGATGGTTCACTCCCCAAATGGCCACAACAGCCAGAGTTAGGCAAGTCCCAAGCCAGGAACCAGAAATTCCATCCTGGTCTCCCACAAGAACGGCAGGGGTCTCAGCACTTGCATCATCTCTGCTGCTTTCCCAGGCACATTAGCAGGGAGCTGGGTAGGAAGTGCAGCAGCCCAGATTTGAACCAGGGCTCATATGATATGCTCCCATCATAACTAGTGGCTCCACCCCTGTGCCACAGTGCTGGCCCCTAAAACTTCTGCATAACTCTGCCTGCCCCTCCTTTTGTGCTGTTATTGTCAGATGTTACATTTTTGTACAGTGTATCCCTATCAACACAGATTTGTAATTATTTATGTATGCACTTGTCTTTTAAGTAAGTTGGAGCAAGGAGTTACTGATAGAAACACATTCATAGTGGCTCTTACATTTAAGCATGTAGTGACTGGACTCTGCTCCTTACTCTTTCATGTGGCTCTGGATTACTGTCTAAGAGCCTTTCATTTCAGCCTGGAGGGCTCTGTAGTACTTCCAGTAGGGCAGATCTGCAGGTGACAGATTCTCTCAAGTTTGTCTACCTGGAAGTATCCATTTGGCCGTCATTTTTGAAGAGTAGTTTTGCTGGATATAAAATTCCTTCAGGAAACTGTTTCCTGGTTTGGGAATTGGCTATTCTGACATCTTAATTTATATGGTTTGAGCTGGAACTTAATTAAAAACCTTGTTTCAAGCAGGCCAAAGCCATAAGGAAAGCTATGTTCTTACATAACAAGAAACCTAGAGGCAGAATGACTGTGTGAAATATTTATTGACCAACTGAACTGCCTCTTTTACTCCAACAGTCAGCAGGATTGTACTTCTCCACTCTTTGAGGTTAGATGTGGCTGTGAACCTGGCTTTGGCCAATGAAATGGGAGCAGGAAAGATTTGAGCATCAGAAAGTCAGTCTGCTCCTCCCCTAGGCCTGCTTTCTTTCTTAACGATGGCTGAATATGTTCAAGATGGTGGAGCCACTCCCTGGCTAAGGAGGATGAGGAGCGTAGCCCTACTAGGGGCATACCATGTGTGTGATAAACTTTTGTTGCTATAAGGTCTGGGGGTTCCTTTGGTGCAGCATAACCTTGCCCATCCCAACAAGCACAGTGTCTCAGGCCTTGCATCTGCTTCTCCGTGATGCTTCTCTCCCTGTGTCAGCCTCATAAGTGAAAAAAGCACATTTTGAGGATCCCCAGGGACCTCATAGTCTGTGTCCTGGTAACATATGTGTATCTGGCAGGGGATGAGTGTTCTATGAGAAGTATTGCCAAATGTTATAATGAAAGCACGCATCATGTAGGAAAACTTGTTGAACTCTAAGTAAAGCATACTTGTTTTTATTGTTCCAGCTAATTCAGTTGGAAACTCTTTCCAGGCCCTCACTAGTAGGAATAGGTGTTCTCCTTTGTGACCAGTTTTTTTTTTTTTAAAGAATTATTTTATTTAATTGAAAGTCAGAGCTACAGAGAGGCAGAGAGAGAGAGAGAGGCCCTCCATCTACTGGTTCACTCCCTAAATGGCTGCAACAGCTGGAGCTATGCCAATCTGAAGTCAGGAGCCAGGAGCTTCTTCCTGGTCTCCAATGCAGGTGCAGGGACCCAAGGACTTGGGCCATCTTCCACTGCTTTTCCAGGCTATAGCAGAGCACTGGATCAGAAGTGGAGCAGCCGGGACTAGAAACAGCGCCCATATGGGATGCTGGCATGGCAGGCGGCAGCTTTATTCACTATGTCACAGTGCCAGCCCTGCGACCTTAACTTTAAGGACACTCCTGAGAGCCTGAAACATGAAGGAAGCAAGTTCCCCCCTCCTGGTGTGAAATGTCCTATCAAACACGTGCTGGAGCCCCGTGGCAGTTTCACTAGGAAGGTTCCCTCCTGCCTTTGTTTTCTTTCAACCTACAGGATACTCAGGACTGTGACACAGGGATGTAATAAACGTATTTAGGGTGTGCTTATATCCCAAATCCTTCCAGATATTTGCTACATCAGTTAATTAGTCTATCAATCAACCATTCAACTACCAGGCATTAAATTACTAACACTATACTGATGTTTATAGTTCATCCCTCTTAACACATTCTCTTCTTCTGCTTATTGAATATATATGTACCCCATGGCTTTGACTGTGAAGTGGTGTTGTAGCCTTCTGTAGCTTACAAATAAAATGGAATTGAAAGTTATGGAAGAAACTACCAAGCCAAAGGGTAAGTCCTTTGGCTTTCTCTCATGGCATTTACTGTTAGTTGCTTACTGTACCAGAGACATTAATAATTAATTGTGTAAATGCTAATTATTTTTATAGCCTCTTCAACAGATGTTTCTCTCATGGTACAATACTGAACAAGACAGCAAAAGTTGCAGAAAAATGTTGACAGTTAATTGCATTCTGGAATGCAATTACAGCCATCAGCAGGTGGCAAGTTTACTAATACTGTGAAGTTTTACAAGTCAGCTGTGCACTTGGCAATGTGGGGCAAGGTTGCATGGGTGAAGCTTTGCCGGCTGATTGACTGGAACATATGCCTGAATACCAAGCCAAGAGACTGTTCAAGTTCTGCAGGGGAGACATAATTTCCAAAGTCAACTTGACAATGATAGAATTGAAAATGAGGACAATTCCAATTTGGTATAAGGAAATCCCTAGTACCTAACACAACACTATTCAACAGAAAAATAATATGAACCACGTGCCTAAGTTTTTATTTTTAGTAGCCACATTAAAAAAAGTAGGTGGAATTCACATTAATGCTATATTTTATTTAACTTAATATATCCACATAATTGTCATTTCAACCTGTAGTAACTGTAAATATTACCAATGAGACATTTTACATTTTTATATGAATGCTTTGAAGTGTAGTATTTCCAGCACACATTTCCATTTGGATGAGTCACATTTAAGGCAACCAGAAGCCATACATGGCTGGTGGTTACTGTACTGGATGAATCAAGCGATCACCCCCTTAGAGGAATCAGAGATGTGTGAGATGACACACTACAGTTAGGGAGCATGGTCAGCTATTTGCTGGTGATGTTCAGAAGTTCCAATCCCAAATCTTCATTTTAGGACCTTTGTGTATATAAGGCCTAAAAAGTAGATTTTTAGTGGTATACTTGTAACAGTGATTGAATTTTTATAACATTTGTTGCAAACTTATTCAGATTGCAAGATATAGAACAAAATTGTGCTTAATAAAAGTCACAGTGAGTTTTTATTCACTTTGGGGAGATAAAAAGTTATATTTTTAAACAGGCTGTGTCTTCTTGAAAAAGTCACAATGTTCTGTTAAAATCTAACTGTAAAATGTTGTCCTCTGTCTTTCTATTCCAGCTGTCAACTTACACTCAAGCTTGGCTGGAGCTGAGCTCTGCTATTCCTACCAGCTCCCTTGAAGCTGTAGGTCGCTGTGGTGCTGGGATAGACAGGCTGGCTCTTTATTAGGTTTGTTTGGACCCAACTGATGTTCATATTCTGATTAATTTATGCAGATTCCTGTCAAGTCAAAAGTCTCACCAGTCACTCCCCTTCCATGGCTTCCTTGGCCTGGAGTAATCTCATCCCTGCTCTCTGTCTTCCATTCACTCTTTCTTGACCACGTGCCCTTACTCTTTGCCCACTGAGACAAATACCAAGTAGTTGACCCCGCTCTTCTGCAGGATCGAGAGAGTCCTCATACACGACCCCTCATCTCAATAGGCAGGACGAAGGAAATGAGCCTGTCAGAGCAAGGCCATCCTTACTCCTAGAGAAGTGGGGCTGCACCAACAGAGCCCCCGCACCTTGCCATCTCCACACTTGGTAAAGTCCCTTCCTCTGGAGGATCTGATGGTGCTTTTGAGTAAGGTGAGAGGCGTGGACCAATCACTGTCCAGCTTCCTTCTAGCTCTAACAAAACACATGTAGATCCTTAACCACATGTGTAACAAAGTATACATTTTTTTAAAATATTGGATTCTAGTGTGACCTCCTGCTGAAGAAGGTTACCTGAACCTAGACTACAACCCACCACTTTGTGTATGTCCCATGGTCCAATCAGCTAGAACTTCTACAAACTCTTCTTCCATTCTGGGTTGAGGAGGGCAATGCGTCGTGTATATAAGAGTCTGTAAATGTCAGTGTCAGAAATCAGAGTTTCCATTTTATTTCTGTAGTGGAAGCTGTTTTTACATATTTTCCTTTACTTTTTAAAAAAGGTAGGGCTTTTTTATTTTAAAAATTGTCATTGTGTGCATTTGATAAAAAATGAATATATATATAAATATCATATAATTTATGACACAAAATGAATAGTATGAGCCCAAAATCCAGTTTTAGAATTGGCACGGTGGCTGTACCATCATATCCACCTGTTTTCTTCCCATCTTCCATTTCCCCCCCAAACTCACTGCTTCTAAAAATTTTGCTACTCTGAATTTTTTTATCATTCACCTGTTTTTTTAATAAATGAGTTTGTCACCTAAGCATGAATCCCCAAGGAATATAGTTTAGTTTTGCTTGCTTTCAAGGTTTACGAAGTGATATGGAAACCATCTGTTGTCTCCGACAACTTCTTTTTTTCTCACTCAATGTAACGTCTCTGGAATTCATCTAGGCTGCTACATTGAGCTGTATAGTACATTCATTTTCTCACTGACTTAATAATTTTTTGACAGAAAGCCAGTTTATTTGGCTATCGTCCTGTCGGCAGACATTTGATTTGTTTCTGGCTTGGCTGTCCTGAGCCGTGCTGCTGCGACCATTCCTATGTGTGCCTCGGTGCATATGTGCAATCCTTATCCAAGGATTTACACTTAGGAGTGGAATTGCTGGCTCATGAGGCATGCAAATATTCAACTTTACAACACAGTGCCAAATTGTTTTTCTAGATGATTGCAGCCATTTAAGCTCCCTGAGTAGCACTTGTTATTATCACATTTCTCTCCCTACCTGTTGGAAATAAAATGGTATCTTGGGTGGACATTTGCCACAGTGGTTAAGTTGCCACTTGGGACTCCGGCATCCCATAATGGAGTGCCTGATTTGAGACCTGACTTCTTTACTTCTGATTTCAGTGTCCTGGGAGGCAGCAAGGGTTGGCACAAGTGCTTGGTCCCCTGTTAGTCAAGTGGCAGACCCAGATTGAGTTCTGACCTGCTAGTTTTGGCCTGGCCCTGTCTGTAACTCTCTGCCTTTCAAATGAATGAATGAATGAATATTAAATAAAGTTAAATTGTAGCTTATTTTAAATGCTATCTAATTTTCAACTTTATTATTTATGAAATTCATCACTTTTTATATGCTCATGAAATATTCATGTTTCCTTCTCTGTAAAATATCTGTTCTTGTCTTGCAATTTTTCCTATGAGGTTTCCCCTTTTCTTATTTATTTTTAAGAGTCCTTTATATATTCTGTATTCTACTACTTTACTAATTGTGTCTATTATAAACATCTTCTCTGAGTTTGCATCTTGCCTTTTAAATTTCCTTTTGCTGTCTTTTGACAAAGACAAGTTTATGATTTTAATGTTGTTGGAGTAATCAATCGTTTCTCTTATAATGCTTTGAGGAAATCCTTTCTTATAATGAAGTAATTAAGAAATATTCTTGGGTTTCCTTCAAAGAAATTTTAAGGTTTTGTCTCTAAGTTCTTAAGCCATGTTGGATTTGTTTTCTCCTCTGGGTAACAGTTTCCTGCACCTTGCTATCTGTTGTTTGTGTCACTGCACCCACAAGCTCTGCTATGTTGTTCCACAGTAAAGTTGGCTATACTTGCATGAAGACCAACTTTCCTAACTTATATAGCTATCAAATATCTTGATACTTTCCCATCACTGTCTTATTATTATTCCTTAAGAATACATTGGTTATTCTTGAGCTTTTAAATAGTTCATATGAATTTTAGAATTAGCTTACCATGTTCTTAAAAAGTCATTTTGGGGTTTTGACAGATTTTGGATTTTGATACAAATATTGTGGAGTTGTAGACCGATTTGTAGAAAGGCCACTTTCCTGTGACAGCCTTTCTGTGAAGATGATGAACCTATCCATTACGTAGGGGTCACTAATATTTTATTTCTTTCTCTCTTTTTTTTTTTTTTTTTTTTGACAGGCAGAGTGGACAGTGAGAGAGAGAGACAGAGAGAAAGGTCTTCCTTTGCCGTTGGTTCACCCTCCAATGGCCACCGCGGCCGGCGCACCGCGCTGATCCGATGGCAGGAGCCAGGTACTTATCCTGGTCTCCCATGGGGTGCAGGGCCCAAGCACCTGGGCCATCCTCCACTGCACTCCCGGGCCACAGCAGAGAGCTGGCCTGGAAGATGGGCAACTGGGACAGAATCTGGAGCCCCGACCGGGACTAGAACTCGGTGTGCCGGCGCCGCAAGGCAGAGGATTAGCCTAGTGAGCCGCGGCGCCGGCCACTAATATTTTCTAATATGTTTTTCATTTTATCCACAAAAGCCTTGCACATCTTTTGTTAGTTTTAGTCCTAGTTACCTTACATATACATTTTCACAATCGTAAAAGTTTGTATTTTGTTTCTTAGTATGTTTTTATGTATTGATGTTGTATTTAGTTGCTCTGAAAAACATTCAATTACAATAAATTATATGTGCATCATATTGAATTTTCTCTTAATCACATCACAAATAAACAATAATTTTTCTACTATGTTTCCAAATATTGCACTTCTATTTCTCCTGTTGAGTGTAGCTAAGAACTTCAGGAGTTCAGTTCCACTATCTAAGTCATGTTAGCTCCAGGTTTTTGGTAGATAACTATACGTTTTAAAATTTTTTATTATTTTGACAGTTTTTTCTTTTGTTACAAAGGGATGTTGAATTTTATAAAATGTTTTCTGCAGCTTTTAAAATGAGTATATTTTTCATCTTTAATTGGTTAATACAGGATGCAATGTTGACACAGATTTAGATAGTTCAAGTCAATCATAGAATTCCAAGAACTCACATTTCTCAAAACCTTCTTTAATGATCCAAGTCATTCAGAAATGGTGGCTCTAAAATTGAGATTTCAGTGTGATAGGATATGAAATATAATGGGTAATGCAGTCATGTTTTCTTTAGTTTATTCAAGTTCCTTTACTGCTGTGAAAACATTGTTGCATGTTTGGGATAAGCTAGAACGGGTGTTCCTGGTTCCTGGTTTGTATGACTTTGTTTCTGAATGAGGGGACCCCTCATACTGATCTCTGGTTTGAGGATCAGGGTCATACAGACCTTATAAAATAGGTTGGAGAGGGGCCGGCGCTATGGCTCACTTGGTTAATCCTTTGCCTTGCGGCACCGGGTTCTAGTCCCGGTTGCTCCTCTTCCAGTCCAGCTCTCTGCTGTGGCCCGGGAAGGCAGTGGAGGATGGCCCAAGTGCCTGGGTCCTGCACCCCCGTGGGAGACCAGGAGAAGCACCTGGCTCCTGGCTTCAGATCGCCGTAGCGGCCATTTGGGGAGTGAACCAACAGAAGGAAGACCTTTCTCTCTGTCTCTCTCTCTCACTCTATAACTCTACCTGTCAAATAAAAAAAAAAATAGGTTGCAGAGTATTTTAACTTTTGATTCCCTGAAATAATTTGCATAAGTTTGGAAAACTGTTTTGAAAGTTAAGTAAAATGTGTCTAATAAAACACTTGGGTCTTAAAAAAAAAACACTTAGGTCTTGATATATTTGTTGTAGAAAGACTTTTATCTTCCAATTAAATAGGAATTTGGTTGTAATCTGGTGAATTATATTTTTCTAATAAATTTTCCACTAATATATGTCTCACTAGTCATCTGGCATTCACAGAAAGTAGATCTACTTGAAATTTTCCCAGTGCATTTGTAAAAACCGGGAATGTTAGAGCATTTTAGACTCCTTCGTGTTTTTGTGTTTTACAGGTAACATCTGTTTATGTCCTGGCCAGCTAGCAGTGGGTCCACCTTCACTCAAGTGCAGTTCAGCCAGGTGTCTGCTCAACTAATTTTTCTAGAAATAGTTTTCTTGCTTGTTTGCTCAGAGATGATTGTCTTAGCTTTTCTACAGGAATATGTGAGATGCTTCCAATGTACGCAGTGTGTAGTGAACATAACTGAGAGTTTGATGACGATGACGATTTGGAATCTGCATTACATGGCATAGCACTGCAGCCGTAAAAAGGCACTGTAAAGGAAAAACACAAACAAGGTCAATAACAGACCTTTAATTTACAAACATCGTATCTCTTACCATTTTCTTCTCTAAAATTTTAAGTGAATTGACAGAAACATTCCTTTTACGTGTGAAGCTTCTGAATAATCTGGGTTTCCATATCCATGGGTGATTCAGGAATTAAAGTAACTTTCTCGGGTCTATCAAGAGCAGAGATTATAACTCCAGTGGTAAGTAATTAGCTCATTCGTTTTCATTAAAAACTGTTCCTTTGTTAACCACATTCAAGGCCAAGTGTCACTACACAATGATGGTGCTCACCGTAGTGCATTACTGAGTGCAGAATGACAGCCTGTGATTCAAATTTTCACGAAGTCTCAAACCACCACTTGAAACATGGAATTCACTGACACATATTTTGGAAATACTTTGTAGGAAGAAGTTGTTAGTTCGGATTCTGAAGTAGATGAACATATTAACTGGTTCCAGCAAGAATACGTGAAAACAGAAAAGGACTGGAGAGAAATTGACAAGAGGATGAGCCAGACCTTGGGAATAAGAAGAAAGATGATCAGAAGCGGAACACCTCTGAAGGACATCCTTAAAATGTTTCCTTTCCTGAAGTGTCCTTATCAGGTATCTTTATTTGTTTATAATATTCTGATTACAGGGTCCACAATGATTTTTCCCTTCTCTTCTTGGAGTGGTAGTGGGACAGTGTAACAAGACACTGGGTGAGAATCTCAGTAGGGTATGAGGCCCCAGGGGCTGTTTTTAGGACCAGTGGGCATGGATTTCAGGAAGCAAATTTGGGTAACAGTCACTGGCTGACTTCAGCATGAGAGTTCCTTGTTACTGGGCGTATTGTAGTGGCTGCTGCTGCTGGTGGTGGTGGGGTGTCATTACGTAGGGGGATTTTGGCAATGTGACTCATTTTCCTTTACATGCTTTTAGACAATCATGATCATTTTAAGGAACTGCTAGAATCCAACTTAGAATCTCTTCATCATCACAAATCATTTTATGAAGTGGCCTTAAATATAAAACTTTACTGAGTAACTCCAATATTCTTCCATTTACTTTAATTAAGGGAGGAGCATTCTAGAGTCTTATCACAACTATAGTGTGATTTTAGCTGTAGGCATATAAGGAAAGCTTCACCAAAGTTTTTACACATGTCCGCATTTCATGGAAAAATTCTGTAGATGCAATTGACCAAATTGAAAATGAACATTTTACATACTTCCCCCCCCCCAAAAAAAAGAGTTTATTACATGTTTGCTTTTAAAAACAGCGTCATTTGTGAACAAATGAGTGATTACTAGGTGACAGGCACGTTATTGCGATCTTTCCACTGGGATCTCATTCACAGAGATCCTTCATGTAAGTCATTCTTTTGCCACAGTGTCTTGGCTTTCCATGCTTGAAACACTCTCATGGGCTTTTCAGCCGGATCTGAATACCTTAAGGGCTGATTCTGAGGTCAGAGTGCTGTTTATGGCATTTGTCATTCTATGAGTCTGCTGTGTGGCCTGCTTCCCATGTTGGATCATTCTCTCTTTTTTAATTCTATCTATTGTTATTAGCAGACATTTCGTCTTATTTATGTGATCCCTTTGACATTTATTCCTATCTACATGTAGATCCTGGACTTGTAAAGAACACGATTGGAAAAACTGGCAAATCTGAGTGGGTCTGCATTAGAGTTTCCTGATTTTGAATGTCCCTGTACTTGGGAAATACACAGAAAGAACTAAGGCATAAAGGGGCATCATGTCTGCATCTTATCTTCAAGTGGATCAGAAATTGGGATTTGGGGTGGGCATTTAGCTTAGTGGTTAAGGTGCCTACATCTCATATTGGGGTACCTAGGTTTTGATACCTGGCTCTGCCTCCTGATTCAAGCTTCCTGTCCATGCAGACTCTGGAAAGCAGTGGGGATGGCTCCAGTGACTGTGTTCCTGTGACCCATGTGGGAGGCTTGGATTAAGGTCCTGAGTCCCCGCTTTGACCTGGGCCCTTGCAGACATTTGTGGAGTGGAGTGAACCAAGAGTGCACTCTCAAATAAATTAATAATAATTTTTAAAATAAGAAACTGGGGAAAGTTGAGTGAAGGGCATTCCATGAGCTCTCCTTTACATTTCTGCAACTTAACTGTAAACTAGAGGTCATTTCAAAATAAATAGCTAAAAACGTTTCATGGGCTGAGGGCCAAGGAAAGTGGTGTGAACCTTCAGTTCACCTTGATCATGTCTCAGTGCTGAGAGAAGCACTTTCTAAGGATGTTAATCTAGATGAGTAGCCTCTAGGGCTGCCTGATCAGTCACGATGTCTTTTTGAGAATGGGATTCGAGCTTTCTGACAACGCAGCTTTCAGACCTAACCTTGGGGCAATTAACGATCTAGCAAAATACTCAAGGAATGCTGAGGCCCAATGAATAGTTTGTGACCCTTCACCTGAAGTTTTAGGGCCCAGTGATGATTAAATTAATTCAGACTGATGTGGGTGGTTAAGAAGCTGATACTACCACTCTGACAGAAAGTGGGGGAGGAGCAGTGGTGATGGGGCTCTCTGTGTGGTAGAATTAGGCAGGGGAAGGAGCAGGTGCTTTTGGGTAAAGGAGGTTCTGTAGAGGTTTCTCTTTAAGCTTCCAGTCAAATCTCCAGCACCTATATTGCTTTCCCACTGTTTGCTTTCATCTGAATTTACCATCTCTGAAGCATGGTAAGATACTATGGTAAGATACTTGGAAGATACTATGCTGAGGTACCTTTCAGGGGTTGCTTCCTAAAATCTAATAGAATTTTTTTTTTTTTTTGCTCTATTGTTGGACACTGTCAAAACATAACCATGAAGTTGCCCTAAAGAAATGTAAGATCCTAGGATCTTGGCTACATGACCCACATCGTCAATGCATGCATGTATACTTTGGACACTTCATTTAGTTGATTCTGCACCCAAAGTTTTCCATCTATAGATTTAGAATTTTGCAATGTCCAGTTGTTATCTTTTCCTGCTCACTTTAGACTTCTATTCTTTCTTCCCATGCCAAGTCTTTGTTTTGCCTTTAAGGTTTCTAAAAAATACTTAGTATGTATTTTAAACTAACATTTGAAGATTAGATAATTCCAGAGTTATTTACTTCCTTCATTCTATTTCTTACAATTACTTGTGATCTGATATATCCATTGATTTTTTTGTTTTATCAGATGTTCAGAGAAATCCAACTTCTTACAAGAACAGATATTTACAAGAAAACAAGGCACATTTTGGAATCCTATTCAGAAAACATACTGACTTCTCTTTCAGTGGTGGACCATCCAATCAGCATTGCATTCCAAGAAAAAATAAAGCAGTGCACAGATGAAGACATGCTGAAATGTTAGTAAACCTTGGGGTTGGGGTGAACAGGTCTAAGTTATCTGTATAATTCAGAATACTTAGAAAAGCTCCACTTTAGTAGTGAGTGAAGTTCAATGAAACAACCACTGTGAAAGAAAAGATTTTTTTCGAGAAGGAGCAGAGAGAGATTTATAAAGTATACTCAACACTGTTAAAATTATCTTTGGGGAGCTAGTAACCTGTCAAGTTTACGACATAAAACATAGGGTGAAGCATGATAAAATCATCCTGGCAATGGACAGAGTACAGAATTATTCTCCTGGCAGTGATCTGGATGGCAGACAGGAGATGTCAAATGGTTTATTAGAAGAGGATGTTGGTTTAACGAGGTCTTGGAACACTGATTTGAGAAGGCTAGCTTGTTTTCTGTGGAAAGTAATCATTTTACAAATCCAGATGTTCTAGTACTAGCTCTGCCTACAGCTGCTCAAAACTTATTTTCCTTGGCCTCTAAACATCTTTGCCTCAACAGATATGAAGATGATGGCCACGTGTTTACTCCTCCCAAATGTTTTTGGGGATGACCCCAGTCTCTTTGTCAGTGTCAATGAGAAGGTATGTAGTGTGTTAATGACCACTGCTTGGCATTTTACATCTCCCTAGGGTAATTTGTTGGAAAAGCAGACAGTGGTCTGTTTTGAAGTATGTTTTATCATCTTCATAAATATGCTCAATTGCAACCAGTTCATTTACTCTAACACCACAGTTAAGTTTGGGGATGTCGTATTATTTAGCTATTTTATGTATCATACAGTAGTGACTCCATTCTTTTTTTCAGGTACAAGTGTCCACGCCTGTGCTGGAAGTTAAAAATCCTTTCAACATCAACGCTTGTGAAATTTCTTTATATTTAGACAAAGAGAGGCTCACAAAGGTAGACGACTGTGTCACAGCCGTGGCTGTTCTTGTGGCTGCCTTTTATGTATTTGGGATCGAGTGTCCAAGAAGACTGTCCCAAACCCTAAACTTCCTAGAGACACTGATTTTTGATGTCCACAGCCCCCATTTTCCTTCTTTGAAAGAAAAGGAAAAGGAAGTAGGATTTCAATACCCACTTAATAGTATGCTACATACTGTATCAGAATTTGCTTCTGGGACACATGAAACTTTGTAACCAACTGTCTTGATTTAGTGCTGTGGTAGAGATAGATATTAGAAAATCATCCTGTATCAAAGATGCTAATGAATTTCAATACCTTTTATCTTTAGATACTTAAGTCTGTGAAATTCTCATAAAATATTACTGAAAGAACTCTTTGTGATATGTGTTCTTAGAAATTTCATGATCAAAATTATACTTCCAAGGGTGTATTAGTTTTTAAAAGACACAACACTTCAGATTTACTCAAATCCTTTGGCTTGACATATGACCTTGCACTTCACTCAGTGTGCCTACTCTTGAGAGACTTCACGCCCAGAGGCTGCACACTGTGGTCTGTGCCTGCCTCTTTGATTTGGATGTTGTTTAGAAACACTGTGAACTTGACCATTTTAAGAAGGAACACGTATTCCCCAGTTACTTTTTCCCCCAGATGACCTCCTGGCTTTGGTTTCCTTCCATCACATGTTGAGAACAAAGGTGAATGCATGCCTCACGTCTCTTCCTTGCTGGTCTTGTTGGCATGAGTTCTGCTCTCTGTGACCTGGTTCATGTGCCTCCCTCCCTTGAAACATACTGCCTTTTCCCGGAAGCCCACTGGCTAATTCCCAGAGGCCCATGTTATAATTTTGTTCTGGCCCTACCAATGGCTGCACAAGTCCTTTGGGGTCTAACAAGACTAGTGCACTGTCACACTTTTCCAAGTATTTCATACAGAAAAACTACAAAATACAGTTTTAAGGTACCCCCTGGTGCTATTATCAATATTACTTATTAGTTCTAAAAGATAGAACAAGTTCATTTGGGGACTGAAAAGAAACCTAAGGGTATTAATATCTGCGTTACAATAGAATAAGCATTTCCTAGGTTACTTCATCAAATTCAGTTTTTTAAAAAAAGCTGCCGAGGGGCCAGCACTGTGGCATAGTGGGTTAAGCCTCCACCTGTGGTGCTGGAATCCCATATGGGCACTGGTTCCTGTCCTGGAAGCTGCTCTTCCAATCTGGCTCTCTGCTATGGCCTGGGTAAGCAGTGAAAGACGGCCCAAGTACATGAGTCCCTGCAAGAAGCTCCTGGCTCCTGACTTCAGATACTCAGCTCTGGCCATTGTAGCCTTCTGGGTTACAAACCAGTGCATGGAAGTCTTCTCTGTCTGTCTGCCTCTGCCTTTCTCTGTAACTCTACCTCTCAAATAAATAAATAAAATCTTTTAAAAAAAGCTGAAGAAAGATTTATACAATTATTAAAGAAATATTTTATAATATACATCTCTAGAAATATTAGAAAATATTTTATCATTGAAATAATGTCAGCCTGCTATATTCCATTCTCCATATAAGGACTGTTCATAAAAAAATGCTTGCTAGTGACATAGAGAGAAAGGGAAGATCAGGAACCCATTTCTACCATGACTGTTCATTAACTGTGTGGACAGAGGAAATAACAATTCGACACATCTTTTATTTTTAAACAAAAATTTCCATTCTTAATTTTATTTCATTTCATCTGATTATATCCAGGAGAAAACCCCAGACCCATGCTAATGTGTCTTTAACACATTATGTTGTTTTTCTATAAACTAGTCCCTACCCCCCAGTTTCTATTTCTTCCCTTTCTCTAGCATGTTCCTTAAGAACTTTCCCTTATTTCCCCCGAGTTCCCCCCTCTCCCTTTAGTTCACCGTGTGTCCTAAGCTTTTCTCCCAAATGAGGCTCTGGAGCTCTCAGGGGTCCCTTTCTGTAGAAGGCACACACCCTCTATGGCTGAAGTTGAAGGAAGCCTCCCTTTGCAGGGAAACTGCAGTGAAGTTTGTCAACAAACAAGACAGGAGCTGACCTTGAGAACAGAATCCTGTCTGTTTTATTGTCTTTTTTTTTTTAGATTTATTTTTATTTTTGACAGGCAGAGTGGACAGTGAGAGAGAGAGACAGAGAGAAAGGTCTTCCTTTACCGTTGGTTCACCCCGCAATGGCTGCTGCAGCCAGCGCACTGCGCTGATCTGAAGCAGGAGCCAGGTGCTTCTCCTGGTCTCCCATGCGGGTGGAGGGCCCAAGGACTTGGGCCATCCTCCACTGCACTCCCGGCCACAGCAGAGAGCTGGCCTGGAAGAGGGGCAACTGGGAAAGAATCCGGCACCCCGACTGGGACTAGAACCCGGTGTGCCGGCGCCGCAAGCAGAGGATTAGCCTAGGCCCGTTTTATTGTCTTTTAATGGTTCCTCTATTCCCAGTACACAGCATGGGCCTGTCCCTTGATAAATATTCCTTATTGCCTATTCTGTATTTTCTTTGAGGGCTGAATCCACTCTACAAGTTTAAACTGGAATCCTTGGGTCTGGGGTTTGCTTATCCTAGTGATTAAGGCACTAATTAAGATGCCCACATCCCACACTGGAGTACCTGGGCTTGATACCTGGCTTGGGCTCTGGTTCCTCACTCCAGCTTCCTATTAATGCAAATCCTGTGAGGCAGTGGTAGTGCCAAGTAATTGGGTTTCTGCAGACTTGATTGAGTTCTTGGCTCCTGGGCATTTGTAGAGTGAACCAGCAAATAGGGTGTCAGCCTGCCCCTGCTAACCTCCAAAAGAAGGAAGCCTGTGGGACCTATCTGCAGACAGAGGCCAGCATTTCCCACCCTCCCCTTTTGCTTTCTCTCATTTCAGGCTCTCCCTGCCATCTTGGCTCCCTGACTCTTCGGCTTGGACTTGTCCCTGATAGAGCAGGGACAAAGGTTCCCCTTCTTGAGATACTCTAAACCCTTTGCCACCTGAAGGAAGCTTAATGCCTTGCCTCTGACAGATCCCACGTTGCTTAGAGTGAGTGAATATTTCAACTAAGATTTCAAAGTCCTTTTTGTTACAATATTTGCTTTATACGACAAAGAAAAAATTCCCAATGGGGATGAATCCTACTTGACCTAAGAATATGATTTTTCAATGTGTCACTCATCACCTTGCATCACCTTGGGACAGTGTTGAATAATCTGGAATCCTACAGTCTCTTTACCAGTTCTCTAAAGCCTGTATGCTTGATGTTCCTGCTTTTGTTCTGGCTCTCCTATTCAACAAGCTCTCTGAGAAATCATACATATGTAAAAAGAGCATCTGCAATTCAGATTTTATTTCATTCATATCAGATATAACAAGTGCAACTCGAATGTACAAATTCTCAACAAAATATTAAAAAAGGAAAAAAGCAACAATGAAAAACTTCTCTAAGTAGATTCATGCAAAGAAATGAATGGGCACTGCAGATGTCACTGACCCTGTTTTACAACCTGGAATCATGACAAATGCAAAGGGCTGTTAACAGACCTCCAACAGCGACACTCAGGGAAGTCCAGCATCGGGAAAACCGAGAGCTAAGGAAGGAGAGGTGGGACCTCTCCAGAATTCAGACAGCATGCTACAAACTTACTTTACTATTTTTAAAATTGTCCTTGAATAAATGTCTAATCCTGGAATTAGAAAGTACATCCAAAGACTGACAAAATAATTTATCTTTTGCTTTAGAAATGCATTCTTGCAAAAGAAACACTACCAGCTATTAGTTGATAGATAGTCAAGGGTTTCATTTAAAGTGCATTTGTTTGCTCACATACATCAAGGAAAAGTGTTCTACAGAAAAAGGAATCCTTCCATCATGGAGGTTCTTGAATAATTGCTTTGGGAAATCACCTCCCTGGGCTGTGAGCCTTTAGCATTTTGTGTTCACGGTGTTGCTCCCTCACACCTTGCTTTTTTCAGTAAAATCTATACACTTTCTCTTCAGCCAACTCTGAAGAAAGCCTTTGGACTTACAGGATGCTACAAAGATCTGAGAAGGAGCTCATTATGGAGTAATGTTTCTGTGACAGAATGAGGCTTTCATTTCTGTAAAACACGCTAGTTACTTCAATGACAATCAGACAAACTCAAGATAATCACATACATCGTTCAAGAGCCTTACATACATCCCCCCAAATGCCCCTGCATCCTCCTCCGATACCATCTGATTCTCATAAACACAGGGGGCACCGTGCGTATGAGACTGATGCCACTCAAATACACTACCTAATTGATTATGTTTATATATTTTATTTCTCAATTCCATTCTTTTATATACATGTTTTTGGTAATTATAGTAAAGATGCTGGTGAAAAGTACTTTGTTTAACATTTCATAATGCGTGCAAAAGTAAAAACACTGATTCAAAGAAAAGTAATTTTTACAACTATTCAGCCCCGACAAATATTATGACAAGCAGTTAAGCAATATCATGACTTGCAAAGTTAACCTTAGCATAATGCTGCAGTTCAAAATATGGCACAAAAGGAACAATACAGGTAACAGTCCCACTGGCTAAGATTAGCCAGGATTTGACTAATTTGGTTTAAGTTGATATTTGATTATATAAAAAGGCTTCTGAAAGTATTGAAAAAGAAACAGTGTACATGAAAGAGAATTCAACAATGTTTACAAAATGCCAAAATTTCTTATTCTGCCCCCCCTTAGCCATAAATAATTAATGAAGTTCCCCTGTCCCCCACCCTCCCTGGCCTCAAAAAGATTTACAAAGATAAATTTAGCTCAGTGAACAGAACCAAAAGATGACTGTTTTTAGACAGTACCTGGTTAAAAGCTCAAGCACTTTCATAAGAATTCATATACATTGTCTCTTGAGGAATATAAATAATCCGATAGTGTTGCTCTTTTGAGTTTTGGAGACTTCTCACTTAGGAGTTATAACCGTCCTTGTGCTTTGAATAAAACATGAGCTCTAACTCAGAAAGCTGATGGCATTCAGAATTCACCATCTTCAAAGTTCGTTGTGAGAATTCTTCTCTGCAGCTTTGAACATCAGGATAGAATTGAAAATTTTGAGAGCAGGGCCCAGCTTAATACTCATAATTTTCACAATGTCCGTCTGGGTCATAAGTAGAAACGCTTCTCCATCGATTTGCTAGAACAGGGGAAAAGCAAAAGATCATGCATTAACTGGAGGGAGTGTTGTGGGAAATAGTCAAGGTTAAGTGACTAGCTGGCTGTCGTCTACCTGGCAATACTGAAAAGGGCAAACACAGGCGTTCATGTGTGTAACATTTCCTAGTATTCAGACCTTCCTAATCTATAACAATACCAAAAATGTGGGCTGGGAGCAAAGTAGAACTCATTCGTTAGGAAACTCCCAATTAGGTGCTGAGGCAGACAGAATATGGAAAAATTTGGGATACCTCAAATCGAGTTTGTGTGACAGGTTTTAAATTAGAGAAGACAAAATACTGGGGACATATACAAATTCAGGCACATGTAGCAGCTGTATGCTAATACAGCTTTAAAAATTCCATGCAAAAAAAGTAAAAGATAACGTGTATTTTTTATGAACTTTTTGAAGCCCTCTTGCATTTCTAGTATGGCCATACCAGTCTTCACATAACAAAGAAAGGCAGTAACTAACGAGAGCAATCAGTGCAGACAGAACGGGAGACTGGCACTCAGTCATCGTCTCATCGTCCTGATGCTTGCTTCTGCTGCTTAGGTAACTCACACCCTTCCTCTCTGTGGCCCTTTACTAAGACAAAAATTCTGTGCTCCTGCAGAATGGAGTACTTTAAGGTTCAAAGGCACAAACTATGAAGATGACCTCTGGTTTAATGAGCAGAACAAAGTAACAGTCTTTTGTATGACTTTCAGCCCTTAGAAAGTTCTACCATGTTAAAAAATTCATTTCTCCTTCAGATTTCTTAATTTGAAAAAAAAAAAAAAACCCACATTCATGTTTTCTTTAGAGTCCACTAGAAACATTGACAGCAATGAACTGTGCTACGCACTGAACTGTGCCCCCTCTAAATTCCTGTGCTGGCATCCTAAGCCCAGCACCCCAGACGATGGTCTTATTTGAAAGCAGAGCAGTTGCACCTGTAATCAGTGAAGTGGCGGTCAGACTAAGGTAGGATGGGCCCCTAATCACTATGGTGCCTTTACAAATAGGGGACTTCAGGCAGAGACAGACACACAGAGAAGGAAGGTGATAGGAACACAGAAAATGCCACCCACTAATGAAGGGACAAGGCCTGGGACAGATTTTTCTTTGCAGCCCTTGGAAGGCAGCAACTTGCCAACATCCTGGCTTCTGATCTTCCCCAGACTTCTAGCCCCTGGAACCAGGAGATAATAAATTTGTGGTTCTTGGCCCTTGGTTCTGTTAGCCTTGGGCAAACTAACACAACTCTAAAGGCTACAAACAGTTCATTAAACACAGGAAGACAGAATTAAGTAGCTGTTCCTTAAGATTCTGCCACCTCCAAAAATTAAAAAAAAAAAAACAAACCTGTAAATTTAAATTGTGTACATACTTAATCAGGAAGAACTGTAGTCATCTTCTACAACTTCAAGTAACAATTATGTGAAAAAAGTTGGCTAATTTTAGTAAGAAAACTTCCTGCTGCCATAAACTAGAAGGAAAGATTTCCCAATGTTCATCTGCAAGGGTGGGATGAGGAAGTGCCAATGTGGGAAAGGTTCTGCTGCTGTGTGGAAATACTTATGCCGGTGCTCTGTGCTTACGTTGCTCTAACAAAGCAAGGCCAGGCAGAAAGGCAGGTGGATCAGTTACTAAGCCAGGGCAGACACAGTAGAGGAGACAGACTGAGGACCTGCAGGTCATTCAGGAAAATGTCAACTAACACACAGGTCCCCGAGGAGCTCACTCCAGACACCAACGTGTCATAGCCTTGGAGCTACTGAAGCTTGTAATCCCCTTGTGAGTCTACGCTAACATGACAGAGGACTGAAGAAAAGAAACGAGAGAACCAAGAGGCTGAGATGTGAAGAGTGAGTTGAGAAGGATTCGTTTTGGTAGATTATGATTCATAAGAATAATAGAAAAAACATCAGGAGGCTAGCACCAAAGTCAAGTGTATTTTGTACATGCTTCTCTGCTATGTGGGCATATGGACAAGTCTTGATTGGAAGGAAGAAAACAATTTAAGTGCATCCTGGGGCCTGTTTCATGGCGTAGCGAGGTAAGCCACTGCCTAGATGCCAGCATCCCATGTTGATGCTGGCATCTGATATGGGCACCAGTTCATATCCTCACTGTTCAACTTCCAACTCAGCTCCCTGCTGATGCACCTGCTAAAGCCACAGAAGATGGTCCAAGTACTTGGACCCCTGCACCCACAGGAGAGATTTAGATGAAGCTCCTGGCTCCAGCCCAGCCCAGCCCTGGCCACTGTGGTCATCTGGGGAGTGATCCAGCAGATGGAAGATCTCTTTCTTCCCCCTCCACCCTGGCACCTCTTTCAAAGAAATAAATAAATCTTAAAAAAAGAAAAAGCATCCTAAGAACAACAGTGGTTACTGCAATGCGCTACGAGGCAGCTTACTTTTGCACCGCGTACACACTAGTCAACCTCCAGAAATTAAAGGTCCCACTAAACGCTCGAAACTAGGAAGAAGGATTTGGAGTGCAGGGCTCCTGCCTTCCACTTTACTGCCCTCTATCACAGGCTCTCAGGTCTTTTCCAGTGCTTTCACTCTAAATCACAGGGACATGATCTTTGAGTATACTGTAAAGGTGTGAATACATTCATTCGGCAAAAACACACTGAGCATCTTCCATGTTCCAAACTCTCTTCTCGGGCCTGGACATACCACAGAGAACAAAACAGATAAACACGAGCATGCAAACAAGTCTCTGTGGAGCTTACGTTCTAGTAGCGGGACACAGACTGTAAGTGATAAACATCATAAATAAGCCAAGTGGTTAGAAGGTGACTAGGCAGTGAAACAGAGCTGGTGAAGGAGGTGAAGAGGCAGTGGGGTAGGGACACAGCACTTGTGGTGGTAAGACAGCAATTCCAAGTAGGATGGTCAAGGCAGGGCTAACTGGAACTTGGAATCTGAGCAGAGGGATGGAGTCATGCGACCATCAGGAGGAAGGGCAGTCTAGGCAGAGGAGCTAGCCAGACCAGTCTTGGATAAGCTGGGGAACAGCAAGGCAGCCAGGGGGTGAAACTGCTAGGAGCAGCTTGAAGAAAGAGGTCGAAGTGCAAGAGGTGGCGGCAGGCGCTGTGACGTGGTAGGCTAAGCCTTCGCCTGCGGCGCCGGACGATTCTTGTCCTGGCTGTTCCTCTTCCAATCCAGTTCTCTGCTGATGGCCTGAGAAACCAGTGCAAGATGGCCCAAGTGCTTGGGCCCCTGAACCCACCTGGAAAAAGCTCCTGCCTTTGGATCAGCCCAGCTCCAGCCATTATGGCCATTTGGGGAGTGAACCAGTGGATGGAAGATCCTTCTCTATGTCTCTCCCTCTCTCTGTCTGTAACTTTACCTCTCAAATAAATAAATAAAATCTTAAAAAGAAAAAAAAAGAGGCAAGAGAGGTAACGAGGTATCAGATTGAACACTTTTGCTCTGCTTGGGATATGGAGCTATGGGAAGAATATGTAGCAGGAACACCCTAGCTGTGCTGGGAATAGATTGTAGAGGAGCAAAAACAGAAGCACAGGGCTTAGTCAGGAGATCACTGCATGAATCCAAGTGAGAGGCAATGGTGGCTCAAGTCAAGGTGAGTAGTGGTAAGAGCAGTCAGGAACTTTATATGCCTTTTTTTTTTTTTTTTTAGTTTTTAAAGATTTATTTATTTGAAATAGAGAGAGAGGGAGGAGAGACAGAGAGGTCTTCCACCTGCTAGTTCACTTCCCAAATGGCCACAACAGCCAGGACTTGTCCAGGCAAAAGACAGGTACCTAGAGGTTCCTCCAAGTCTTCCACATGGGTGCAGGGGCCCAAGCATTTGGACTATCCTTTGCTGCTTTCTCAGGCCATTGGCAGGGAGCTGGACCAAAAGCAGAGCAGCTGGGACTGGGACTGGTGTTCATATGGGGTGTGCTTGTATTTTTAATCATCTGTCTATCATCTATCTTTTGAAAACATAAACTTTTGAAAACAAGGCAGAAAGACAGAGAGACAAACAGACCAAGAGATCTCCTAACTGTTGAGTCACTGTCCAAATTCCTACAATGGTCGGAGCTAGGCAGGGCTGTACATGAGTCACCCTCTTCTGCCTCCAGGAAGTCAGACTAGGAAGCAGAGCTGAGACTTGAACCCAGGCATTCTAATACAGAATGTGGGCATCCCAAGTGGTACCTTAACCACTGCAACAAAGCCTGCCCTATATATATATTTTTTTTAATATTCATTTTATTTTATTTGAAAAGCAGAGTTACAGGGAGAGACAGAGAGAGAAAGAGAGGGCTTCCATCCACTGGTTCATTCCCCAAATGGCCACAATGGTTGGAGTTGAGCCGATATGAAGCCAGGAATTTTTTCTGGGTCCCCCACACAGGCATAGGGGCCCAAGGACTTAGAACATCTTTTACTGCTTTCCCAGGCTACAGCAGAGAGCTGGATCAGAAGTGGAGCATCCGAGACTAGAACTGGAGCCTGTATGGGATGCTGGCATGGCAGGTGGTAATTTTACCTGCTACGCCACAGCACTGGCCCCCTGCCCTGTGTGTTTATGTACACCTAGTATGATAGAGATTAGATGTGGCCTGGGTAACAAAGAAGTCAAAGACGATTTCCAAAAACACCTATCCTAATCCCTGTACTTCACCTTTTAGAGATAACTTATAAGGCTTTAGATTTGAATTATGGTTGTTTTCTAGAACTTAAACAATGTTCCTTGACCTTGTGAGACTTTTGAAAACAAGAACTCTGTTTTATTATTTTGAATCATTGTTTCTACAACAGCATTACACAGTGTAAAATACACACAGTAGAAATTTAACAAATGAATAAAGGAGCAAATGAACACATGAATCAATAATAGACATCAACAGAGAGTATTATCTGCCCTGCTCTTCCAAAGATCTGATGTTCAGGATTTCTGGGACCTGGGGAGTTTCCCTGAAGACAATATGCTGTGAAGAAACATTTATTCTAAGAAATACCACATCACTGTGAATATTAACTTGAATATTACACTAACTAGTAGAGAAAACCTATATGGATAATTTATGTACCGATGGTCAAAAATATAATTTATAAAGTAGATGTACTACAAATTGATGCTGAAAATGCTCCCTCATCTTCAAGGCTCAGGACTACCTGACTCATTCTGAAAAAGAGAAATAGTTCCTCATGTGGACCTAAGTCTGTTCCAGGATAGAAAATTAAATGAAAGGTGTACAAAGATTCTTAGGCCTTATGAGTTAGAGAAAGATGCTCAAAACTGAGTAACTGTCAATGGATGGTAACCACAGAAAGAATATAAACCAGCCAAAGGATGCTGGAAATCCGATCCTTGTGCTTTTTAACAGGTAACCATGTAAAGCATACACTGTATGTACTACTATAGTGAGATCAGTGGCTGGGATTCTAGCTGTCCCTACACTCTGGCAATGCTTTGAATTGACACTGTTATTCTTAACAGTGGAGGTTTACACATGGGGCAGAAAAGTGTATATGCATCTTACTGTAGACAGCAGATGTTGGAAAAAGCCTTCTGAGATTACTTCGTCGACTTTCTGCCTTCTGGAAGCATTACCCAGAGCCAAAATCCAAGGGATAATTGACTTCCATGCTTGGAAGAGATGACAAGCAAGTGGCTTATTTTTAAAGGTCTCTAGCATAGAGGCTTTCCTGTGGTACTCTAACAGTATTACTTCCAGTGCTGTGTGCTGTTAGAAACCAAATTCCTTTTTATTCTAATGCTCAGGGTAAATGATACCGTTATTAATCAGTCTTGACTTTGAAGTTTTGGAGAGATAGTTAAACTAATAAAATTATGTCCCAAAAGCAGACTATGATAAATATTTGTTATTCTAAACATCACTAAAGAAATATATAAGTGATCATTTTTAGCAACAGTGGTAATATTGTTTATTATTGCATATCAAATAGAGTTAAGCCTTGGTGTTTTAAGAATGATGTCTGAAAATAAAATAATGGAAACTACACTTTATTAAAAAATTAAATATTGTTTCTTTCTTTGATTTCTCTTCATGCTTGAAACTAACAGTGTAAATACAAGCTCTTCCGTTCTGTGGATTTTTTACTGGTGCCTCTACCAGGAGACATTATACAATGGCACGGTCACAAAATTCCATTGCATCTCATCCTAAAAAAAGATATTTTTACACAACTGCTTAATGCTGCCTTTTAAGACAACTATGTACCCATCTGTCAGATTCAACATAACTCATCTCTTCCTCACTCTGCCAGTTCAACACATTCCACCATTCAATGTGTTTCCATGCGTTGACGCCATGAAGGAACATACTGTGATTTAGCGGAACACTTACTTCATCTTTAAATACCTTTCCGTGTTCTTCACACCCAGGTAAGCTCTGTATGAATTCTGACACCTGTCAAAGATACCAAAATTCCTAATTAAAAAAAAAAAGGCAGACTCTAACAGCTACAGTTTCAAAACACAAACAACCCTCCATCCACTCGTGTGTCTACCACTCTGTAAGCCAGGCTCCTGTATGTGGAGCCTGACAGGGGAAATGAAATGTACCTCATCTGTGCTCCATTTGGAAACTTTGCTGGCAGGGATTCCGGCGACTGTTGGAAGAAGCTTACTCTGCTGCTCCCAGCGCAAGGGCAGACACGGAATCGGGGACTTGAAGGACAGAAAGACAGCGGAGCGCCGTTGTGCCTGCTGTATGGTAGGGTCTTCCCGGGCACCTGCTCAGGTGAAACGTGAGAAATTACTCTTAGCAAAGCTACACAAGAGCCCCAAATTCCATGCATCCCCCAGGTCCTGCCCCCGACTGTGAGATTAGGGGTGAAAACAGGGGTAACACGATGATTCCTTTCACATTAAACTCACTGAACAATTTTACTCTCTGGTATTCTGAAAGTCACTATAAGAAACCACCTATAAATTCAACTCACACATTACTACAGCACCTGTCGTTAAAGACATGCTTCATTATGTTTCTGTAATGTTGCTTCTTTAATGCCTCAAATAAGAAAAGTGCATGTGTTTCCCTTTCTGCTTGGGATGTCCTAACAGTAACAGCAAGCTGCATACTCAACTATTTACCTTGAGCTTACTGTATGTGTTCTCTCCTTTTGTCTCAGCCTTGTTCATTCTTTGTTTTTATTTACTAATCATATTGGCTTTTCAAATAGCTAATGCGATTTTCTATGAAAGGAGATATGAAATTATTAAATAAAGGTAAAATAGTAGAAAAGCAAATGCTCTTTGTCGTTCTTTATTTGTACAGATCAAAATTAAACCTATGGACTATTCTGCTTATGTGTCAGATCTGAATCCAAACTTGCTTAACTGCTGTGTTCCTAAAATAACCACTCTCTGGCAAATGATTTTTGTGCTTGAACTCCTGACTTAGAGCTTGTCAATAATTATCTCCCTATGATCCTGCAGAACAGAAACCTTTCTGCGAAGTACTTAATGAAACCACTCCAGCTCAGAAAGGCACTGCTCGCTGTTTACTTCACACAAAGCTCAACTCCAGGGAACCCTGAATTCCATCCCAAATCCTTGCCAAAGTGCTGCCTAGTTTAGGCTTGGGGATCTCCACGGGTGTTTGTTTTAAAGCAAGCTTTGTTTCCTTGGAGGGTAAGAAAGTGCACAATATCACTGAATTTTCACAAACACACCCACATAACCACACCCAGGCCCAAAGACAGCACACAGCACACAGCATACAGCTGTCCCATCACAGCTTCCAGCAGAGTAACCACTTTCCTGATGACCAGTACCACCAGTTCATGTACCTTGGTTCTGAACTGTATTTCAAAGCAAAGTGGTGTCTGGCTTCTTTCTCACAACAGCATGTTTGTAAGATACATACACATTGCTGTGGGTAGTTGTGGCTCACTTTCTCTTAGGAGTATTCTTGTATATAAGAGTCCCTCAAAAAATTTGTGAAAAGTGGAATTGAAAGATACATTTATTTGGGTATAAAATAGTTAAAAATCCCTGTATATTCTTCTCATAATATGCATTTTTTCATAAACTTTTTCCATACTGCTCATACATCTCTTCTTGGATGTATGTGTGTATTTCTAGTGCATACACATCCAACAGTGAACCTCTGAGGTCATGGCCTTTTTGTATATTAAGCTTTGGCAAATCCTGCCAGTTCTTCAAAACAGCTATGCAATATGCATCCAGTAACCTCATGTGAGTTCCAGTTGCTGCACATCCTCACCAGTGGCTGGCACTGTCTTCCTCATTGTAACCATGACAGTGAGTGAATAGTGACAGCACATCACAGTGCATCTTATGGCTACTGAAGTTGACACTCTTTTGTTGCATTTTCTGTCCATATACAGAGTCTCTTTCTGAAGTGTTTCTTCAAGCTTTATGCTCACTGTTCCAGTGGGCTGTCTCGCCTTTTCCTTACTGTTTTATAGTTGCTATCTATATACATTCTGGGTAGGAGTCTTATGTTAGAAATATAAATTATAATGATCTTCTCCCACGCTCTGTCTTCCTTTTTACTCTCTTCATAGTGTCTTTCAGAAAACAGAAATTCTTAATTATGTTTAAACTATGATTATTTTCTTTTATGGCTAAGGCACCATATATGTACTAAAGAAATTACTGCTAACCCCAAAGATGTGAAGAGAATCTTCTATTTTCCAACCTTTTATGCTCACATCTACAATATACCTGGATTTTATTTTTTCCATATGTATGAGGCAGGATCAGCATTCATGTTTTTGTCACAGGGATTTCTAATTACCCAATCACAATTTATTAAAAAAAAAAACAAAACACCCTTTCCCCCACTGTACTGCAGTGCCAGCTGTAACAGAAATATGACAGTGTATTTTCAGACTCTATTTTGTGGCACTGCTTCTTTACCCTAATCTGCAGCTTTAATTACTAAGTATTCTAATGTCTGTGATGTAGGTCTTCTTCAAGACTGCTTTCCCGACCCCTTTATGTTTCCACTTAAATTACAGAATCTGCTTGCTTAAAAAAAAAAAAAAAGATTAATTAGGCTTCCTACTGACTGTAGATAAATTTGGTGAGGAATGACATCCTCACACTATCAAGTCTTCTAATTCATGTACAAATTATATCCTCCACTTCCTTAAGTCTGCTTTAATATTTCTCACTGATGTTTTGTTATTTTCAAGAAGGCACCCTGTACATCTTTTATTACATTTATTCATGTCTTCTGTGCCAGTATAAATGGTAAAGTTTTTAAACATTTATTTCCTGTTGGTCTGTTGTAGTTCTCTAATAACTTTTCTCTTAAATTAGCCTAATCTAAATTTTGAAATGCCCTGAACATTAGAAACTCATTATGCTGAACCAAAAATCCTACTGGCACTAATACCAATTGATACTGGTTCTGCCTCCATTGAACTCATACAGAAAAAGTCTAGTGTCATGTCCACATGAAAACATTTCAAATCTTCAAATATTTCTTAAAAAGACAAATTGATCCTTCTTTCCACATTTAATTCAACCACAAGGTTTTAGCTCCTCATCTTACTTTATTAAATATTAATTATGAGACAGATATATAAACCAGGACCAGTATGTTTTCATTCTATTAAAACTGCCCAGAGTTCAAAGTATTTTTTCTTAGGAAAATATGGTCTCACTTAAAAAGCATTCCCTTGAAACAGATGTTCCGAAGAATTACCTGAAACATAACATCTGTACATAGTTTACAAAATGAACGGGTAAATTTCCGATTCCACACTACAGTGAAACAATGGAGTTTATGCTTTGTATTCTAATTGTTGCCTCATAATAAGCTTTTTTCCAAATCCATACTCTATTCTGTAACTTTTTCTACCTGATTAAATACCTGTCTGATAGACATTTGTCACTGTTCACTCTGTCATTACAACTCCATTTCATTTCCTGTTAAAAGTTGTATCATTCTTCATTTCTAAGGCTCCCACATTATTCCCTAGAAAAATAACTGAGCCATTCTAAAGAAATGACTACAAGGGGCAGACACTGTGGCGTGAAAGGTTAAGTTTCAGCCTGCAGTGCTGGCATCCCATATGGGAACCTGTTCCAGTCCAGGCTGCTCCACTTGCAATCCAGCTCCCTGCTAATTTACCTGGGAAAGCAGCAGAGGATGCCTCAAGCCCTTGGGCTGCTGCATCCATGTGGGAGAGCCAGAAGAAGCTCCTGGCTTCAGATAGGCTCAGCTCTGGCTGTCATAGCCTTTTGGGGGTTGAAACAGAGGAAAGATTATACCTCTCTATTTCTGCCTTTCAAATAAATAAATATCTCCTTTAAAAAAAAGAAAGAAATGACTACAAAATATAAAGTTCTTATATTGTTTTTCTTTTTTTTTAAAGGATTTAACTTTTTTTTTTTTTTTTTTTTGACAGGCAGAGTTACTGAGAGAGAGAGAGAGAAAGGTCTTCCTTCCTCTGGTTCACACCCCAAATGGCCGCTATGGCCGGACCCGCCGATCTGAAGCCAGGAGCCAGGTGCTTCTTCTGGTCTCCCATGAGGGTGCAGGGCCCAAGCATTTGGGCCATCCTCCACTGCCCTCTCGGGCCACAGCAGAGAGCTGGACTGGAAGAGGAGCAACTGGACAGAGTCTGGCGCCCCAACCGGGACTAGAACCCGGGGTGCTGGCGCCGCAGGCAGAGGATTAGCCAAGTGAGCCGTGGCACCGGCCATATTGTTTTAAAGTGCTTGTTTTAAAATGTCTTTGAACTGGGGGCTGGCACTGTGACGCAGTAAGTTAATCCTCATCCTGTGGCACCAGCATCTAGTCCCAGCTCCTCTTCTGATCCATCTCTCTGCTTTAGCCTGGGAAAGCAGTAGAAGATGGCCCAAGCACTCAGGCCCCTGCACCCACATGGAGGACCCAGAAGTAGCCCCTTGCTCCTGGCTCGGTGCAGCTCTGCCTATTGCAGCCATTTACAGAGTGAACCAGCAGATGCAAGACCTTTCTCTCTGTCTTGCCCTCTCATTTTCTGTAACTCTGACTAAAATAAATAAAATCTTTAAAAAAAAAAAAAGAAATGTATTTGAACTGGCACTATGTATAGGTGTACACATACATACCACCCCCACACACGTACCAAATTTGCACTCCTCGTTTTAAGATCCTCTTCCTCTTTGTCGATGGGTCTACTCTGACTGATGCTCTGAAGCCTGGTGTTATTTTCTGCTGAATGGGGTAACTAGAACATGCCATCTCCAGGTGCCCGTGTGGTGGCGCAGTGGTTTAACTGCCACCTGCCACACCAACATCCCACATGGGCACCACTTCAAGTCCTGGCTGCTTTACCTCCAGTCCTGCTCCTTGCTAATGGCCTGGGAAAACAGCAGAAGAATGCCCAAGTAATTGGGCCCTGCACCCACATAGGAGATGGGGATGAGACCCCTGGTTCTTGGCTTTGTTCTGGCCAACCCCTGGCAGTTGTGACAATTTGGGGAGTGAACCAACATGCAGAACATTTCTCTTTCTCTATCTCTCCCTCTCTCTCTGCAGCTCTGCTTTTCAAATAAATAAATCTTAAAAAAAAAAAAAAAGAGAACACGCTGTCTCCTATGATTCCAACCCAAAATGGATAAAGAAAGCAACTTTCTATGAATGAATTTGCATTTCATTCCTCGAATTGTGCAGATAAGCAATTCCAGGTATCTAACATATGACGCAGACTTTAAGAAAACAAACACAAATGGACTCTGGCTCCCGAAGCTGGCTGGGGGCCAAGAGTAAGGACGAGTAGGTTTGAATGTGCACAAAACACAGCCTGTTGCCCTGGGAGACATTTCTGCCACGGTTTTCTGGCTAGGGTCCTGTTTGTTACCACCCTCATAGCAAAGCACCTGCCTGTATGAAGAGCGATACTCTTTTATGAGTTTTCTGCACTTTGGGAGGTCCTGAAATGAAACTTTGCCAAAGGTACCTGGTCACACTCTCACCTGCCCCACTTGGTTTCAGGCTTCATACGCTCACAGGACTTGGTTGTAATTATTTCTGTACCACTGGATGCAAACTGTAAGAAGGCAGTGTCTGCACCGAGTTCCTACTAACCCTCACAAAGGTAACTGTCATCATTTCAAAGCCCTTTTCCCTGTCTAGAAAATCGTATGGATGGAGGCCGGCGCTGTGATGCAGTGGGTTAGGCCCCAGCCTACAGTGCTGGCATCCCACATGGGTACCAATTTGAGTTCTGGCTGCTCCACTTCCTATCCAGCTCCCTGCTAATGCACCTGGAAAAGCAGCAGAGGATGGCCAAGCACTTGGGCCCCTGCCACCCATACTGGAGACCTGGATGAGCTCCTGGCTCCTGGCTTTGACCTGGTTCAGTCCTGGTTGCTGTGGCCCTTTCAGGTGTGAATCAGCAGATGGAAGATTCTCTCTCTCTGTTTCTCTTTCTCTCTGTATAACTCTGTCTTTCAAATAAATAAATGAATCTTTTAAAAAAATGGAAAAAATATATAGATGAATTTTAATGTAGAGTAAGTATCAGGGACAGTTACTGCTGGAATAGCCTGAGGAAACAAGAGGAGGTGACATGGGAAGGAACAAGCATTTTTGACATGAGAAGGGAGGTAGTGAAATTCTTTAATTGAAGACTTGGCCTAGGCAGCTTTGGTCATAAAGTACTCACCCAGTCCTCTGCAAAACCATTCTTTTTCTATGGTATTTTTTCTTCAAACAAAATTTGTATTTTAGTTCATGTGGATATAAGTAAATTAGGACAGAACTACTTAAGCAAATGTGGGTAAAAATATTTTAGGCTGACCAAATAACTAAAATTGCCATATACGAGAAATGCTTGTTCTCCCTGATTTTTATTACAATACTTGATAAATCCGATTTGTAGTACTGATGGTGTCATATTAAAGGTGGTAAAATAAGAATTAAGAGAAACCTAATAGTACATTAAAATGAGAAACAGTTCCCAGCAGAGGAAAACTGTAATATTCATCATGCTCACAAACAAGCCAACCTACTCAGACTAACAGTTAATCACATGATCACTATTTTTCCTTGAAAACATTGTTTAATTAATTTTTTAAGTGAGGCACATCCATCTGGATAAGATAAACAGACAGACACTGAAGACTGCTGGTCATGAACAGAAGGTGTATACGGCCAGTAACATTTATCAGAAAACAGATGGAAGCAAAAGATACTTTGTGCCAAAATTGAAGAACCAAGCCTATGTAGAAGCCAGACGAAGGGCCACCTGAAATACAGCTCCCAGTCTCAGCACACAGTGCCAAAAAAGACCCCTGGCATGGGATACTGTGGAGTACGGGCACTACATGGTTAGGATCTCTTTCTACACTTACTATTCAAAAATTTACTCCCAACAGGTCCTGTACCTGCCAACCAATATCAGGGCAGGAAGGCTGCAGCACAGACCAAAAGCAACTTTTGGAGAGAGAAAAGAAAGTTTCCCATTCTTAGGCTCATCACACATTGCTATACTAAAGAAATTACAAAACACCCAAAGGAAAAAGCAGAGGGCAAGACTTTTCTTTCATGGGAAAAAGGCTCCCTGAGTTATTAACCTCTGGCACAGCAATTTCAAGGCTAAAAGTTCACTTTACGGAAATAATTAAGCATGAGTCTTAGGAAAGTTACAGTGAAGGTTCTGTGCTAGGCATGTAATTGTACCCAGAATGAAAGGTACATTCCTCAGCCTGTCTTATAGCTAAATCGGGCCAAATGACTACTGGAATACATACAGAAGCAGTATCTGCAATACCCAGTAAAGTCTGCTAAAGGGAAATAAGCAAAAGTGGTATCTGCAACAAACCCATCATCACTTTCCCATTTTGACCTCCTACCTACAGAGTAAATATTAATTTCATTACATTCCTTTAGCAACCACCTGTGACTATGATACGGCCTTGGGAACAGATGCTCAACCAGCCTGAGCAACATGATAGACGGAGCCAGATTTTCTGACACTGTTGAGTTCCATTTAAATTCTGGTCCATCAAATTCAGGGATTCCTTTATGTCGAAGAGGAAGACTTCTTTTATCGTGTGTAAGTCACTTGTTTGTGTTTTATGTCATGTGCACGCACCCACTCACACACACAACACACACAATCCTAATTACTATTGAGACTCACTTCAAAACCATTAATAATAGTGAGAGATACAAAACAACTACCCGGGAAACTCAACAACAGGAGTCTGTTAAGTAATATATCTATCCATAGGGAGAATATTTAACAATATGTGGCAGTAAGTATAAATATTTATGTGAAAATAACTGCAAAATCATTCAGTTTAGAAACTGCAGGCTACAAATTAGTTTGTGTAACTTTTTAAATATTAAAAACTCTAGGCCAGCGCCGTGGCTCAATAGGGTAATCCTCTGCCTTGCGGTGCCGGCACACCGGGTTCTAGTCCCGGTTGGGGTGCCGGATTCTGTCCCGGTTGCCCCTCTTCCAGGTCAGCTCTCTGCTATGGCCCGGGAGTGCAGTGGAGGATGGCCCAAGTCCTTGGGCCCTGCACCCGCATGGGAGACCAGTAAAAGCACCTGGCTCCTGCCATCGGATCAGCGCGGTGCGCCAGCTGCAGCACGCCAGCCGCGGTGGCCATTGGAGGGTGAACCAACGGCAAAGGAAGACCTTTCTCTCTGTCTCTCTCTCTCTCTCTCTCTCTCACTGTCCACTCTGCCTGTCAAAAACAAAAACAAAAACAAAACAAAAACAAAACTCTAAAAAAAAGTATCAAAATTCGGAAGGCCGTGTATAGGGCATTTTAAAAAGTTCCTCATGGGTCGGTGTACGGCAGCCACTGTTTGGGATGCCCACGTCCCATATCAGAGTGCTGAGCGCTGGTCCCAGCTCTGCTAGTGATTTCAGCAACCTGCTGAGGTGGTAGTGAGGGCTCATGTGGGCTGTGTTCTTAGCACTCACGTTGGAGACCTGGGCTGAGTTCCTGGCTCCGGGAGCATTTGCAGGGTAAACCCAGCAGATGTGAGGCTTTTTGCTCTCTCTCCCTCTCTCAACTTATAAAGTTCATAAAAAATCAGATTAATAGTTCATTTTGGTACAAAATAGTTTTTGTGCATAGTTTTTTTTCATAATAATCATTTTCCATGAATTTTTGAAGCTCCCTATAAAATCTTATGTAATTTCTATTTTCTTCTTTTGGCTTCCCTGTATTTTCTAATTACTATATATAAGCATGTATTATTTAGATTAATAAAAGTTATATAATCCAGAAACTGATATTAAATAAACTATGTAAGGTTACCCAAAATATAACAAAAAATGAAGCTGGGGGTGCCCACATCCTACATCTGAGTGCCAGTTCAAATCCAGGCTACCCTGCTTCTGACCCAGTGTCCTGCTACTGCATCCTGGAGGCAGCAGATTAAGCGTGTGGGTTCCTGCCACCCATGTAGGAGAGCAGACAGGGTTGCAGGCTCCTGGCTTCAACCTGGTCCAGCCCTGGTCATTGAGGGTATTTTGGGGAGTAAACTAGTATCTGGAAGACTTCTCTCCCTTTCTGTTTCTGTGTTGCTGTGACTTTCAAGTATGGGTGGGGAACCTTTTTGCTGGCAAGAGCCATTTTGGATCAACTGCAGGTCATGAAAAATTATCACCTTAAAAATTAGTCTGCTATAGGTTTATTAAGCTTCAAGTCCTGCCAGCAGTTGCCATGGCAGGAGCAGACCAAATTGTGTGGATCTTTTGACAACTGCAGGCTGGATGTTACCCACCACTGAAACAGCTGAAAATAAATAAATGAACAGCTTTAAAATATGGAAGTATCAGAGGGGCCAGACTGCGTTACATTGGGTAAAGCCACCGGTATCTGGGAGGCCGGCATCCCATATGGGTGCTGGTTTGTGTCCCAGCTGCTCCACTTCCAATCCAGCTCCCTCCTACTGGCTTGGGAAAAGCAACAGAAGATGGCCCAAGTGTTTGAGACCCTGCATACACATGGGAAACCTGGAAGAAGCTCCTGGCTCTGGACTGGCCCAGCATTGGCTGTTGCAGCCACCTAGGGAGTGAATCAGAGGATGGAAAATTTCTCTTTCTCTATAACCCTAATTTTCAAATAAAGAAATTAATTGTAAAAATAAAATTGAATGAAAACAGAAGTTTCACTTTTAAAAAATACATTACTAAAAACATCATCAATTTCTGGGTTTCTAATTTAGTATCAACAAAAATAATAGTAGGTGAGAGTAGTATTAAGAGATATAACTATGGATCTTTGGGCCGGCGCCGCGGCTCACTAGGCTAATCCTCCGCCTTGCGGTGCCGGCACACCGGGTTCTAGTCCCGGTCGGGGCGCTGGATTCTGTCCCGGTTGCCCCACTTCCAGGCCAGCTCTCTGCTGTGGCCAGGGAGTGCAGTGGAGGATGGCCCGAGTACTTGGGCCCTGCACCCCATGGGAGACCAGGATAAGTAACTGGTTCCTGCCATTGGATCAGCGCGGTGCGCCGGCCACGGCGGCCATTGGAGGGTGAACCAACAGCAAGGGAAGACCTTTCTCTCTGTCTCTCTCTCTCACTGTCCACTCTGCCTGTCAAAAAAATAATAAAAAAATAAATAAAATAAAACTATGGATCTTTGGATGATTTTACTGCTTTCAAATTTTTTTATAAAAATAGCAAGCAAGGGATAGACGCTAAGATGGCAGAATAGGAAGGGGTTACTGCTCTAGTCTAGGGTAATACAGTTTAAAACAAGTGAAGACAGTGCAATCACAGGGAAGAGTTAGGGGAAAACCGCAAAGGAAACTCCACACAAATTAGAGGGATGCTGTGGCTCTATGAGGAGAGTATGGATGCACACAACTCAGGACCCCAGCAGCTAAGAGCCTCAGCACCAGCTTTGGAGAGTGAGGTGAGACCAGACTGCAGCAGCCCAAGCCACTGGCGATAAAGCTGTGGGAAGAGCCTAATGTGAATTTGGCTTGCAGCCCTGGGAAGATAGTGTACCTGCCAACCTAGAGGACAAAAAAACAGGGCACATTTCTGTCTCCTTGACAGCACCAGCATCCTGTAACTAGCTGCGAGAGGGCAGGCACCATTTTGAACATATGTAAGAGCTGCACCAGCTTGTGTCCTAGGGCCCAGCAGCCAGTTGAGAGGAGATGCCTGAGTCTGGCTGGGAGAATTGACAGGGGGCTGGGCACTCATGACTGAGGGAGCCTTGTGGGCTGGTACTATGAAAATACTGCGGCAGTGTGAGAGGGCGCAAGGTGTGGCTGGGTCTCTGAGCAGTCACAGTAGGTGGCTCCACACTCTCAGGGCTCCCTGATTACCTGGTAAGGGTCATTGCTGCAGAACCTGGGCTCACACCAAGGATGTCACAGATACTCTGTGTGGTTCTTGTGACATCGCGGATGAATGTAGCACCCACCGGGGCAAGCACCTGGGCATTGGTCTCCTCAGAGGTGGTGAGCATGAGAGTATGCCAAAAGAGCTGATCAAACCCTCTCCTCTTTAAAAATAAAAATAAAAAAAAAAAAGAGAGAGAGAGAGAGGAGATTTAGCATGCCCAACTTGGGTGTCACCTTAGATACTCTGCTCACCCTGGAGCAGTGAACAGAGCTCCCTGGCCACACCCATCACACACCTCAGGGTATTCACTGAAAGAGCAGCCACTGCCCTAAGTCACAGAAGCATAATCCAAAAATAAAAGCCAAACAAGGGGGAAAAATACCCCAACAAGTATCTTCACAAATGTTTATAAATAAAAAATGAAATTCAAGAAACAAGAATAAGGAAGACAATATTAAGCCCCTAAAAGATCACAACAACACTTCAGTACTAGAATGTGAAGATGAAGAGACTGAAGAAATGCCAGAAATGGAATTCAAAAAATCAGCTGTAAGATTACTTAGAAGTAATCAGAAGTAGGGGCTGATGCTGTGGTGCAGCGGGTTAACGCCCTGGCCTGAAGTGCTAGTATCCCATATGGGCACCAGTTCGAGACCCAGCTGCTCCACTTCTGATCCAGCTCTCTGCTATTGCCTGGGAAATCAGTAAAAGATGGCCCACATCCTTGGGCTCCTGCACCCACGTGGGATACCTGGAAGAAGCTTCTGGCTCCTGGCTTCGAATCGGCACAGCTCCGGCTGTTGCGGCCAATTGGAGAGAGAACCATCAGATGGAAGACCTCTCTCTCTCTCTCTGCCTTTCTCTCTCTGTGTAACTCTGACTTTAAATAAATAAATACATCTTAAAAAAAGAAGTAATCAGAAGCAAATCCACAAATTAAAGAAATACATACACGACATGAATGTAAATTTTTCCAAGGAAACTGAGATTTTAAAGAGAAATCAAAAAGAAATATTAGAAATGAATTCAACAGATCATATAAAAAGGATATCTAAGTTAGAAGACAAATCACTGGAAACTTTAAAGTTGGACCAAAAAGAGGAAGAAATAGAAACCTTAAAAACAGTGGTGGAGACCGGCGCCATGGCTCAGTAGGCTAATCCTCCACCTTGCGGCGCCGGCACACTGGGTTCTAGTCCCGGTCACGGTGCCGGATTCTGTTCTGGTTGCCCCTCTTCCAGGTCAGCTCTCTGCTGTGGCCCGGGAGTGCAGTGGAGGATGGCCCAAGTGCTTGGGCCCTGCACCCATGGGAGACCAGGAGAAGCACCTGGCTCCTGCCTTCAGATCGGCGCGGTGCGCTGGCCGCAGCACAGCGGCCGCGGCCGCCATTGGAGGGTGAACCAATGGCAAAAGGAAGACCTTTCTCTCTGTCTCTCTCTCTCACTGTCCACTCTGCCTGTCAAAAACAACAACAACAACAACAACAACAACAACAACAACAAAAAACAGTGCTGGAGATTTATGGGATATATCAAATTATCCAACATACAGGACTTAGGAGTTCCTGAAGGCATGGAAAGAGAGAATGGACTACAAGGCCTACTTAGTGAAATAATTATACAAAACTTCCCCAATTTGGAGAAGGAAAGGTATGTCCAAGTATAGGAAGCACACTGAACTCCTAATAGATATGACCAGGAAGGACCTTCACCAAGACACATTGTAGTCAAACATTCCACAGTACAACATAAAGACAAGATTCTAAAACATGCATGAGAGAAAAGCCAAAATAATTTCAGATGACCTCCAATTACACTCACAGCTGACTTCTCATCAGAAACCCTACAGTGAAGAGAGAATGGTGAGATAAATCCCAAATTATAAAAGAAAAAAAACCTGTCAATTCAGAATACTGCACACTGCAAAGCTCTCATTTATGAATGAAGGTAAAATAAATACCTTCCATAACAAACAGAAATTGAAAGAATTTGTCATCACTCATCCAGCTTTATAAAAGATGCTTAAGGATGTGTTACATAGAAACACAGAAACATGGTCATCACTATGAAAGAAAGTGAAGTCAGAAAATCTCTGAGTAAAAGTACAAAGAAAATCCAAAGTTAGCAATAGGAATATTTACGGAAAAATGGTAGGGCAAAGTTATTATTCATCAACGGTAATGTAAATGGTCTTAAATGTAAATGATCTCAATACTCCAGTTAAAAGATACAGACTGGATGAACGGACTTAAAGACAAGACCCATTTTTTTTGTTGCCTACAAGAAACACATCTCACAAACAAAAATACATGCAGACTGAAAATGAAAGGATGGAAAAAGCTATTCCATACCAACAGAAACCAAAAAAGAGCTGGTATTGCCATCCTAATACCAGATAAAATAGACTTTAACACAAAAACTTTTAAAAGAGACAAAAGGCACTATGCAATGATTAAAGGATCTATTCAACAGGAAGGTGTGAGTATAATAAATGTATATGCACCTAATTACAGGTCACCTGGCTATTTAAACGAAATGTTAAGGGATCTAAAGGAAGACATAGACTCCAATACAATAATAATGGGGGACTGCAGTACCCCACTTTCAGCAATGGACAGATCAACCAGACAGAAAATCAGCAAGGAAACAACAGAGTTAATCAACAGTTTATACCAAATGGACCTAAAAGATACCTACAGAACTTTTCATCCTATAGTTGCAGAGTCACATTCTTTTCACCAGTACGTGGAACATTCTGTAGGGTAGAAAACATGCTAGGCCACAAAGCAAGTCTCACAAAATTCAAAAACATCGAAATCGTACCAAGCCTCTTCTCTGACCACAATGGAATGAAGCTGGAAATCAACAACTCAAGAATCAACAGAATATATGCAGACACATGGAGACTGAACAACATGCTTGTGAATGAATAGTGGATCACTGAAGAACTCAAAAGAGAAATAAAAAATTTCTGGAAACAAGTGAAGACAACAATAAAATACATCAAAACTTATGGGACAATGAAACTAGTGTTAAGAAAAAGTTTATAACATTGGTGCCTACATCAAGCAATTGGAAAGGCATCAAATAAACGAGCTATCAAAGAATCTCAAGGACCTAGAAAAACAACAGCAAACCAAACCCAAACTAATGAGAGAAAATAAATATTTAAAATTAAGGAATAAACAAAATTGATACCAAAAAATTAAAAAGATTAGCAAAGAGCTGTTTTTTTGCAAAAATAAACAAAATTGACACACCATCAGCCCAACTAACCAAAAAGAGGATAGAGAAGACCCAAATCAATAAAATCAGAGATGAAAAATGAAATATAACAACAGGTATCACTGCAATAAAAAGAATCATCAGAAATTACTATACAGAGATGTATGCAAACAAATCAGGAAACCTAGAAAAAAAGGATAGATGCCTGGACACATACAACCTACGTAAATTGAGTCATGAAGACATGGAAAACCTAAACAGACCAATAATCAAGAAAGAAATCAGTAATAAAGATTTTCCCAACAAAGAAAAGCCCAGGACCAGATGGCTTCACTGCTGAATCCCACCAGATATTTAAAGAAGAACTAACCCCAATGTTTCTCAAGCTAGTCAAAAACCAGTGAAAAGAGGGGAGTCACCCCATACTCCTTCTATGAAGCTGGCATTACCTTAAAATCCTAAACCTGAAACAGGTAAAACAGAGAAAAAGAACTATAGACCAATTTCCCTATAAACATAGACACAAAAAATCCTCAACAAAATACTAGCCAATTGAATCCAACAACACATCAGAAAGATCATTCACCTGGGGCAAGTGGAATTTATCCTTGGCATACAAGGATGGCTCAACATTTGCAAACTAACCAGTGTGATACATCTCATTAGAAAACTGAAGAACAGAAAGTCGAAGATGGCGGAATAGGAAGGGAGCACACTGATAGTCCGGGGAGAGATAGTTTAATAAAAGTGGAGATACTGCAGGTTCAAGGAAGAGTAGGGGAAGAAACAGCAGAAGAAACTCTTCCGGAACGCGTGATTCACACGTGATTCACAGTGGACCTGCGTGGAGAGCGTGGGAGCCCACAGTTCGGGACACCAGCGGCAGACTCAACACACCAGCGCTGGAACGCGAGGTGAGCCGAACCTCAATAGCCCGAGACACCGGCAGGCAAGCGGAGAGAGGAGACTAGAGGGAACGACCCCCGGTGGGGGGAAAGTTCACCAGGCTAACTGGAAGAGAGAAAAAAAAAAAAAAGGTGACTGGTACGGACACGGGTTTCTCTCTCTCCGCTCACCTCTCAAGGGCAAGCAAGACAAAGAGCAGGCGCCATCTTGGACATACGTCATAAGCAGAGAGACCTAAGGTCTGCACTGGCCCTGAGCCTAGCAGAAAAACCTGACTCTGGGCGGGGCGAATTAACAGGAGATTAGGACCTAGTAAATTTGTGGTGCTACTGAACTGAGACTGTGAAAAAAGAGACGGTGGGGGAGAGAACTCACGGAATTCACATGAGTACTCTCCAGAGACGCTACAATTCCATAACTTTGGCAACCCAGTGGGAGACTGAAGGAGAATTTGAGCCCACTCTGAGGGCCGAACAGATTCCCTGTGTGGTCCTTGGGAAAGAGCTTCTGATCTCTGGCTCCTGTGGGTATATCATTTGCCTGCTAACTACCTCCAACTTCGTTCAGCTGTGCAGAATAACTTCCCTTTTGAATCAAAAAAAAAAAAAAAAAAAAAAAAAAAAAGAAAGAGAGAGAGAGAGAGAGATTTACCATGCCTAACCTGGGAGTGTCACCTTTGGCACACCAAACAGAACTCTCAGGCCACACCCATCTCAAACCCTAAGGCTCCATCAAAAACAGATAGTCCACTTAATCTAGAGTCATAGTATAACAAGAAAAAGCACCACAGTGAAGAAACCAAATATCTCCAATATGCCAAATAACAAACGCAAAAACCGAGGTAATAAAAACAAGGAAGCCACCATGACGCCCCCAAATGAAAAAGACACCCCAATTCAAGATTATGAGGATGATGAGATAGAAGAAATGCAAGAAGCAGATCTCAAAAAATTGATAAGAACATTAAGAAGTTCTCAAAAACAAATTCTTGAACTACAGAAATCCTTAATGGACAAGATAGAAAATCTCTCTCGTGAAAATGAAATATTAAGGAGGAATCAAAATGAAACGAAACAACTAGTACAACAGGAAACTGGGATAGTGACTGAAGTGAAGAATTCAATAGATCAAATGAAAAACACAATAGAGAGCCTTACAAACAGAATGGGTAAAGCAGAAGAGAGAATATCGGACTTAGAAGACAGAGAACAGGAAAGGATACAGTCAGACCAAAGAAAAGAAGAGGAAATTAGAAATCTAAAACATATTCACAGGAATCTTCAGGATACTATTAAAAAACCCAACATTCGGGTTCTAGGAGTTCCTGAATGGAGAGGGAGAAAGGATTAGAAGGCCTTTTTAGTGAGATATTAGCAGAAAATTTCCCAGGTTTGGAGAAGGACAGAGAAATCCTAGTACAGGAAGCTCACAGAACCCCTAATAAACACGACCAAAAGAGATCCTCACCACGACACGTTGTAATTAAACTCTCCACAGTGAAACATAAAGAAAAGATCCTAAAATGTGCAAGAGAGAAATGTCAGATTACTCTCAGAGGATCTCCAATCACACTCACAGCTGACTTCTCATCAGAAACTCTACAAGCTAGGAGGGAATGGCAAGATACAGCCCAGGTACTAAGAGAGAACAACTGCCAGCCCAGAATATTATATCCTGCAAAGCTATCATTTGTGAATGAAGGTGAAATAAAGACTTTTCATAGCAAACAGAAATTGAAAGAATTTGTTGCCACTCGTCCAGCCCTGCAAAAGATGCTTAAAGATGTGTTACACACAGAAACAAAGAAACATGGTCATCAATATGAAAGAAGGTAAAGGAAGGAAACCAAGGAAGGAAAGCTCACAGCAAAAGATCACAGGGAATTCAAAGCATATATTAGAACTTATCTTTGGCAAATGGCAGGGCAAAGTTACCACTTATCATTAGTCACATTGAACGTCTATGGCCTGAACTGTCCAGTTAAAAGACACCGATTGGCTGACTGGGTAAAGGAACAAAACCCATCTATTTGCTGCTTACAAGAAACACATCTTTCCAACAAAGATCCATACAGACTGAAAGTGAAAGGCTGGAAAAAGATATACCATGTCAACAGAAATGAAAAAAGAGCGGGCGTAGCCATCTTAATATCGGACAACATAAACTTTACCACAAAAACTGTTAAGAGAGACAAAGAGGGGCACTATATAATGATTAAGGGATCAATACAACAAGAAGATATAACAATTATCAATGTATATGCACCTAACTACAGGGCACCGGTTTATCTAAAAGATTTATTAACGGACTTAAAGGGAGACTTAGACCCCAATACAATAGTACTGGGGGACTTCAATACTCCACTCTCAGAAATAGACAGATCAATAGGACAGAAGATCAACAAGGATACAGTAGATTTAAACGACACTATAGCCCAAATGGATCTAACAGATATATACAGAACTTTCAATCCTACAGCTAAAGATTTTACATTCTTCTCAGCAGTACATGGAACCTTCTCTAGGATTGACGACATACTAGGCCATAAAGCAAGTCTCAGCAAATTCAGAAGAATTAGAATCATACCATGCAGCTTCTCAGACCATAAAAGTTGGAAATTAGCAACTCAGGAATCCCTAGAGCATACGCAAACACATGGAGATTGAACAACATGCTCCTGAATGAACAATGGGTCATAGAAGAAATTAAAAGAGAAATCAAAAACTTTCTGGAAGTAAATGAGGATAACAGCACAACATACCAAAACTTACGGGACGCAGCAAAAGCAGTGTTAAGAGGAAAGTTTATATCAATAGGTGCCTACATCAAGAAATTGGAAAGGCATCAAATAGATGAGCTTTGAATTCACCTCAAGGATCTAGAAAACCTACAGCAAACCAGACCCAAATCTAGTAGGAGAAGAGAAATAATTAAAATCAGAGAAGAAATCAACAGGATGGAATCAAGAAAAACATTACAAAAAATCAGCCAAACGAGGAGCTGGTTTTTTGAAAAAATAAACAAAATTGACACCCCATTGGCCCAACTAACTAAAAAAAGAAGAGAAAAGACCCAAATCAATAAAATCAGAGATGAAAAAGGAAACGTAACAACAGACACCACAGAAATAAAAAGAATCATCAGAAATTACTACAAGGAATTGTATGCCAGCAAACAGGGAAACCTATCAGAAATGGATAGATTCCTGGACACATGCAACCTACCTAAATTGAACCAGGAAGACGTCGAAAACCTAAACAGACCCATAACTGAGACAGAAATTGAAACAGTAATAAAGGCCCTCCCAACAAAGAAAAGCCCAGGACCAGATGGATTCACTGCTGAATTCTACCAGACATTTAAAGAAGAACTAACTCCAATTCTTCTCAAACTATTCAGAACAATCGAAGAAGAGGGAATCCTCCTAAATTCTTTCTATGAAGCCAGCATCACCTTAATTCCTAAGCCGGAAAAAGATGCAGCACTGAAAGAGAATTACAGACCAATATCCCTGATGAACATAGATGCAAAAATCCTTAATAAAATTCTCGCCAATAGAATGCAACAACACATCAGAAAGATCATCCACCCAGACCAAGTGCGATTTATCCCTGGTATGCAGGGATGGTTTAATGTGCGCAAGACAATCAATGTGATACACCACATTAACAGACTGCAGAAGAGAAACCATATGATTATCTCAATAGATGCCGAGAAAGCATTTGATAAAATACAACACCCATTCATGATGAAAACTCTAAGCAAACTGGGTTTGGAAGGAACATTCCTCAATACAATCAAAGCAATCTATGAAAAACCCACAGCCAACATCCTATTGAATGGGGAAAAGTTGGAAGTATTTCCACTGAGATCTGGTACCAGACAGGGATGCCCATTGTCACCACTGCTATTCAATATAGTTCTGGAGGTTCTAGCCAGAGCTATTAGGCAAGAAAAAGAAATTAAAGGGATACAAATTGGGAAGGAAGAACTCAAACTATCCCTCTTTGCAGATGACATGATTCTTTATTTAGGGGACCCAAAGAACTCTACTAAGAAACTATTGGAACTCATAGAAGATTTTGGCAAAGTAGCAGGGTATAAAATCAATGCACAAAAATCAATAGCCTTTGTATACACAGGCAATGCCAGGGCTGAAGTAGAACTTCTAAGATCAATCCCATTCACAATAGCTACAAAAACAATCAAATACCTTGGAATAAACTTAACCAAAGACGTTAAAGATCTCTACGATGAAAATTACAAAACCTTAAAGAAAGAAATAGAAGAGGATACCAAGAAATGGAAAAATCTTCCATGCTCATGGATTGGAAGAATCAATATCATCAAAATGTCCATTCTCCCAAAAGCAATTTATAGATTCAATGCAATACCAATCAAGATACTGAAGACCTTCTTCTCAGATCTGGAAAAATTGGTGCTGAAATTCATATGGAGGCACAAGAGACCTCGAATACCTAAAGCAATCTTGTCCAACAAAAACAAAGCCGGAGGCATCACAATACCAGATTTCAGGACATACTACAGGGCAGTTGTAATCAAAACAGCATGGTACTGGTACAGAAACAGATGGATAGACCAATGGAACAGAATTGAAACACCAGAAATCAACCCGAACATCTACAGCCAACTTATATTTGATCAAGGATCTAAAACTAATTCCTGGAGCAAGGACAGTCTATTCAATAAATGGTGCTGGGAAAATTGGATGTCCACGTGCAGAATCATGAAGCAAGACCCCTACTTTACACCTTACACAAAAATCCACTCAACATGGATTAAAGACCTAAATCTATGACCTGACACCATCAAGTTACTAGAGAACATTGGAGAAACCCTGCAAGATATTGGCACAGGCAAAGAATTTCTGGAAAAGACCCAGGAGGCACAGGCAATCAAAGCCAAAATCAACTATTGGGATTGCATCAAATTGAGAAGTTTCTGTACTGCAAAAGAAACAGTCAGGAGAGTGAAGAGACAACCGACAGAATGGGAAAAAATATTTGCAAACTATGCTACAGATAAAGGATTAATAACCAGAATCTACAAAGAGATCAAGAAACTCCACAACAACAAACCAAACAACCCACTTAAGAGATGGGCCAAGGACCTCAATAGACATTTTTCAAAAGAGGAAATCCAAATGGCCAACAGGCACATGAAAAAATGTTCAGGATCACTAGCAATCAGGGAAATGCAAATCAAAACCACAATGAGGTTCCACCTCACCCCGGTGAGAATGGCTCACATTCAGAAATCTACCAACAACAGATGCTGGCGAGGATGTGGGGAAAAAGGGACACTAACCCACTGTTGGTGGGAATGCAAACTGGTCAAGCCACTATGGAAGTCAGTCTGGAGATTCCTCAGAAACCTGAAGATAACCCTACCGTTCGACCCAGCCATCCCACTCCTTGGAATTTATCCAAAGGAATTTAAATTGGCAAACAAAAAAGCGGTCTGCACCCTGATGTTTATTGCAGCTCAATTCACAATAGCTAAGACCTGGAACCAACCTAAATGCCCATCAACGGTAGACTGGATAAAGAAATTATGGGACATGTACTCTTTAGAATACTATACCGCAGTAAGAAACAATGAAATCCAGTCATTTGCAACAAAATGGAGGAATCTGGAACACATCATGCTGAGCGAAATAAGCCAGTCCCAAAGGGACAAATACCATGTGTTCTCCCTAATCGGTGACAACTGACTGAACACCAAAAAGGAAACCTGTTGAAGTGAAATGGACACTATGGGAAACGGTGACTTGATCAGCATAGCCCTGACTGTTAATGAACAAGTTAATACATTATCCCTCTTAGTAGTTTTTTTGTCTGTTCTACTTAATATGACTGGTTTAATTCTGTAATTAATACACAGTTATTCTTAAGTGTTGAAAATTAACTGAAATGTGATCCCTGTTAAACATAAGAGTGGGAATAAGAGAGGGAAGAGATGTATAATTTGGGACATGCTCAAGCTGACTTGCCCCAAACGGTAGAGTTAGAAACATACCAGGGGATTCCAATTCAATCCCATCAAGGTGGCATGTACCAATGCCATCTCACTATCCCAAGTGATCAATTTCAGTTCACAATTGATCATAATGAAAGGACTAAGAGTCAAAGGGAGCACATAAACAAGTCTTGTACCTGCTAACACTAACCGATGGAATAAATAAAGGGGAGAGTGATCCAACGTGGGAAGCGAGATACTCAGCAGACTCATAGAATGGCAGATGCCCTAAATAGCACTCTGGCCTCAGAATCAGCCCTAAAGGCATTCCGATCTGGCTGAAAAGCCCATGAGAGTATTTCAGGCATGGAAAGCCAAGACACTCTGGCAAAAGATCTCTGTGAGTGAGATCCCAGTGGAAAGAAGAGGTCTTCAAAGGAGGTACCTTTCTCTGAAGGGAGGAGAGAACCTCCACTTTGACTATGACCTTGTCTAAACAAGATAAGAGTCGGAGAACTCAGAGGGCTTCCATAGCCTTGGAAACTCATGACTGGAGCATAGGGAGATTACTGATGCCATAGACAGGAGTGTCAATTGGTAAAGTCAACAACAGGAGTCACTGTGCACTTACTCCTCATGTAGGATCTCTGTCCTTAATGTGCTGTGCATTGAGATTTAATGCTATAAGAAGTACTCAAACAATATATTTCACTTTGTGTTTCTATGGGGGTGCAAACTGTTGAAATCTTTACTTAATGCATACTAAACTGATCCTCTGTAAAAAAAAAAAAAAAAAAGAAATTATCAATTCCCAACTTGACTCTCACTGGGATTAAACATGACAATAGGTCTGATCTGATTTCATCATCATTTAAAAAAATCATCTATTATTTTTCACTTTATGTTTCTGTGTGGGAGCAAACTGTTGAAATCCTTACTTAATGTATACTAAGCTGATCTTCTGTATATTAAGAGAATCGAAAATGAATCTTGATGTGAATGGAAGGGGAGAGGGAGTGGGAAAGGGGAGGGTTGTGGGTGGGAGGGACGGTATGGGGGGGAAGCCATTGTAACCCATAAGTCGTACTTTGGAAATTTATATTCATTAAATAAAAGTTAAAAAAAAACTGAAGAACAAAAGCCATATGATTATCTCAATAGATGCAGAGAAACCATTTGATAAAATACAACACCCTTTCATGATGAAAAATTTAAGCAAACTGGATACAGAAAAACATTCCTCAACACAATCAAGGCAATTTACAACAAACTCATGGCCAGCATCCTATTGAATGGGGAAAAGTTGGAAGCATTCCCATTAAGATCTGGAATACCATTAGGAAAGGAAAAGAAATCAAAGGGTTACAAACTGGGAAGGAGGAAGTCAAACCACTCCTATTTGTAGACGACATGATTACAGGGAATCCAAAAGACTCCACCAAGAGACTACTGGAATCATAGAAGAGTTTGGTAAAGTGGCAGTATATAAAATTGACACACAAATCAATAGCCTTTGTACACACTGACAATGCCACAGCGGAGAAAGAACTTCTAGGATAAATCTCATTCAGAATAACTACAAAAACAATTAAATACGAATAAATTGAAACAAGGGCATCAACGATATCTACAATGAGAACTACAATATATTGATGAAAGAAATAAAAGAAGACACAAAAAAATGGAAAAATCTTCCATGTTCATGGATTGGAAGAATCAACATCATCAAAATGTCTGTACTACTGAAAGCAATTTACAGAGTCAATGTGATATTGGACATTCTTCTCAGATACAGAAAAAATGATGCAGAGATATGGAAACACAGAAGACCCCAAATAGCTAAAGCAATCTTATACAACAAAAACAAAGCTGGAGGCATTACAATAACAGATTTCAAGACATACTTCAGGGAAATTATAATCAAAACAGCCGGAGACTGGCAGAAAAATAGATGGATAGACCAACAGAACAGAACAGAAACTCCAGCAATCAACCCACACATCTACAACCAACTTATCTTTGACAAAGGAGCTAAAACCAGTCCTTGGAGAAAGGACAGTTTCTTCAACAAATGGTGTTGGGAAAACTGAATGTCTGCATTCTGGTGTATGAAATAAGACCCTTACTTTACACCTTACACAAAAATCCACTCAAAATGGATCAAAGACCTAAATTTATGATCCCATACCATTAAATTATTAGAGAACATTGGGGAAAACCTACAAGACATTAGCATAGGCAAAGATTTCCTAGAAAACACTCAAGAGGCATAGGCAATCAAAGCCAAAATTGACAAATGGGATTATTTCTCAATACTCAAATTGAGAAACTTCTACACTGCAAAATAAACACTCAGCCAAGTAAAGAGGCAAACTGCCAGAATGGAAGAAACTGTTTGTAAACTATGCAACTGATAAAAGATTAATAAACAGAATCTATAAAGAGATCAAGAAACTCAACAACAACAAAACAAACAACCCAGTCAAGAAATGGGCAAAAGATTTAAACAGGCCTTTTTCAAAAAAGAGGAAATCCAAATGGCCAACAGACACATGAAAAAATGCTCAGGAACACTAGTTGCCAGGGAAATGCAAATCAAAACCATTATGAGGTTTCATCTCAACCCTGTCAGAATGGAGATGAACAAACAACAAATGTTGCTGAGGATGTGGGGAAAAAGCTATCCAAATCCACTGTTAGTGGGAATGTGAACTGGTACAGACACTGTGGGTAACAATATGGAGATACCTCTGAAATCTGAATATAGACCCACCACATGACCCAGCCATCCCATTCCTGGGAATTTACCAAAGGGAAATAAAATCAACATTAAAATATTATCTGTACCCCCATGTTTATTGCAGCTCAGTTCACAATAGCTAAGATATGGAATAAACCCAAATGTCTGTCAACTGAAGACCTGATAAAGAAATTATGGGATATGTACACCATGGAATACTACACAGTTATAAAAAAAAAACAAAAACATGTTTTGCAAGAAGATGGATGCAAGTGGAAAACATCATACTTAGTGAAATAAGCCAGTTCCCAAAGGACACATATCATATGTTCTCCCTGATATGTGGTAATAATAGAGTTCCTAAAAGGTGAACAGCCCTTGTCTCAATTGTTGAGGAACAGTTTTTTTTTTCATACTATTTGTTGAACTATTTACTTAGTACAGGGTTAATCTTATGTGTACAAAGTTTATGTAAAATAGAATTTAGTAAAAAGTAAGAATGGGAATAGGAGAGGGAGGAGGAAGAAGGGTGGGAGTACCAGTGGAAGGGAGTATAGGACGGAAAGAATCATTATGTTCTAAATTTGCATTTATGAAATGAATAAAGTTTGTATACCTTAAATAAAAGGTTTCTGGGAAAAAATTTTTAAAATAGCAAACAAGGGATATTTTCCTTATGTTGGTACTTGGATAATGAAGAACAATGACTTGCCTCTATTATATACAGTATGGAAATCATTCATTCAGCAGTTATGTATTAAGTACTCATACTACCTCAGTAACTATGGAAGGCTTTGTAGATACAACATAGGTTTGCAGACTTTTTCAAAATAAGGAATAAATAACAATACAGTTGTCCTAAACAGAAATTTCCAAATACAAATATGACCAACACACACATCAGTTCTGATAAAGAACAGAAGTATGAAAAGTCTTGCTTTGGCTTGGGGTAGGAAAAAGTGAGGCAGAGATGAATAGTTCTTCTTAGAAGATCTTTCTGATAAAGATCATCATGAAGGAAACATCACAAGAATCAAGACTAAATCCTCAGGAAACATCTAAACCCAACATGAGGTTTCCTGATACAAGCGGATATGTCTGTTACTGTGCTGGGTGGTACTCCGTTCACACTGGACCGTTCCCATTAGGGTGCAGCAGGACCCTGACCAAGGAAGACAGGTCCTGCCACCTTCAAACTGGAATTTCACTCCACTTCCTACTTCTCCGAGCTTATACCGCACTAAGAGGGTAAGCCACAGGCTGTCATTGACCTCCTGTTCTGATTCAATTCTGCTCCTTCACTCCAGTGACAAAAACAAACAAACAAACAAAACCAAAAAACAGAATCTCCAAATGTCTTGCCTGATTTTAGTCTCAAAGCTATCTTATGCGGGAATTATCCCTAAGGTGAGGAAACTGATGATGCCCAGAACCCCCATGTTCTAAGCCACACATGACACAGCAGCAGCAGGACTAGGACATGACCCTCATTCAAAGCATAGGGCTGTGGTCTAGAGGGTCTGTTTAGAGTCTGATAAACCTGTATTTGTGGCCGTGGACTTCCCTGCCTTGCACGAGCTCTATAAGCTTAGCTAAATCAAATTAACAGTAGTGTTGTAGGGTTACATGATACCTTTGAAATGCTGATCCCAGCATTCATATATTGTCAGCACTCAGCAAATGAGAGAAATTAGTCCTATCTTGAAAGAAAAATGAAAATCAATCAATAGCCTTTTCAGGCTAATATTTCCAAAGTCTATAAAACATGTTCTTAATGTGAAAGGAAAAAATGAAGCCCAAAGAACAATGCATTTGTGAACAATTTTAAAAAATTGATTTACAATTGGTGATTAAATATAAAAGGTTGAACAATAAGTGGGTAAAATACGTACTTTCAGGAGAGAAAACAAAACAATACCTTTCCCAAGAATACAGAGAAGGAGGACAAGAAGGAAAAGGGAGGGGTGGGAGGGGACGGGGGAGTGGCAGACAGCAAATCATACTCACTTAGAGTTCCCAAAGGTCCAACTCCATAACATGGCAAGCATCTCCAAAGAACAGCTCATAATTACACATACTACACTGAATTAAACGGAATACAATGAAAAAAATGTGTCTGGAATCCCTTTGAAGGGAAAAGCGTGTTTTTGTTTTTTAAATTAATTTGCTCCAAGTCTCCAAAAAGACAAAACAGTAACACAGTCTTCACAGGCTTCTTTAACACTTAAATCCTATTGGAAGTGTAAAGAAATTTAAGTTGGCATCTTGGTTTTCCCTAAAATGAACCCTGCCTATACTGTTAGGGGCTTTGTCTTATACCCCCAAGGCCAGATCCTATATTTGAAGGGGTGCTTTTGCCACTGAGGACTGGAATTGTCAAGAAATATTAAACTAGCTCCTGCTAAACACTGTTAGAACTGAGCACATCTAACTGACTTTAAGCCTTATGCTTGAAACAGGAATTTTTGTTGTTAATTTATTTGACAGAAACACTGTATGTGTGTGTGTGTGTGTGTGTGTGTGTGTGTGTTTGGGGGGGCAGAATGGAGAGGGACAGAAAGCTCTCTCCCATTCACTAGTTTACTTCCCAAACGTTCCCAATGGGTGGCTGGGATAGGCTGAAGCCAGGAGCCAGGAACTCAAGCCAGGTCTTCCACGTGGGCCGTAGAAATCCAAGGACTTGAGCCATCATTGCTGCCTCCCAGACTCTGCACTAGTAGGAAGCTGAAATCTGATGCCAGAGCTGGGAATTGAACCCAGGCCCTCTGAAGTGGAACACTGGTGTCCCCATTGAAGTCTTAACCATGAGGCCCAAGGCCTATCCCTACAAAAGACTGTGGAAACTTCTCTGGATTTAGAAAAGCAGTTTCCACAGAATCTCGGACACAAAGCTCCAGGAAACACTGGAAGAGGAGCAATGATTTACTGATAGGAAAACTTCCTAATTCTAGTAAGGCACTCAGGAGTGCAACCTCCACCAAACAAAAATAAGACAAGAGCAAACCAACGCAGGAAATTATTGGAAAATAAAAAATGCTGTTAAATCCATGTTAAAGGCAGTGAACCAGACCTCAGAAACAAGTGGCTGAGTGAGATATTTCAACTTGAGGATTACGTTAGACAACAGGCACTGAAATACAGTTAGACAGATGGAATAAGCTCCCAGGTTCCCCAACACAGTGGGGCATACTTTAAAATAAACTGGCATATATTTTATTATTTTGAAATCACCACATAAACAAGTAAAGGAATCAGTATACATTTATGTATGTGTTGAAATATCACATACCCTTACCCCCAAAATATGTACAATTATTTTGTGTCAAAAATTTTTAAATGTTTAAGGAGATAGAAATGCTAACAACCCTCATTTGATCATTAGATGTCATATATATATCCTGAATATCACACTGTAGCCCACAAATATGCAAATTGAAATAATAACAGTAATTAAAAAGCAGAAATTGTTGAAAATAATAAAATAGTTTCACATTGGTTGGTGATAATACTTGCCTCCTCATTATGTGGCTGGGCTCTGGTAGAGCTTGCCCAGGACTGGCTGATCCTCTATGGGGATCTACTGCCAGCAAAGGCCATGGAAGCGGAACTGATGTGCAATGCTAGTTGCCAAATTAGCTGTTAGATATCTTGAATATCCCCCTTGGAGCTAATCCCAAGAATAACAGGTGTTACCAATTGAGAAAGAGACAAATGGAGCACAAATGATAATCACAGTTTACTGCAGGAAGCTTTCTGGATCTAGAAAAGACCTAGGTCTAAAAGGCTCATGACTTTCCAGGCAAAAATCATGAAAGAAGATTGAATTTAAGAGCTAGGATCATTTTTCAAAACCAGAAAGTTGGACTGAAGTAGGCTGGTTTAATCTCACATACATGAAAGTATATTTTGATTTCTTTCTGTTTCATTTTCCGTTAAGGAAACAAATACAGAAGCCAAAGAACAGGCTTCATGTGTGGTGGATGCTGTGGCAGAGCACTCAAAATGCCCATCAGAACTCAGGTTTTCATTCTTCTATTTGTTGACTGCTGATAGCTCGGAGCTGCACTGCTCCATAGGAACTGCCCTAAATCAAAGGGAGCTCCCTGCGCAAGGACAACACTCCTTCCAGGCAATATCCAAGGACTGGTGAATTCGGAGAGCCAAAGGCCTGGTTCCCTTGCTTAAATCTGGAATAACCCTGAAGCAAATGGTAGGTTGCCGTGAGCCTCAGTTGTAACTACGTTACAGCTCAACTTTTTATTCAACTCAGCTCTACTGTTATTCTCTCACTGGTGTTCTTCCAAAGAATTCTCACCAACAAACTTCCTATACACAATAATCTCAGTGTCTGTTTCCAGGCAGCCCAATCTAAGCCAGCAGGGAGAAAGATACCCACTCATTAGGATCTGACATCCCCAGTGTCACCGAGGAGCACTACTGCTGAGATCCCACAGGGCCTGCTGGGGATCTGAAGGTCCCTGGGTACAAGTGATGCTAACCAATAAACTAAGGCCTAAGCATCTCTAACACGAAAATCTGATCCAAAATATTTTGAGTGCTGGAATGTCACAAGTGGAAAGTTCTACACCTAATCTTTAGAGATAGATTGTGGACAAAATGCAGGTGAGCTTAAAATTACTTTCTGGATGTGTAAATAAGCTGTACATAAAATATAAATAAATTCTGTGTTTATACATGGGTCCCATCCCCAAGATACCTCATTATATACACGCAAATGTTACCAAAAGTACAGAATACAAAATACTGCTGCTTCCAAGCATTTTGGATAAGGGATAATTCATTTGTATAAATGGTAAGTTGAGAAAGTGAAATCTGAATCTCTTTTACAAGAAATAATACTGAAAAAAAAAAGTTGCACAAAAAGAAACTAAAGACTAAGAAGGATGTTAAACAAAAGCTGACAAAACATGATGTCATTTCAGACAAAATTACTTGTATGAAAATCTAATTGAAGTGTTTCAAAAATGTTGAGGAAGAAGGAAAGTTAAACTCATTTTAGGAGGCTAAAATTGGAAGACTAGGAAAGGAAAAAATTATAGGCCAATCCTACCTACGGATAATTTGGTGCAAAAATTCCGCAAACTTATTGCTTGATGTTTCACTCATAAAAAGTAGATAGTAAGTATGCATGTGAGATGGGTTTCACAGGCAAATAAACAAATAAGTAAAAATAAATGACAAGGAAAATCACAAAATCAAGAAGTATATATGAATTTCACTAATGTTTCTTTGTACAGAATAAGACAAAAACTCAGGTTTACCTCAAATCAAGAAAAACAGAAAACACACATAAAAAAAACTGAAACAGACACCTGAGGATGGCCAGAGATGCCTAGTATTCACCTCCTCCACAAAAAAGAATCAAAATACCGAGAAAACAGCTGCGTATGGAGGTGAATGCCCAAGGGAGAACACTGGAACTCAGTGAGGGAGACGTGGGAGCCCCACAGGACACAGGGATCTGGGATGGCAGCACAGAGAGGGGGAAAGCACACAGGAACTGCAGCCCTGGCCCCTCAGCCAGGGGGAGAATCCAGACTAAGGGAAGGCTACCCGGGAGAGCCCCAGCAAGCCCATCTCCAGGGCTGCTGCACAGTGGCCATCATCACAGGCTGGGAGGCCAGCAAGGGGAGTCCCCTGGGATACACACGACAGCCTCAGAGAAGGAATTCCGACACTTTTTCCCTGGAACTCCAGAGCACAAGCTGTGGCAAAGTGATGCCATCATGAGAAAGGAGTCACAGTGAGAATCCAAGCTGACGTAGGGGACAGCAACCCCTGCACATGCCCATCCCTGTGGCGCCCACAGACATTCCACCACGTTAGCAACAAACAAGGACTGCAACCTCTGAAACCAATGACAGCCAGCAGCGACAGTAAACACATCACCGCAGGCCGAGCAGCGCCCTGCACTACAGAGGGCAGGTGGCTTGTACAGCAGGCCGGGTCCTGCTCCCAGGACCTCACAAGCAGGCACGCACTGCCACGGAATCACATGCTCATGGGTCCTGCTGTTCCTGCCCCTACACTGGCTTTGGTAGGTACAGACAACTGAACCTGCCCGCTGCTAGTACACCCTGGACCCACAAACCTCTGCTGGGACTGAGAGGAGCGCCATTTGCTTCTATGGATGCTGCCACTGATTACAGCACAAGAAGATACATGGAGAATACACTCGGATGCACAACTAGGACTAAAGCCAAAGTAAACTCCACCAAACTGACACTCAAAGACACTACCCCACCCCCACCCCCGGCCTTTAAAGGTGACAGAGACAACAGACCCACCAGATGTATTAATACCAATGCAGGGAACCAAGAAATATGAAAAAGCAAGGCCACGGCATGCCTCAAAGACCACAAAAACACTTTATATCAGACTCCAAAGAAAAGGAGGTGGTAAGGATTCAAAAGAATCACTATAAGGGCACTCAAAAGATATGCAAGAAAATACGTCACAATTTAAAGAAATTAAGAAATCAATGCATGGTTTAAAAGAGAAATTCAGCAAAGAGAGATGCCAAAAAAGAATCAAACAGAAATCTGAAAAATGAAGAACTCTAAGTTAAATAAAAAATACAGCCGAAAAGATTCAACCACAGACCAGATTAAGCAGAGGAAAGAATATCTGAACTTGGGGACAGGTCTTTTGAAATATCCCAGTCAGGGGCGAGCACTGTGGCGTAGAAGGTTAAGCCCCAGCCTGCAGTGCCAGCATCCCATATGGGTGCCGGTTTGAGTCCTGGCTATTCCACTTCCAATCCAGCTCTCTGCTATAGCCTGGGAAAGCAGTAGAAGATGGCCCTTTAAGTCCTTGGGCCCCTGCACCCACATGGGAGACCCAGAAGAAGTTCCTGGAACCTCACTCCGGATAGGTGCGGTTGCAGGCATCGAGGCCAAGTCACTTTTAAGTGAGTCTCACTGGACTAACAGCAGATGTTTCAGCAGAACCCCTGCAAGCCGGCGGGTAAAGGAATGACGTATTCTAAGTTCTAAAAGAAAGTAATTGCTAATAGAGAATACTATATCCAGTAACAAAGTAGAAATAACACTCTGCAAGACAAGCAAAAACTGAGGGAATTCATCACCACCAGACTGGCCATAGAAAGATGCTTTTGGGCATCCTACAAACAGAAGTAAAAGAATGACAATATCATCATGCAAACATGTGAACATATAAAATCCCATAGAAAAAAGAAGAAAGGCTATTCAAAATCAACAAGAAGGGCTGGCGCTGTGGCTCACTTGGTTAATCCTCCACCTGTGGCACCGGCATCCCATATGGGTGCTGGGTTCTAGTCCCGGTTGCTCCTCTTCCAGTCCAGCTCTCTGCTGTGGCCCGGGAGGGCAGTGGAGGATGGCCCAAGTGCTTGGGCCCTGCACCCGCATGGGAGACCAGGAGGAAGCACCTGGCTCCTGGCTTCGAACTGGCATAGCTCCAGCCATAGTGGCCATTTTGGGGGTGAACCAATGGAAGGAAGACCTTTCTCAGTGTTTCTTTCTCTCACTGTCTAAATCTATCTGTCAAATAAATAAATAAAAAAAAAGAAAAAAGAAAAAAGAAATCCTTTCTTTAAAAAAAATCAAAAAGAAGTCTTTAAGAAAAATGGTAAGACTAAGCAGCACCAGTGCTGTGGTGCAGTGGGTTAACGCCCTGGCCTGAAGTGCCAGCATCCCATATGGGCGCCGGTTCAAGACCCGGCTGCTCCACTTCCTGTCCAGCTCTCTGCTGTGGCCTGGGAAAACAGCAGAAGATGGCCCAAGTCCTTGGGCTCCTGCACCCGTGTGGCAGACCCGGAGGAAGCTCCTGGCTCCAGATCGGCACAGCTAAGGCCATTGTGGCCAATTGGGGAGTGAACCATCGGATGGAAGACCTCTCTCTTTCACTCTCTTTCTCTCTGTGCCTCTCCTCTCTAACTCTGACTTTCAAGCAAAATAAATAAATCTTAAAAACAAAAAAAGGACTAAGTCATCACTTATCACTAATAATCTTGAATGGAATAAGTTTTCCAACAAAAATATCTAGACTGAATGGGTTTTAAAACAAGTTCAGCAACAAAAATTTTTCTTTATGAGTCAAGATATATGCAGACAGACTGAAAATGAAAGGATGGAAAAAGATATTTTATACAAATGGAAACCAAGTGAACAGGACAAAATAAGATAAAGTTCACAAAGAGACACTATACAATCAAGGAATCCAATCAACAACATGATATCGTAACTGTAGTGTGTGTGTGTGTGTATATATATATACACACACACACACATAATTCCGGAGCATCCAATTTTTTAAACAAACATGAATATCAGTTGAGGACTTCAACACCCCATTTTCATCGATGGACATGTCACCGAGACAAAAAAACAAATCAACAAAGAAACATCCTTAAACTACACTATAGACCAGATGGATCTAATAGACATTTACCAAACCCTGACAAATACACATTTTTTTTCATCACCACATGGAACACTCTCTATGGCAGACTATACATTAGAGTCACAAGAATCTGAACAAATAGAAAAGAATAGAAATCACATCATTTATTTTTTTATGACCAGAATGGAAAGAAACTATAAATTGACAACTAAGAAAACTCTAGGAATTACACAAATACAAGGAGACCAAATGCTTCTGAATGAACAATGGGTCACTGAAGAAATCAAAGGGAAATTTTCAAGTACTTTGAAACTAAGCAGGACTAGGAGGGAGCTTTATAGTAATAAGTACCTACATGAAAAAAATTGAAAGGTACCAAATACACAATCTAAAAGTACAGCTCAAGAAACTAGAAAAATAAGAAAACCAAAGCTAGTAAAAAGAAAAAAATGAGAAAGATCAAAGAAAACATAAATGAAAGAAAGACAAAAAAATCTAAAGTATCAACAAAATGAAGAGTTGGCTTTTTGTAAAGGTATGTAAAAATTACTTAGGCAAAAAAGGTAAGGTAAAATTTTAGCTCAACTAAGAAATAGAGAAAACTCAAATAGATAAATTTTAAGATGTTGAAAAAGATATTACAGGGGCTGGCATGCCATATAGGTGCTGGTCCACTTTCAATTCAGCTCCCTGCTAATGGCCTGGGAAAAGCAGTTCAATATGGCCCAAATGTTTGGGCCCCTGCACCCAGGTGGGAGGCCCAGATAAAGGTCCTGGCTCCTGCCTGGCTCAGCCCCAGACACTGCAGCCATCTAGCGAGTGAAACAGCAGATGGAAGATGGAAGATCTCTCTTTCTCTGTCTCTCCCTCTCTCTCTATAGCTCTTTCAAATAAATAAATCTTTTCTTAAAAAATAGAAAGATATTACAATGGACTTCACTAAAGTATAAAGGATTATTGAGGATTACTATGAACTATACAGATGCTAACTGGGAAACCTAGAAGCAATGGATAAATTTATGGATACATTCAACTTGCAAAAATTGAATCACAAAGATATAGAAAATGAGTAATGAGACTGAATCACTAATCAAAAGTCTCACTATAAAGAAAATCCCAGGACTAGATATCTCTGCTGCTAAGTTCTTTCAAATTTTTAAGGAAAAATAAACATCTTCTCAGAATAGTCCCAAAAAACAGCAAGGGAAGGAACCCTTTCAAATTCATTTATGAGGCCAGCATTCATTACCTTGATTCCAGAGAAGCAAACAACAAAAAAGAAACCTATAGACCAACATCCTTGATAAACTTGCTTTAAAAACTCTCCAAAAAATACTAGCAAATTGAATCCAACAATGTAGTGTAGAGATCATTCGTTCAGCAAGATCAACTAGGATTTATCCCAGGGATTCAGCAGTTCAGCATAATATAAAAATCATTAAGCATAATACATCATATCAACAGAATGAAGGATAAAAGTCATTTGACATTCTCAATAGATGTAGAAAAAGTATTCAATAAAATTTAACATCTATTCATGATTTACAAAAAGACACCCTGAACAAATTAGATATAGACAGAACATAGCTCAAAAATATAAAGATTATATACACAAATCCACAGCCAAATCATGGAATGGAGAAAACTGAAAGAGTTCCTCTAATATCTGGAATCAGGCAAGGATGACCACTCCCACCACTCTTGTTCAATATAGTACTGGAGGTTTTATTCAGAGCCATTAGGCAAGAGAAGAAAATAAGAGGTATATGTATAGGAAAAGAGAAAGCCAAATTGTTCTTGTTTGCAGATGACACACTACATAGGTAAAAACCCAAGGATTCCAGCAAGAGACTATTAGAACTGATAAACAAATTTAGTAAAGTCGGAGGATACAAAATCAACACACCAAAAACAGCAGTGTTTCATATATCGACAATGAACTCACTGAGAAAGAAATTATTACAAGAACTATCTTATTCACAAAAGCTACAAAAATTCTCAATGTAATTATGGATCAAGGACATGCAAATCAAAATCACAATGATACACCATCTCATTCCAATTTGAATGGCTATTATCAAGAAGACAAAAAATAACAAATGCTGGTGAGGACAGGGAGAAAAGGGAGCCCATGTACACTATTTGTGGGAATGGAAATTAATACAGCCATTATGAAGAGTAAGGAGGTTCCTCAAAAACTGAAATTAGATCTATCACTTCTGACTGTAGAAAGGAAACGAAACCATCATACCAAAGAGATATTTGCATTCCCATGTTCACAACTGTCAAGATACAGATACAAATTAGGTATTCACTGATATTGAATGGACAATGAAAATGTGGTATATATACACAATGCAATATATGGCCATAAAAATAATGAAATCCTCACATGTGCAGCAAAATGAGTGAAACTAGAGGACAGTATGTTAAGTAAAATAAGTCAGACATACCCAGCACATTCCCTCAAACATAGAAGGTAAAAAAAGTCTATCTGAACATGGACTCATGATTTTTTTTTTTTTTTTTTTGACAGGCAGAGTGGACAGTGAGAGAGAGAGACAGAGAGAAAGGTCTTCCTTTTTGCCGTTGGTTCACCCTCCAATGGCCGCCATGGCTGGCGCACCGTGGCCGGCGCACTGCGCTGATCTGATGGCAGGAGCCAGGTGCTTCTCCTGGTCTCCCATGGGGTGCAGGGCCCAAGCACTTGGGCCATCCTCCACTGCCTTCCCAGGCCACGCAGAGAGCTGGCCTGGAAGAGGGGCAACCGGGAAAGAATCCGGCGCCTCGACAGGGACTAGAACCCAGTGTGCCGGCGCTGCTAGGTGGAGGATTAGCCTAGTGAGCTGCGGCGCCGGCCATGGACTCATGATTACTGGCAGCTGGGAAAGGTGGGGGAAGAGGGATAAGAGGAAGTTGAATAGCAGGTACCAAAACTGACAAAAAGAGTAACACGTTCTAGGGTTCCACACAACAGTGCAGTGCCTGTAGTTCCAGTGATATATTATATACTGTCTACAAAGCAGGAAGAGGAGCTGGAAACTCCAAACACAAAGAGAAGATAAAGAAACAGAGAAGTTAATTTGCCTACTTTGTCACTTTACTCTGAATAACTGTGCTGAAATATTTCACTGTACCCCATAAAAATGTACAACTACCCATGTCAATCAAAACTCCTGAAGAATAAACAGAAATAGGCAGTTGAAAGAGAAAAATTCTCCACATTAATCAACCTCCATTAAGTAATATCAGAAAAAAAATCAAAATTTCATTCAGCAAATAAAATGAAAAGTTACATAGAAAATGAAAATGCTATCAAAATATTACTCCCTGAAAAGATTCAGAGTGGGGTTGGGGCCATGGTATAGTAAGTTAAGCCTCTGCCTGTGGTGCCAGTATCCCATATGGGTGCCAGTTTGAGTCCTGGCTTGTCCGTTTCTGATCCACATCTCTGCTTATGGCTTGGGAAAGCAGAGAAAGATGGCCCAAGTGCTTGGGCCTTTCACCCATGTGGGAGACCCAGAAGAATCTCCTAGCTCCTGGTTTCAGATCAACCCAGTTCCAGCTGTTGCAGCCATCTGGGGAGTTAATCAGTGGATGCAAGATCTCTCTCGCTCTCTCTTTCTCCCTTTCTCTCTCTGTAACTCTGCCTCTCAAATAAATAAATCAATTTTTTTAAGAAAAGGTTCAGAGCCTAGGTTGTATTATGAATCTATCTGAACTTCCAATTATCACTTGTCAATGATACAGGACGCTCTTACTTCACAAAAGTAAATTCTTCAGTCACTGATGTATTTATCACTAATGATAATCCAATGATGTACACACTATTTCCACATCACTTTTTCACAGGAGGAAACTGAGGCACAGACAGGCAACGTGCTTGGCCCAGAACCAGCCATATGGCCAGTGTGTGGCAGATGTGAGACTTGAATGAAGGTCGTCCTCCTAGCCTCTCCAGTAAACTTCTGCTGACAAAGAAATGCTCGAGCATTTGTCTTAAATAATCAAATGCTTGCATAGTGCTTCCTGTGTGCCAGGCAGCCCTCTAACCAAGTCACAACTGTTATCACACATAGTCCTCCTTACATCCTCATGAGGAAGTTGTGCCATTCTCAAACAGCATACAACAATCTAAATAAGCAGAGCACACGGAAAGCAGTCTACAGTGGCAATCATTAAATTCATAGACCCACATCTTCTTACAGAAAATAATAATTATCTAATTATATGTGAATCATAAATACAAGCCAAACCATGACTAAAAGAATGACTACACTGCTTAATGAAACCACTGTTAATATCTTTTAAACAAAGAGGTTGGTAAATCACTTTCTTCAATACAAATTATTTATTTATGTATTTTGAAACAATTTTGTACTTTATTGAGAAGAAAACAGAATCTATTAACTTCTTTAGTAGATAGGAAGCCATCTGGTGGCACGCCATATCAGTTTTGCCAGTAATTAACTCAGGTTAAATTATTTCATGTCTGGTGCTAAATTTTCTCATTACAGTAATTGTTCTAGGTCAGAAAAGACAGATGGAACTTCACTGTCACTTTCATGCTTTCTCGCTTTCTATATTGTTTTTTCCCCCATAAATCTTTTATTTAAGGTATACAAACTTCAAGTACTTCATAAATACTTCAAGAACATAGTGATAGTGATTCTTCCCACCATACCCACCCTCCCACCCTTCTTCCTCCTCCCTCTCCTATTCTCATTCTTATTTTTAATTAATATCTATTTTCAATTAACTTTATACACAGGAGATTAACTCTATAGTAAGTAAAGATTTCAACAAATAGTATAATAGTTTATCAACAGTTTTTTTTATTTTAAAGTATTTATTCAAGTGATTTTCTTCTCATTTTGTGGCATTAGATCAAGGCCATATTCTACAGAATTTAAAAAACATTCGGAAGCAAAGGACACCAACAATACTAAGAAAAATGTACGACAAGGACCAAAGAGAATGTCTTCCCACCCTTTATATACAATACTGTACTGACATGTGTAACAGCCAGTAAGTACTGGGCACAGATGCATCCCTCCCACTGTGAGTGCCATACTATAGTTATCCTGGACAGTTCAATTTTATTGCCTACATTACAATGAGGAACAAGGCAACCAAATGAAGTTTATCTTTAATACAAAAATAAGTGCTGTGTTCCAATTACATACTGATTACTGAATATTAAAAAAAGCATTCATCAATGAAGTGAGAATTGTATGGCTTACCTCTGGCTTCATGTGATGTCCTCATTTCATTTTCTGTTCGCTCTTCAAAGTCTTCTTTGACATCATCGGCATGCTGCTCTCTGAGAAAAACAGAGGTTTTGTTAATTGCATAAGAGAAGTGTTTTGAAAAATGGTTCATAATTGCATCCCAACAACTATCTTTCTTAATTTAAAATCAAATAGTTCCACTAAAATGTTAGAAAGGATATATAATTCCACAAGGTAATTCATACTAATATCATCTATAAAAGTTCATTAGCAATTTTCATGAACTACTCAGAAAGGAGATTTTTTAAGAAGACTTTATTTATTTATTTATTTAAGAGGTAGAGTTAGAGAGAGAGGGAGAAACAGAGAGATTTTCCATTCACTTGTTCACTAACCAAATGGCTGAAACAGCCAGAAGTGAGCTGCTCCAAAGCCAGGAGCCAGGAGCTTTTACCAGGTCACTTCCCAAATGGCTGCAATGGCTGGAACTGGGCTGATCTGAAGCCAGGAGCCAGGAGCTTCTTCTGAGTCTCCCATGTGCGTACAGAAGCCCAAGCATTTGGGCCATCCTCTACTGCCATCTCAGGCCATAGCAGAGCGCTAGACAGGACGAGGAGCAGCTGGGATATGAATCAGCATCCATACGGAATGCCAGTGCCACAGGAGAAGGCTGGCCCACTAAGTCACAGCACCAGCTCCCTCAGAAAGGAGATTTTAAAGCTAGAATGTTAAAATGAACTATTCTGGAAAATGCAGATATTGAAAAATTCAACCACAATTTGGGACATGTAGTCACAAGGAATTAATTGACTACAGGGGCTCTTACTCCACAAAAAGTGTGGGGACAGAGCTGTAACAAAAACAAATATTATACTATTACCAATAATTAGAAAGAGGACATAAGTTGAGGTGTTGAAAGAACATATTGTCTTTTCTGTAAAAGCAGTGCTGTAGTTTTACTTTGTAATTACATATTAATTACATGTTAAAACCAGCCTATAGTGCACACACTAATTTATATTATCCCTTTAAATGCTTTCTTAAAATAAAGGTCTGGGGGTCAGTGTTGTGGCACAAGGGGTAAAGTGGTCACTTGCAAGGCCACCATCCCTTATGGGCACCGGTTCAAGTTGAGGCTGCTCCACTTTTTTTTTTTTTTTTTGACAGGCAGAGTTAGTGAGAGAGACAGAGAGAAAGGTCTTCCTTCAGTTAGTTCACCCCCCAAATGGCCACAGCCGGCATGCTGCGCCGATCTGAAGCCAGGAGCAAGGTGCTTCCTCCTCCTGGTCTCCCATGCGGGTGCAGGGCCCAAGCACTTGGGCCATCCTCCACTGCCTTCCTGGGCCACAGCAGAGAGCTGGCCTGGAAGAGGGGCAACTGGGACAGAATCCGGTGCGTGCCCCAACCGGGACTAGAACCCGGGGTGCTGGCGCTGCAGGTGGAGGATTAGCCTAGTGAGCCGTGGCGACGGCCAAGGCTGTTCCACTTCTGATCCAGCTCTCTGCTAATGGCCTGGGAGGGCAGTCGAGGGTGGCCCAAGTGCTTGGGCCCCTGCACCCGCATGGGAGATCTGAGAGAAGCTCCTGCCTCTTGGCTTTAGACCAGCCCAGCTCTGGCTGTTGCAGCCTTTTAGGGAGTGAACCAGTGGATTGAAGAGTTCTGTCCCTTCCTCTCACTCACCTTCTCTCTGTAACTCTGCCTTTCAAATAAATAAAATAAACTTTAAATAAATAAAGATCTAAGACTTAAGCATGAAAAATTTTTCTTCATATTAATGTATCTAGATGCAGTACCAATTCCTTATTTCCTAAAATGCAAGAAAATGACCACTTTAAGGAAGAAATAGAGAGAGAAAAGGGAAACAAAACCTTTGACCTAAAAATTTTGTTCATGCCCAGATCTGCCGTAATTCACCTCAAAGAGAAGCAAATGGAAGCACGTGCTTGTATATTTGTGTTGCTTCATTATAGAGGCATGATCAGCTTTCATTTATCCAATTTTAACTCATGACTTCTCATTAAACTGGGCTCATATAAACCTGGGAATGTATAAACATGGATATTTATCTTTACCAAATACAACTGAATATAGACTCTATAAGAAATGTTTACTGAATTTTTTACTTCAGATTACTGAATTGATGTTGTAAATTCCATAAAATTGAAAGTGATTAAGCCCTTTGTGCTTCTCTGAGCTATGTTTTGTCACCAGCGAGTGAGGCAAAGGAAAGTGATAAATCTCTGCAGTCTATAGGAACAGGTATCATTAAACAGGTGGCTGAACAGAACCACCACAGTGAGTATTAGGATCCTAACCAAGCACATCCAGACGTGTGGAAGTGGGTAATGATGATACGGAAAGTCAGCATTTGAAGAACATACCAGGAACTAAAGGCTGACAGGTCTTCAGCTTAACACTCCTTGGAAAAACTGTACACTAAGATGTAAAGAAGCTAAGCCCAAATCCCTAGGTCAAGTACAGGACCAGGCCATGGTGGCACCAAAACTCATAATTAGTTCAACCACATCTCAATTTTCAGACTTCTTCTCTTCCACAATGAGCTACATAGCCTTGTTATACACGGTTAAAGGGAGATGTCATCTTGTGTCATAATTCTATTTTTGTTTTCATTAGTAAGTTCATGAATGAAGAATCTGAAACAATATTCTAGTCCTACATTTTGCTTTGAAATCAACAATTGTTTTCTCAATTGGGCAGCCACTATTTTTCCTGTCTGCAAAGTTAGAAATCTCATTACACTAACGCTGGCTGAATAAGTATGTGATGGATTTCTTTCTTTACACAAAAATCAAGTTCTTGTTCTGTAAGTTCAACTTTCTAAGCAAAAAAATTATTCTAGATACACAATCTGCCAATTACAGACAAAATATGATTGTATCAGAACATCAAAACTCTGGATCACAGTGTAACATACTCCCAAACACAGTACTCGGTATGCTTCTTGACAGATTTTTTTTTTCTTTTTCTTTTTTTTTTTTTTTAACAGGCAGAGTGGACAGTGAGAGAGAGACAGAGAGAAAGGTCTTCCTTTGCCTTTGGTTCACCCCGCCATGGCCACTGCAGCCGGCACGCTGCGGCCGGCGTGCTATGGCCGGCGCACTGCGATGAGCCAAAGCCAGGAGCCAGGTGCTTCTCCTGGTCTCCCATGTGGGTGCAGGGCCCAAGCACTTGGGCATCTTCCACTGCCTTCCCGGGCCACAGCAGAGAGCTGGCCTGGAAGAGGAGCAACCGGGACAGAATCCGGCACCCCAACCGGGACTAGAACCCAGGGTGCCGGTGCCGCAGGTGGAGGATAAGCCTATTGAGCCGCGGTGCAGGCCGACAGATTATTTTCTAATGGCAACCAGAAATACTTTATGCTATATTTAATATTATAATATTCCCAGATATAAAACCTTCTTGACTTGCTCTCGTTGATCAACATTTTTCATTATCAAAATTTCATTAAGAAAGGAGAAACACACTGTCTGGGCATGTGTTTTTGAATCTTAACATGGACAGAGCAGCCCAGCAACAGGGGTTACACATATGACCTTTGGAAGTGAACTGATCTGGGTCAAATTTCGTTTCTGCTACAGAACAGTTTTTACAAGACTTCAAGTAAGTTATTTAACCTCTTTAATACTCAAGTTGCATCATCTGTAATATGAAGATACTAAATCCTTTACCTCCCAGGGCATTTTGAGGACTGCATAAATCATGTATAGAAAAGTGCTTACTAAACAGCCAGGCACATAACAGGTGCCTGACACATGGCAACTCCTACTATTTACAAATTACTTATATCTTAGGATAAAATTATCTACTGATGTATATTTTCTTTAAGTAAGCTGTCTTCATTAACTATTAAAGCTGCTTTTATAGTAATGGCTCTGAGCACAGACTAAAGCCAGACTGCCAGGGCTATAATCCATGTCCACTACTGCATAGCTGTGTGGCCTGCAACCAAGAGAGGTCCTATGCCTATAGAATATGGACATAAAAACAGTACTTACACCACATAAGGCATTAGGAGGCTGTAAGGAGCTAACACAGGTAAAAGCAGCTAGCAAAGTGTCTAGAATGTAGCAATTTCTCTTGGGACTTGTGCATTTTTAAAAACCCATTCATTTTAACATTTTTTTAGCTTGGACTGAAATCCAGTCACAGTGAAATCTTACTCAAAAATACTCTTTTGGCTTTTAATTAAGACAGTGGATCCACTCAGATGGAAAACCGTATTCTTTCTGAGTCAGCAGTCTCTTTTTGCTTGTAATTACATGTCACGTTTTAGATGTCTTACTATCTTACGCTAATTATGCTTTGCAGTAAATATTAGTAGAACAAACATTAGAAGAGCAAATACATTGTAACAAGATGGCACTTGAATGTATACAGCTGTATTTCGTCAAGTCTGTTGATATTTCATTTAAAAACAATCCCTGACCAATTATGGTTCCACCAGTCCCAGTCTATTAAAAACAACATTGAAAAAAACATGAAATGGTAAGTTATTCTGTCTCAGTCAGGGTATGTTTTGATTTCAGTCACCTCTCTAAAACCCCCAAGGCAAGGAAGGAGGCAGTAGGCCATGAAATATAGGTATAACTGCATTCAGTGCCGGTTTGGAAGCTCAGACTTACTCAATCTGGCCTCAGGAACACAGCTCTTACCATCGTTTAAGTTCAGGAACCCCATTCTACAGTTTGTCTTGGTCTCAGTTCTCTTCCTCAAATGGCTGATACCAGTTTCTCAGGAGATCTGTCAGGTCTGGAAACGATCAGTGTCCCCAGCAACAAGCAGGGAAACCGGAACAGAGGTTGTTTTTGTTTGTTTGTTTTGATTTTACTTTTTTCTGTTTTGAATGTAAATAGGATGTCTCTTTGCACTTCCCCAGCATTCTCTTTTTAAAAAAAATTTCTGGGCTGAGGTGACTCACAGATAAAAGATCACAGAATAAGAATCTCAGGAGTTAGACTTTAAGCCACATTAAGAAGAGCACTTTAACAGCTTCTAAATGGCCTCATACAAGTGCAGGGTCAGTGCTGGACAGCTTCCGGGCCAGGAAGTCCCCACCTTCAGCGGGATTCAGAAAAGATGGCCAGTAAAATCAGCAGCATTCAAACTTTCACATCTATGGTTAACATGAGAATAAAGGGTTTTTAAAATTAAATTCTTTTTGAGATGATACACTAGCAACAGTATTATTTAATCATGTTTTCATCAATATGGCCCAGGAGAGGTAAACATGACTTACTATTCATCTAATGACTACAAAGAAGACATTTTGATTAATCAACCTATTAAGTTACAATTTAGCACAAGGAACATATGTTAACAAAGGGATGTGAAGAAATACATTGGGTATTATCAAGATACCAGGAAAAAATCCTCCAGAAAACACATTCAGCAATTAATTAGTTAATTCTCTCATGAAATGAAAAGGCCCCATCAATAAGGTGACTGTGGGGAAATAAAAGAGGATGAATCAGAACAAGAGTGAGACCGTTATTTTTGGTGGTTGATGTTGTCGTAGAAAAAAGAACAGATGTCACTGCTTTTCTACTTGACATAAAAGAGTCTCTTGAGTCAACAATTAATGTTATTCAAGGAGATATTCAAGATCCTGCTATGATGCTGTTACAACAACCTCACAAGTGAGTAACAATAACACAGTCATCTACCTTACACTCTGAACAGATGCCTTGGTGTCACAGCAGTTGGTATCAGAACTGTGAGTGTTTTAACTAAACTGAGTTCTCTTCTGAACACACAAAGAACTACAGAAATTTGACTCAGATTTCTAGGGCCTGGAATATTTATTAATTTTTTAAACAGTTTCATCAACTTTTTTTTTAACTGCGTGTGTTCTTCAACATTTTTTTAACTTTGTGTGTTTTTTTTTTATAAGCTTCATTTATTAATATGAAAGTCAGAGTTAGAGTGAGAAGGAGAGACAGTAAGAGAAACAGAGAGAGAGAGAGAAAGAGAGAGAAAGAGAGAGAGAGATTCCATCCTCTGATTTACTCCCCAGATGGCCTCAATGGCCAGGGTAGGGCCAGGCCCAAGTCAGGAGACAGGAGTTTCATCAGGGACTCCTGTGTAGATGGCAGGGACCCAAGGACTTGGGCCATGTTCTGCTGCTTTCTCAGGCCATTAGCAGGGAGCTGGATCAGAAGTGGAGCCACCACGACATGAACCGTTACCTATACGGGATGCTGGGCATTCCAGGCTGTGGTTTTGCTTTATGCACCAGCCCCAGGCCTGGAATATGTAAAAACTCTCACATCTCCTAATTCATCCCAGGCTGCCCATCACAGAAAAGGGGGAATAGGCATTGTAAGAGCCTGGGAACCAGATCCCAGTCACTGACATGACCCTGAGCTTCAATGTCAAGCCCTCACGCCCCAAATCCTGACGTGGCAAGTCCACGCTCGTTAGGATTACTTAATGAACTTCTAGAATCTTTCAGAACTTTTGGGCCTCAATTAATTTTATTCTGCTAGATGTGACATGACAGGAGTAAACAGTAAAACAGACATGTGGATGCTTATTGCTTCATAGTTCATCTTAACTAGTTTTCCCATCTGCTTTTGTAGGGTTCAGATCGGCTTCTCTAGAGCGACTGGCAAAATTGGATGAGTGTGAAGAACAGAAGTCACATTCATGGCAGTAATTCCTGCAAGTGCTCTATTTAATTCTCAGAGTGGAAACACTGGCCCTACCACTTGAGAAGCCATTTTAACGGCCTATCATAGACTGAATAGACTAGTTAAGAAGTGGGCCTTTGCCTTATTAAGTAATAAGAGCAATTAGCAGGCATTTTAAAGATGTTTTATTATGTCTCTGAGGTTACGTCTAAGGAGGCTTCAACAACAAGGGAGCTTAATACCTTAAGTGAATTTTAACAGACACTCTAATTTAGAACACAATTTACAAGCAGTTGTGGGACAGACTTCACGAGAATACGTGTGATGGATGCCTGATGTTTCCTGTTTGGTAACACATCGTGAAGGGGTTTACATCCAGTAGTAACTCCCAGAGCCAGCCTTAGAGATCACTTGCACCTGTCACCAGGGAGTGCTTGTTAAAAATGAGGATTCCTGGGAGGCACCTTCCATTTACGGGAGTTGTGTCTTGAAACACACATTTTAAGCAAGCATCCCAGATGAGTCTAAGGCAAATTCAACACTGAGACCTACAGTTTTATTAAAACATGAAGAAAAACACCTGCGTTATTTTACTCAGCTATAGATGCAATGAAATGTTAAGTCGCCAGTCCCTAAGGAAAGCTACCACCTTGCTACCAGGAACACTGCTAGGGCATAGATGGTCAGCTGCTGTACAGAGGCCAGTATCTTCTCAAGGAAGCACTGGACACAGCACAGACACTCCTGAACCTTCTCATGAACAGATTAACTAGGAAAAGACTGTGAATTCACAATTCTCTCCAGTTAGGCACTTTGATCTGCGCACACCCATTTAAAGCATCTGCAGGAAAATGTGTCCAAGCATTCAGTACACCTCAGGGGCACTCAAGGTGGGAGTCATCTCCATGTGGGCAGTTTCCCAGCAAGTAAGCCCTGAATCCTAGGACACCAGTGCTCCTGGCAGCCCTCTGAGCTCCACTCTGGTCACTGGGGGCAGTCCCGACCATTTCTTGGTTTGCCATAGAAGTTTTGTCATTTCTGTGGCATAGTTATCCATGCGAGCTAGGAAGTTAACAACAACAGTTTGGGAAGCATTGTCCTAATTCATAAGTGTGCAGGCATGTATTCGCAGTTTATCTTACCACTTAATAATCACTTCTTAGAGATTTAGTATGGAGAGTGTATACAGTAAAGAAAAATGTAGGAGTTTGGATTGCTGCTGTGGTGTCCTGGGTTAAGCCACGTTGCAATACTGGTATCTCATCTGGGCTCCGGTTTGAATCCTGGCTGCTCTGCTTCCAATCTACCTCCCTGTGAATGCACCCCTCACCCATGTGGGAGACCTGGAAAAAGCTCCTGGCTCCTGGATTCGGCCCAGCCCAACTCTGGTAGCTGTGGCCATTTGGGGAGTGAACCCTCAGTTGGAAGATCTCTTTCTCTCTGTAACTCGTTCAAATAAATAAATAAAATCTTAAAAAAAAAAAAAAGCAGCAGTTGAAACTGAACAACAAGAAGGTTATACAGCTACTACCTCTGAGGCTCTACAAGGGGTAGGTTTGCTTTGAAGACTAGTGCAGGTCACAATTGCATCTCAGGACCTGCAGAGAGCATGCTCAGTGTTGAGGGTCATTCGGAGAATGCAATGTGGCCTCTGCCAATAGTGGGCTTATCATCAGGGGAAGCACAGACTCTGAGCGAGTACTTACACCAAACTCCTCCAGCACTGGGATGCAGGATGCGAAAGCACAGAATGGTTGGTTTGGTCTACAGTCTGAGGGATCATGTACAGCACCACAGAAGAGGAACAGTGCATCTGCAGCTTCAAAGATGAGCAATGGGTATGGAGGTGCTACAGACTGGGGTTCTAGGCAGCAGGAAGCAGAGGTTTGAGGACCACCGTGCCTGGAGCACTTGGGTGAAAGAAGAGCCTGGCAGAGAGAAAGCTTGAGAGGCAGTCATGGGCCAGACAACATGGGATTTTGTAGGCCACATTAAGAATGAGGATCTGAATTCTAAGAGCAATGGGAAGTCACTGAATGTTTTAAGCAGGAGGATATACTCTGAAATCAAGTGAATTTTTAAAATGCAAACTTCAGGGTTCTAGCATGGAAGATGAGGATGAGCTAGGACAGGTCTTCAAACCTGCATTTTAAAAAGATCCCAGAGGGGCCAGCATTATGACATAGTGGGTAAAGCCGCTGCCTTTGACGTCTGCATCCCAAATGGGCACCCGTTTGTGTCCCAGATGCTCTGCTTCTGATCCGTCTCCCCACTAATGTGCTTGGGAGGCAGCAGAGGCATGGCCCAAGTGCATGGGCTCCTGCACCCACTGGGGACCTGGAAGAAGCTTCTGGCTCCTAGCTGCAGGTTGGCATAGCTGCTGTTGCAGCCATTTGGGGAGTGAACCAGCAGATGGAAGACAACTCCTTGTCTCTCCTCTGTAATTCTTTTAAATAAATAATAAATCTTTAAAAAAAGTTTTTAAAAAAATAGAGATCCTAGATGATCTGATGTGAAGCAAAGTGTAGAGATCACTGCTCAGATCTGTGCATTTGGTGTCCAGGGGCCTGGCCTGAGCTAGTGACCCCTCACATATGTGTAATGTTATGGTATGAAAAGGATACATACATTTCTCACTCCATTAATCTGTTCTGGTCCTATTTCATCAGCTCTTGGACCAAGAGCAATGCCAGCATATCATTTTTGGAGCTGTCTGGCATCTGGAAGAGGTGAATGGGTAATGGGATGGTGCAGTACCCACTACCAGTGTCCGCCATCCACACCGCATCCCCTTGCTACCCACTACCTCTTCGGCACACACAGGCTGATGCCTACCTGTCTCACCAGCACTATTTTCTACAGCATTGCCCTGGACTCCAGTTATTCTGCCTGCTGTATAGCAGGGTGGATGTGCTGGGGAACTGATATATAAAGCCTCAGTCTGTGATTGAAAGGAACTAGGACCTAAATACCTCAGCTCCAGGGCAAGCATTTGGCCTAATGGTTAAGATATCAGAGTGCCCAGGTTTGAGTTCTGGCTCTACTCCCAATCCCAGCTTCCTATTAATGTGTGTACTTGACTTTGGCGTGGTCTGGCTCCGACTGTTACAGGCATTAGTGGAGTGGATGAGATTTCTATCTGTCTCTCTGCCTCTCAAATAAAAGTTTGGCTGTCTCATGCCTTCGCTGGTCCAATTCTGAGATGTTTTCAGAGTGTCCCAGCAGGTTTGTGCCATCCACGGTGACAACGAGTTTTGCCCATTCAGCCTTTTCTGGCTGCTTTTCCCTTCCTGTCTCACTTCTTCACTCCTACACTGATGCTTCTTCATCTTTTAAGTAAACCACCTGCAGTCAAATCCTGGTCTTAGGGTTTACCTCTAGGATACAAACTGGCTCTTGCTATGCCAAAGCGCATTACAAATAATAATAATGGTAAAGTCTAGTAACCACATTTTAGTAAATTATTAAGAATACTGCAAAGAAAATTTATTGAAACTGAGTGGGAAATTATACCCAGTTTAGAAAAGATTGCAAAAAAGGAAGAGAGGCCTGCATTATGGTATAGTGGGTTAAGCTGCTGCCTGTGACATCATCAGCATCCTGTATGGGTACTGGTTCATGTCTGAGCTGCTCCACTTCTGATCCAGCTCCCTGCTAACATGCATGGGAAAGCAGCAAAACATGGCACAAGTGTTTTGACCCCTGCATCCCTGTGGGAGATGTGGACAGAGTTCCAGGCTCCTGGCTTTGGCCTAGCCCAGCCCCAGCCATTGCGGCCATTTAGGGAGTGAACCAGCAGATGGAAGATGTTTCTGTATCTTCCCCTACCCTTCCCTCTTTGTAACTCTGCCTTTCAAGTAAAAACAAAATAAAATCTTAAAAAGAGAGAGAATGTAGAGAATGTAATCTGATGAGAATCCTCTTGTTTGAACAACTCATTCATAATTTAGCCTAGGCCTACCATTCTTCTTGCAAGGAATAAAAAAATACTATAAAACAAGTATGCAATTTATTCTTCAGTCACTAACATTAATAAAGACTAACATTTATTGAGGGCTTATTAGTCACTATTCTAAGAGTTTTAATTTGCATGTTCATCTCATACAATCCTCATTAACTATGAGATTCAGAACAAATAGCTATCAAGTAGCTCATCAAAGGTCATACACTTGCAAGTAGGGAAGCCAAGATTTAAATCCAAGCAGTGCCTATGCTCTTAATTACTTTGAAATGCTGCTCCTTAGGTCTATATGGGAGAAATAAAGAGCTATGTGGCTATGCTTACAGAATGATGGCATAGGGCAAAGCGTTAAACATGGATGGGTGATGGGGGGAAAGTCTAAGCAAGTTTAGTTACATCAACTTTCTACACCAAAAGTCTTACTGTCTCTCACTAGTTTGTGACTCTTAAAGCTGAATCAGTATCAGGGTTTGTCAAGGGCCTGCTGTGATTAGAGGCTTGGGTCCCAGAAAGACTCCACTGGGAGGTGGAGGAACCTTTAAGAATTAGAGCCTAGTGGGAAGTCCTTCAGTTCCCGAGGGTGGACCCTTGCTAAGTCATTCCCATGGGACTTTTTGAGTTCTCTGGAGAGAGTTTTCAAGACAGAAGTAAGCCAGGCTGCACCCAGCTCCCCCTGCTCCTGTTTGAGATGCATCATTGGCTCCCAGCTTTGCAGCTGCCAATGCCATCCACACACTGCAGCAATGCAGCCATGGCCTGGCCCTCATTGCAGAGCCTGTGTCTTGCGTTTGGTTTTTCAGTCCCAGATCTGTGAGCTAAATAAACCTCTTCTCTTACAAGCTAGTTGCCTTAGGTATTTCCTAACAGTAACACAAAGCAACCAACAGAACCAGGAAAGCAGAAACAGAAAAACACTTGCACTGAGTCAGGAAAATAACATTTGGGGAAAATAATCTGGAAGAGACAACCAACCTCATCTAAGATCCAGGATAGCTCTTAGAAAATGCTTAATTTTAAAAATATATCAGTAATGGGGCTGGCACTGTGGCTTAGAGGGTAAGCCGCCGCCTGTAGTGCAGGCATCCCATATGGACGTTGGTTAGAGACCTGGCTGCTCCACTTACAATCCAGCTCTCTGCTATGGCCTGGGAAAGCAGCAGAAGATGGCCCAAGTCCTTGGGCCCCTGCACCCATGTGGGAGACCTGGAAGAAACTCCTGGCTCCTGGCTTTGGAACAGTGCAGCTTCGGCCACTGTGGCCAACTAGGGAGTAAGCCAGCAGATGGAAGACCCCTCTCCCTCTCCCTCTCCCTCTCCCTCTCCCTCTCCCTCTCTCTCTCTCTCTGCTTCTCATCTCTCTCTGTGTAACTCTTTCAAATAAATGAATAAATCTTTAAAAAAATCAGTAATAATTTTTTAATTTTACTCTGCCAGGAATCAGATGTCTTAATGAAAATAAGATTATTTATTATCTGATAATCATTTTTATTCTTTTATCTCTTGATTTATTCAAGGTGGAACTGACTTATTGTTTTATGATTAGATGGAAAGAAAGAAAATGTAAAATCCATATAAATAGTTGGAGACTCTAAGTTGTGGCTATTTTACATTTCTGACAAATTAAAACTATGTTTCTGGCCAAGGTTGACAGAGAAAGATCAGGTCTACTTTTCACTATTGCAAGGTGAGTCCTGGTTCTGCTGCCTAGCTGACCTTGGTCAGAGGCAAGTCACTGTTGCTCTGCCAGCACCCCCTGATAAGTTAAGCATGGACACCTCTGACCACATCCATGATAATCAAATGAAATGCTTTGAAATTATGAACGCATACACACACAATTCAAAACACACTACTACTGGTTATACAACATATTCAGCACTTTCATGGAAAGAAGGAAACTCACTGGGAAACAAGTGGGAGACTGTTTCTTTACTTCCTAAAGACATGGTTTCTAAACTTGGGTTACATTCAGAAATTACAGTTTCTAAGAGATCAATAAGAGATAGAAAGGTCTTTTCATCTTCTGGGAATAAAGTGAGAGTGAGCTTTTAGGATGTGGAGGAGATGGCTGGGAGGAGAGTTCTAAGGCCAGTCGTGTTCCATACCTCAGCGGTAACCAAATGAATACTGGGATGGTTCAGCTGCTGCTGTTAAGTGCCTGACCAGCAGCCAGAGGGGACGTGGCAACAGTAGAGGCTCCATAAACATAATGACGCATCATGTGGCCTGCATAGCGTCATATGGAGTAGGCACATACTCCTCATTTTAATTTAGACTCTGGAGCTGCCAATCCCAATTGATAGACAATTCAGGGTTTCAATGAGTAAAGGCTCTGGTTGAAACCCTATAGTAAGATGGGTATTTTGAACCCACACATTTAACTAAAGGCCCACAAAAAGGCAGAAAAAAAGGGTAAAAGTAATAGCAGGTCAGAATTCATTTACTTAAAAGTAATATAAACTAAATATATGTAATTTAAAAAATATTTAGATAGGAAATATGTACAACCAGTTACTATAGAAAACTTAAAATGACTGAGATTGCCTTCTTAATCACAGATAATGACACAAAAAAAAACCATGATCACACTCGAACAGGAGAAAGAACCCTGGAGTGGCTGGTCCCATCACCAAAAATATTCTTTTCTGAGGATTTACAAGCAAAAGGAACCCAAGAGAGCATTCAAACCAGTACCTCATTCTGCTGTGAGAACACTCTGGTCCCAGGTATCTGACCTACTTATTGAAAATCTGGTAAGAGGCAACGTCCAGCCCTCTGAGTACTCCACTGATGTTTTGAGTGGCATCCTAGCGATTCAAATTCTAAACTGTAGGTATTTTTAACTCCAAATGTGTAACTTTAACTATCTGAACTGAAAACTTCCATTTGAAAATTAAATTTCTTCAGGCCAGCACTGTGTGCTGTGGCGTAGTAGGCTAAGCCTCTGCCTGCGGTGCTGCACCCCATGTGGGTGCTGGTTTGTATCCTGGCTGCTCTTATGATCCAGCTCTCTGCTGTGGCCTGGGAAAGCAGCAGAAGATGGCCTAAGTGCTTATGCCCCTGTACCCACATGGGAGACCAGGAAGAAGCTTCTGGCTCCTGGCTTCAGATGGGCCTAGTTCTAACTGTCGCAGCCATTTGGGAGTGGATTCGCAATTACAATAACTTTCTCTCTGTCTCTCCCTCTCTGTCTGTAACTCTATCTCTCAAATAAATAAATACAATCTTTAAGAAAAAAAGTTAAATTTCTTCAAGTGACCCTCATTTTAAGGTGCTGAGATTTGGTAAATGAGTTTATTATAAAATTCATAAGTTTAAGGATAAGAAAAATCACCACTGTTAATAACTGAAGAAGTTGTGGTTCTCCCCATAATTCATAGGGTACCTTTCTGTAAGGATAATAATACTTTAAATGCTATCATTCCAATAATACGGCTGTAACTTTAGAATCACATTTACTAATTCAAATGTCTACCTGATACATCAAGAATAATGGAAGTTATAAACGACTAAAACAAACAACAAAAATTATGCTATGTTAGGTTTCAAAATCCTTCCTAGAAGAAACCCCCAGAACCCAAGCATCGAGGAGCATGTGTCTATGGATCTTCTCTTCCTTGCAACCACATCACAAGTTTGATCCTTTATTTATGACTGCAGTTAAACATTCCAACACAGCTCTAAGTGAATTCAAACTAAATGACTGAGCTTATAACACAGTTAACATATTAATAATTAAACAAAGCAATGCATACACAAGTAGTTGGCCAAAAAGAAGCACTTAAAGGAAATCATGTCCACTCTTCACAAGGGCAGTCTGTTGTCATCTTACTTATAAAGATTGGCTCCATATACGTATTGATCTACTCACAGAGAAATAGGAACCTGCATGCAATAAAATGAATGGAATTTTCAAACCTCCAACATCAAGCAAGTTCAAAGAAAAGATAAACAAGTACGGAAACCCTGCCTAATTTGGACATGCTGTTTCGAACGTGATTCCTTAAAAAAAAAGTTAAAGTTCTGAGCTCTATCATTATTCACATTAAATCAGGTACATTTTCAACAATCCACAAGCAAACACTGCTACAAAACATGAAACATGTAAGACAGAAAGCCTCCTTCAATTAGAGCGGTGGTAAACCACACTAATATTAACACCTGAATTACCTGATTTCAGGAGATGAAGAGCTTTCATTTGCATCTGTCCTTTTATTTCTTGGAAATGACGGGCTAGCCGGAGGCATCTCCCCACTTAAGCGGTCTGGGAAAATACGGTCTTTATTCAAATTGATTTCCGAATAGGGACAGTTGGCAGCACTAACAGATCAAAAGAAAAAGAAAATTTCCATTAGACCATACTTCTGTCAGTTCAGTGACAGGCTACAGAATATGATAAACAAGTATATATGTGCATATGTATAATTAACCATATAACATGAAATACTCTATCCTTCAAACAGAAGTTAAATGTACTCTAATAGAAAAATATGCCTTTGCATTAGATTTTAAGAAGCAATCCAGGGCAATCTTTGGAACCAAGCAATGGGCACTGAAGAATTCAGGTCTGCACATGTATCTGGAATCACCCCCAGAAAGAAACACCTCAACCTTCATAGAAGGGTTGGTGATAGAATTGGGAGAGAGAGAAATTAACCAACAGAGTGCATCTGCTTCCTGCAGGCTCAGGGCAATCATGGGTACTGCATTTCCTTTGTACAGTTACTGTCCTCCAAAGGAAGGTCCTGACTCCAGGTCCAGACTCACACCTGATGTTCTGGAAAATATTCACATCAATCTGCAGCTAAGCAGATCCCTAAACATAAAAAGGACCAGCGGCCAAGCAGGATAAGGACCCATCTAGCTCACTTCTCTTCCATCTGACCCTCCGGGATGGATCCCCAGGTCTTATCTGGTGACCAACCTGTTAAGTAGGTAAAGGAAATCACGGTTACTAATTGTTAATTTAGCATCAGTTAGGATGTTGCTGCGCCTGGGCCTCTGCATTCCTGACTCCAGAATACCTGGGTGATCCCTGGATCTCAGGGTCCCCAGACACAGCAACTTCTCCAGTGGTCTACCTTGCTCCTCTTTTTTAGGAAATCTTAAATCTGGAAATGATCTGGACCTTGGATAAATTACATTTATGTCTTAGGTGTTTTCTTCAGTTTCAGGTGTGGGTAACATCTGACCCATGGGCCATATAAGGCTTGTGAAATTTGGTCTGGTCCTGCGAAGGTAATTGTGGGGGGACTCTAAATTCAATAAATCTATAGCAGGCTAATTTTTGAGTGGATAATTTTTTATAGTCTGTGAATGATGCTATAAATAGCCAAAAAGCCCTGGCAGAAAAAAATGTTCCTTTTCTTTGGTTTAGATGATAGCAAGAATGTTAATAATCACTGAGAGAAAATTTTAAAACAATGCATACCTATACTCTGTCAAGAGAATATGAGACACCCTCCTGGGAGAAGGAAGGAAAACTTTGAAATTATTCCCAGGTGATTCTGATAATTCCATATAAAATTATCACAGAGAGCTATAAGCAAAAATTCAACCTTTATTTCCCATGCTACTGTATACTGGTATCTGAGCAGAAGAAAGTAATTAACATCTGATCACGTGTTGACATAAATTTCCATAATGCTACAAAATGTTAGTCCAGGAATGACAAAAGCAAAAACAGAAACCAGTAATACTTATCCAGTACTCTCTTTTTTTAATTAATTTACTTATTTAAAAGGCAGAGATACAGAGACAGAAGGAGAAAGAGAGATCTTCTGTTTGCTGGTTCACTCCCCAAATGGCTGCAATAGCTGGGACTGGGCCAGGCTGAAGCCAGGAGCTTCTTCTGGGTCTCCTACATGGATACAGGGACTCAAGCATTTGGGCCATCTTCCACTGCTTTCTAAAGCACATCAGCAGGGAGTCGGATTGGAAGTGGAGCAGCCAGGATTCAGATCAAGGCTCATATGGGGTGCTGACACTTCAGGCAGAGATTTAACCTTCTATGCCACAGCGCCAACCCCTATAGTACTTAATATGTCTCAAGTACTGTGTTAAGTGCTTTACATGTAATATTTTACTTAACTTTCCCATGAGGAAGGTGTTACACATGATAAGGCTTAAAACTTAAATTACTTCATTCATCATTTTATTCATTTGTCCAGCAAATATTTATTGGGCATTATTATGGTATTTCTGGGCATTTAAAACACAATGCAAAACAGAAGGAAATGATCTCTGGTATCCTGGAGCTCATATTTTAGCATGTGATGGGGAATACAAAAATCACACAAATAAATAAATTAGAAGACTTCAGATGCTGTAACTCCCAGGTAGGAAACGAAGTAGCATGAAAGGAAAAGCCACAAGGATTTACAATGGGTGGTGAGGAAAGGTTTCCCTGGAAACAAGAATTTGACCAGGGACCTTAAGATCAGGAAGAAGAAATTCAGTCATCACTTAGGGGAACAGGATCTCAGACCAAGGGAGGAGTAGCCCACAACATAGAACAGCCCACAAACGACTGGCAAGTTTGAGACCAGCTTGGCTAAAGTGTGATGAGCAAGAGGAATGGATGCAGCAGGAGAAGAAGGAAGGGGAAATACCACACAGGGCCTGGTAGCCACAGCCAGCAGTTTTGTATTCTGGTTTAGGTTCAATTCAAAGCCACTGAAGGATCTTCATCAAATTTAAAAAGATCACTCAGTACGCTAAGAAGATTTCAAGGGATCCAACTCAGAGAAAGAAAAGTTATTTAAGAATAAGGATATGATGGTGATTTGGATGTGGGTGGCTGAAATGAAGGAAAAGCTTAAAAGACAGTCATGGTAAGTTTTGTGATGTGAAGAGGAGCTACAGATGGACAGGAGATGGAGTAGAACATCAAAGAAGGGCAAGAACGGCCTTGAGGTTTCTGGCTTGAAGGATTGGTGGAAGAGCAATGCCATCTTTATTCTGAGATGAGAATGACTAAGTGAAAAGCAGATTTGGGAATGGTATTGGGAATTGTGGAACTTTGATTAGGCATCCAAGCAGAGATGTTGCTTCCCCAAGTTCACATAGCAGGTAAATGGGCACACTACTGCATCTTAGAATGGGCATACTACTTTATTTCATTTTATTCATTTGGTAACAATGTGAAGGAAAATCCATCTCCAACCACAGGGCCTCCAAATGCTTCGTGAACCTTTCACAGGACACTTGGACTAACCAGAACTGATGGGACATGTGACCCTAACTGGGGCAGAAGAAACCTTATGGAAAAGATACCTGCTAGCCCACAGGAAGGCTGGGAAATCTGGTGAGGGCAGAAAGTAGGGTACAACTGGCACATTCCTGTGGACACAGTCCGCTTGGGTGGACGGCTGCTGGGGATGCTGGCCTCATGCCTCAGTTTTCCAGACCTTGATCTGCACTTGCAAGGAGCTGTGAACAGCAAGCCTGCCCTGCCTGTGGGTCTCTGGACAGAAAGCCCAGATGGTAGTAACCAGTCAGGTACACTTGAGTTTTCTACCCACACAGTAACCACCAAAGGCCTCAGAAAGAGAAGAGGCCCCGTTCCCTGCAGGTCCCCCAGGGAGAAGGTACCTGCTTAACCCTGATCCTGATTTCAAGCAGAATACACATGTATGCTGAACACTTCTACTCAGACATCCCGCTCACTTCATGATGACCTTGTTTAAAACCAAATTTTTCAACTCCGATCTCCCCTCCATCACCCCCACAAACATAAAAAGCACAACTCAGGCCTCCTACTACTTTTGATTCTGTTTCTCACAAAGGAAATACATTAATTCAGCCTCAGATCTTAGTCATTTTAACTTAATTCTATTCTTTGTTCTTCATATTGAATTTTCGGCTGCAAATTTATCTACCCATATTTTGTGAGAGTAGACAAAAACTTTCCAAAGACAATGTTTTGGTTTCTTTGGGTAAACAGTATGCTGCTCTTCCTAGAATATCACTCATCATTAAATTGTTGAATGACTGTATGAACATAAAACTTATCATTAAATTACTTCATGACCGTATGTACATTGACTTTGGAATTTTATTGAATACAAAGTAAAGGAAATGAGAGATCCAGTATATAACTCCATCTACCTCCAACATTGTAAAACCTTGCAGGATTTTTAGCCACATGGACTGGGCCCCCAGCTGAACACCACAGTTACAAGTAAAGTGTGGACAACTGGCCTTCTAAGCTCTACAAGGCAGCACACTCACCTAATTGTTGAATCAATGAAGGAACGATGTCCCTCTAGATCGCCATATGTAGACATGGATAGCTCAGAGAGGGGCAAGACTAGTGGCCAGAATGAAATTCACCATCTAAGCATCTCCTTTGGGGGTGGGGTGTGGTTGGGGGAACAGATTGCCAGGGCCAGAGAGAAATTTTAGATTCTCAATCTAAAGTAGGGAAAGACAATCACAGCCCTCAAAACAATGATTTATTAATGAGTAAGGAAAGATTGTCTCAAGGGAACCTCGCAATGATCAGCTACAGATTTTACTAATAATGCCCAGTCTTCTTCCAAACCCTGGGAAAAGTCAAGAGGCTGGTGTGTTGGGGGGTGGTGGTAGTGGAGGGCAAGAAAACCAGCTGGCTCCTAAAGTGGAAGTGGAAGGGATGAAAATAGGAGGATGTCATAAAATGCACAAGTGTGCTCAAGTCACAGGGCAGGAGAGGGATGGGGTGTCCCAAGTGGAAATCAGGAGACGTGGTTCTAAACACACTCTGCCTTGTCCCCTACACAACAATGAGCAAGCACGACCTCCAAGACAGCTTCTTCATGCGCGAAATAAGGACGACGACAAAAACAACCAGGGGTTGAGTGCACTACCCAAGCTCTTTCCTCATGTGGCCTCATTATGATTTTCACAATTCTGGGAAATAGTTCCGATTACCGTGCTCATTCTACAGATATAGAAACTGAGGTTTAAAAAATGGGAACTTGCTCTGTGTCACAGACTTAGTTCTGGGATCATATGAATCCTGGCTGTCTAAATGCCACACTACAGGGATAAATAGTAGCTTTCTTGTATTGAAAAATTTCCTTATTCCTAATCTATGATACAAAATCAATCTGAGAGTTCCAAGCTGCAAAATGTAGCTACCTGCCTGCCAAGCTGCATGAAGCTCATAGGTATTGTGCACTTGCTATGTGCCAGGCACAGTTGCCAATGCTTTACATGAATTAACACCCTTATTCACCATACCATTCCTATTAAGCAGATGCTACTGTCATTCACTTTACAAAGGACAACACAGGCTCTGAGAGATAATGTACTGGCTCATGGTCATTGAGCTTTATAAAATAATTCTTACCCGAGGCCTTTAAAGGCAAGCCAACCTTCAGATGTGGGCTATGTATTTCCCTGTCTCATCAGCCCCACTAACCACCCCTTAGGAAAAGCACTAACTGGCAGGTCACCAGTAATCATGTTTTCAGGGAGTTGAGATCACTCTTGTGTCTGTCACTTAAACGAGCACAAGAGTTACGTGATTTGTATCCTACTAGAAATGTTGTAGATTCTGTGCAGCATTTCTTTTGTTGAGTACAAATACAAAATTACTAGCTCCTAAAAATGCATATGATCTTTAAAAACTCACCAGTGCTGACTAAATGTTGACGGAAAGAAGGAGTTCCCATTAGGTTCCTGAATTTCTGATTTCTCATACACTCAAAAGTTTCTAATGGCAAAACCTTGGTAAGGTTGGGGTGTAGCACAGAATGTGTGTATTCTGCATCAGGTGTATGAGCACACAGATATACACACAGAAGCCTTTACTAATATGCAACTTCGCATAAAGCAAGGGTATAGGTTCACACAGGAATATATTGTTCTTTACTGTAAGGATAGTAGTAGGTTGCATTCTGCTCTTTAACAAATTATCCCTATCAGTTATGGAAACAAAACCCCACCCCATCTGCTCCTCTAAGGAAGCTGTTTTCCCTAGAAAACAATGCTCCAATTATTAGGTAAGATTGCGGGACTGCCTTATTCACTGCTTTCCACTCCTACCTTTATAACCCTTTTAATTATATACACATTTTTTTAAAACAATTCAGCAAAATCCCCAGCTTTATAAGTGCTCACACAATTAATCTTACACTGTCATGACAAACAAACAAACAAAAAAACCATATGGGGCCGGCGCCGCGGCTCACTAGGCTAATCCTCCGCCTTGTGGCGCCGGCACACCAGGTTCTAGTCCCGGTCGGGGCGCTGGATTCTGTCCCGGTTGCCCCTCTTCCAGGCCAGCTCTCTGCTGTGGCCAGGGAGTGCAGTGGAGGATGGCCCAGGTGCTTGGGCCCTGCACCCCATGGGAGACCAGGATAAGTACCTGGCTCCTGCCATCGGATCAGCGAGGTGCGCCGGCCGTAGCACGCCAGCCGCGGCGGCCACTGGAGGGTGAACCAACGGCAAAAGGAAGACCTTTCTCTCTGTCTCTCTCTCTCACTGTCCACTCTGCCTGTCCAAAAAAAAAAAAAAAAAAAAAAAAAAAAAACCATATGGAAGGCTGTATCAGGACACAGTGCTCTGCACACAATGGAGACCAAAGAGCCACACCGGCCTGGTCTGAATCCTTCTGCCAGTGTATGATCTCGGGCATTCACTCAAACATCTTCATCTGTAGAACTAGGATGCAACAGTGCCTAACTTACACAGCTGCCGTGAGTATTAAATGAAGTCACCTAAGTAGGTCCTTAGCAATGTGTGGAACAGAGGAAATTATCAATAAATCCCATCAATTACCACTTTACAAGAAGGGATCCATTTAACCATAACAAACAAACAACATCAAAAGCTCCATAACATGCTTCATTTATGAAGGCTCTGCTCTCAGAAAAAAAGCGACTGTTTCTCTCCAAGTGCTGCTCCATTCATCTCTCAGTGAGAGTATGTTCAAACCAGACTGACCTTCTTAGTTAGCAGTAGGGGCCCTCTCCTCCACACAGCCCACATGGCAGAGCCAATGCAAGTCCATGTTCAACAAGAGATGGCTAATGAGTGAACATGTTTTTACAATTGCACCTGTACATCCAGAGTTACTAGTTTTTAAAACTTTCTATGGACTTTACTTTATTTAAAATACCCCATTTTTTTGCTTCTTTTGCTTAATTTGTCCAATATCAAATCATACCATAGAAAACCTTTACTTCTGAAGACATTAGATTATTATATAGAATATCTACTATAATGTATTTTAGTGCTCCTTTAATTCCCTCCCATTCTTTGACCTCTCAACAGGCCAAATAAATTAATTATGAAAGCGAATACCACGACACAACAAATATTAATGTTCTCTGGTTATGGTTACAGAGTTAGATTTAAGCCACTTGGCTACTGAATATCCCTAGAGATGAGAACACTATATCCACATTCAATTCTCTCACTGGTCATTTATATTTCAACATTAAAAAATAAGTTACATTCTCAAATGTCATTGCTGAGACACAGTCTTAGATCACATTGAATTTGTAATCTTCAGGGAAAGTAACAAGAAATGCTAGTCAAAACAGTCTTTTGCTTATGTGATCATAAAATTGATTATTCTTGCTAGGAGAGCAACTTTCCTTGTTATCTAAGCAAAGAATGCATAGTTTGATTTATGCAGTTTCTCAGTAAATTAATCCAAAGAGAATTTTCTCATTACATTTTTTCTAAACACAGCATTCTTAGGAAGTACAAAAATAAGCGCCAGTGAAATGAACCTTTCAAAGAATATCCATGATGCCGCAATCTAGTCCAGCAGTTTACTAATGAAATGGAAAACTGGCTGTGCCTGCTAAGGATTAATATCATGCTGGCAAAGGAACTCCTAGTGTTCTACACAGGACAGCATGCTCAGGAACCCTAAGAAAATCCAGTTCAAAGGCTCAGGAGAAGGGAGATAGCACTTGGGCGAAAGCTGGAACCTCCCACAAGTTCTGTGAATTGGATCCCTCTCTGGAGGCCAGAGTCAACCAACAACTATGCCCGAGGCATAGAATCTACAAGAAAATGAATACAGTTGCTTTATCAATGTTTGTCTTTTAAGCCATAACCTTATGTTAGGTGTATGTCTTCCTCTCCTTTCAAGAAAATGAGCAATTCTCTATTACGGTTCCAATTATCTTGAGAGAGCTTCTGTACTACATTTCTCCATAAACTCTTCATGCATCATATAATTTCTCTCAGCTTTTAACAAACTCAAGGGGCTGGCGCAGTGGTGTAGTGGGTAAAGCCGCCGCCTGCAGTGCTGGCATCCCATATGGACACTGGTTCTAGTCCCGGCTGCTCCACTTCTGATCCAGCTCTCTGCTGTGGCCTAGGAAAGCAGTAGAAGATGGCCCAAGTCCTTGGGCTCCTGTACCCATATGGGAGACCTGGAAGAAGCTCCAGGCTCCTGGCTTCGGATTGGCCCAGCTCCGGCCGTTGCTGCCAATTGGGGAGTGAACCAGAAGATGAAAGACCTCTCTCTCTGCCTTTTTCTCTCTGTGTAACTCTGACTTTCAAATAAATAAATAAATCTTTGAAAAAAACAACACAACTGAATAAATTGAATACTGCATCTAGGAAGAAATGCTGTAAAGAGAGCCACAGAAACTCAGTGAACTAGTGTGGCGCACCTGACGAACGCTCTGAGGTCTATGCACACACATGGGGGGAGTGGTCCTGGAGGATGGCTGGGCCATCAGTTAGGGCCAAGACTCTCACCCCGCATCTTGTCCCAAAGACAAAGCTGTCCTCTCAGGCTTCAAAGCACTCCTAAGGAGACTGTGCACCCTTTGGCAGGATGAGTCTTCTTCCCAAAACACCAAATAAAATTTTGGAATCCTCCAGTGTACCCAACAATATGTTACCAGTATTCACCCATTCTTAAAATGTCTTTTCCTTCAAAGAGCAGCAAATTCCTTTTAGTCCAAAGAATTTCTTGAGAGTTTATGGTAGAAAGGCACAAGTGCCAAAGCTTCAGTGTTGGTTATTATTTTGTATCTTTATATATTTTAAAGATTTATTTATTTATTTGAAAGTTAGAGTTACATAGAGAGAAAAGGAGAGGCAGAGAGAGAGAGGTCTTCTATCTGCTGGTTCACTCCCCAATTGGCCAGAGCTGTGCCAACCCGAAGCCAGGAGCCAGAAGCTTCTTCTGGGTCTCCCATGCGAGTACAGAGGCCCAAGGATATGGGCCAGCCTCTACTGCTTTCATAGGCCACAGCAGAGAGCAGGATCAGAAGTGGAACAGCCAGGACTTGAACTGGCACCCATATGGGATGCCGGTACTCCAGGCGGCAGCTTGACCCACTACGCCACAGCACTGACCCCAATGTATTTTATATTTTAAATTAATTTATAGTCAGCTTTTACAGTTCCATTAATGCATGAGTTCTTTAAAGACCAGGTCTGTGACTAATTCCTGGAGTGGTTTCTTGAGAGGCAGTTATGGGGGAGTGGTCAAGATCACAGATGCTTGAGAAACATGAGGCGCCCCCCTTACCAGCAATAGGTAAGGTAACTTACTAACCCTTTCCAGTTCTGTGGTGGTCTCAGAAAAAATTGAGGGAAAATAAGGTTCCTATATTATAGGGTTATTTGAGAAGTTATCCAACAAATGTAAAGCAACTAGAGCAACACTATTTAAAGGGGAAATAAAAGTGCAATAAGTTAGTTGTTCTTACTGAAAAAACCGCTGCTCAAAAATTCTTGCTAAATGAATTTCTGGACGTATAATGGAAATTTAGCATGCTGATGAATTACTTCCTAAGACTGACACAAAGCCTGAAAAATAATCCAGCTACCTTCACTAGGCAATATTTAAAAACTTCTAAGATGTAATATATTTAATTGTGCTTAAGTTAATCATATAACTTGGTTTACAGGCACACAAGCAACCAAAAAGATTCTTAAATGGATATTTGCAAATGGAATCATCCTTTCCATGCCCTTTTTAACTCTGGAACATACTAAACCTCATTAAAAAGAAGCAGGGGGGAGGTGTGTTGCAGAAGGCAGATAAGCAGGATTTGAGGTGGCAGAGAGGAAAGAAAGAGGAAACACTATCCAGAAAATAATTACATCAATTTTGCAATTCTGATGAACTCTTGGAGGAGTGCAACCATGAAAAAAAAAAAAAAGTAATGACCCAGATTCACAACCTGTACAAACTAGATAAATGAGGAATCACTGTTCTTACTAGGTAATCCAATTACCATACAGTTAGAACATTACTCTGAGAAATTATTATTTTAAGATATATCTAAACAGCTTCTTTTTGTTAAGTTACTCAGGGATAAGAGAAAATTTCTGAAAACTGCTTTTCTTACCAATGTATTCTCATGTTACTTATATTATGTTTTTTGTGATCTTCGCTACAAATCTACAATAATCTCAACTCTCATTACTCAAATTATCATGTCAACCAATCATAAAATATAGCAGATGATTTCAGCAGGGCCTCTCCCTTCTCATTATCAATCATCAACCCAAAATAACTATTTCAGAAATCAAATATCTGGTAAAAACTAGTCAGGTTACCCAGAAAACCCAAACAGCTAGAGTAAATCTATTTTAAACCATGAATGCATTTTCTCCAAGGAAGATTTAACCATAGACATACCTTTCACTTTTACATAATCACCATGGTAACCACACAGCTTATGGATCTGAATTTAAAATTAGTTCACATCTATTTATTACACATGGAAATCAGTATCACATATGTATTCATATCTGGACAGGTAACCTCCACGGGACCACGTGAGAAATCCTACATGAGTGATGGTAACCACATACCTGTGAGGGCCCAGGTGCCTCGCTCTCTTAAAATGGCCAAGCCCTTTACATCCTGGAGTTGAGCATCCACCATGTTCTGAAGCTTCCATTAACTCTAAGGGGCCTATGAAAAAGCAGAAAGAGAAAAGACAAAAAGTTAAGCAAGTGACTCTAAGGATCCAATGTCTTGGACCTAAACAAAGACGAAAAAAAAATCCCTAGAAATCTAATTTTGCATTAACATATAAAAACAGAAAAAGAACTGGATTCCATAAAAATTAATGTTAAAATCTCTACTTCCTCAGGTTTTTCCCAATGATCCTGTTCATTCCTTTCTGTCTTCAGTAGTAAAATGGTTAAAGTTCACTCTAACCTTCTTTCAAAATGTCACACATCCCTGACAAAACCAAATCCGAATTAATGAGAAGACTCTAAACAACTATCTTCTAGCATATAATACAGGAACACCCATACTGTGAAATCTTCAAACCCTACAACAGAGTAAGAGGGAGTAACAGCTCCTGTCCCCTTCATGCTCTCCCTTCTCGATTTCAGACCCTCCCTCTCCTTACCAGTCAGGTCTGTGTGCCTCTGGGGATTGTGCTAAGCCATCAGATACACATCCGCACCTCCACATGCATATCTATCAGGGCTTTTGGTTTGTTTTATTTTGCCACATAAAAGGGACAAAATAGAAGGGCACTGCTCTGAAACATTCTTCTTTGGTGTTTAACTTTCTGTTGCAAGATTAATTTTCCTGATGACAGTTGCATAGTATCTATAGTTTCATGTACTATAATTCATGTAGCCAACTTTTGTTCCCCAACTTCGTGATTCATTTATTTATTTTTTTAGTTTAAAGATATTAATTGGCTTTATTTTCTATTCTAGAATTGGGCAATATTTCATTCCATAAAATAAAATAATTGTTCCAAGTTTTGTTATTTTAAACATGCTACAATGAATACCATGTGCATTCTATTTTTATGCATTTATACTGTGTATTATATATACACCCTGAAGTAAAGCCAAAGGTATAGTAAGCACACTAAATTTTTTAAAACTGTATAATAAGTGCTGTAATTCCTACATATTTTTTCACAATGTATATATTTTCTTCACAATAGACAACAGCATATATTAATTCCTTCATGTATCTTTTTGAAAAAAATCACATTTAAATGACAATTTTTATTGTGGTAATTAGAGAGTCACATGTAGTTCTAAACACAAGGGAGATTCTTTTACACTTTTCCCAACATCTAACTATCATAATATCTTGCAAAGCTGTAACATCAAATCAAATCATTATAGACTACTGATATTGACATATAATATTTGGATAGTCTGACACACTGTCTTCTAAAATTTCAGTATTAATTTTGAAAGATAATGTTTAATTCTAAACAAAAGTAAAAGAATGTTTACATACACTTATTTTTTCAGGAACTAAATTTTTTCTTTTATATTTTTGTGATGGTGGCAATTAAAAATGTAGTAAAAGTGAAAGGATCACATAGAAAAGAAACTTGTAAAAAAGAGAAAGAGAAGAGGGGAAGTATATGACAAAATATTAAGCATGCTATGCAAGGGAATGGAAAACAGTCATTCAAGTTATCCTTGTGTCTCTTACTCAAAGGAGGCTGAAGAGGATGTCCAGTTTTTGAACACCAGCCAACAGGGTGAATATCAGGAGAATCTGCATCTATCCAATAGTCATAGCAACTATTCCAGCCATCAAAGTGAACCTGTATAATGGAAGGAAATCAACAGTGTAAATGAACAGTCACAGAAATTCCTACATTCTTACTGCATATATTAGCTATACCAATAAATCATTTCAATTATTTAAAATACTTGGTTCTGTATCAGAAAAAGAGGCAATTTTTAACCACCTTCAACAGAGCATGTAACCATCAACAAATGCCTTGCAAAAGGCACTTAAAGTGCAAAAGTTCCACAAATGCATTAGGTATACCTCTCAGCACTGAGCAACTTGTACATAGAAGCAGCATTACAATATCTTCATACTATCAACACCAAACACCAATATCACCAAAGGAATTGAAAAATCAGGGAAGAAAGGGAGAGAAGGTGCGATGGGATAGAGGAATAGAAGAACTTTCAAGTCAGTCTCAAGTACGTATCTGAGATTTTTGCTAAGTCTTTCAAAAAATTCAACACCCTATTAGAAAGACCTCCAATTTACAAAGTAGCTATCTACTAATGTATGCTGAAGTATTACATCTTCCTCATAAGGCCAATACTGGGGTAAAGTGGGTTAAGCCACAGCTTGCATTGCTGGAATCCCACAGCAGAGGATATGAATCCTGGCTGCTCCAATTCTAGTCCAGCTCCCTGCTAACTCTATGCAGGAAGCCAGCAGAAGATGTCTTAAGTACTTGGGCCCCTGCCACCCCAGGTACGAGTTCCCTGCTTCTGGCTTCAGCTTGGCCCAGACTTTGTTGTGGTAATTTGGGGAGTAAACCAGCAGACAGATCTCTTTCTCTCTCTCTTTTTCTCTTTCCCTCCCCCACTCTCTGTTTCTCTATCTCTGTGTAGCTCAACCTTTCAAATATATAAATAAATCCTTTTTTATAAATTGCAGTATCTCTCAGTGACACCTTATAAAGCAGACCAGTGCTAGCCTTTGTTGGCCACCACATGAAAGAACAACTGGTCTTTCGTCCAGGTCACTAAGGATTAGCTACCTATCCTTCAGGTATTGTATTTGAAATCAAGTTTGCCAGTTAGATTTCTATTAAATGTCTACAATGGGGCCTGTGTTGTGGTGTAGCGGGTTAAGCCACCGCCTACAGTGCCAGCATCCCATATGGGTGCCAGTTCGAGTCTAGGCTGCTCCACTTCTGATCCAGCTCTCTGCTAATGGCCTGGGAAAGCAGCGGAGGAGGGTCCAAGTGCTTGGGGCACAGTAACCACATGGGAGAATGGGAAGAAGCTCCTGGCTTTTGTTTGGCCTAGCCCTAGCCGTTGCAGTCATCTGGGGACTGAACCAACAGACAAAAGATCTCTCAGGGCAGGCGCTGTGGCGTAGTGGGCTAAGCTTCTACCTGTAGTGCCAGAATCCCATATGGGCGCAGGTTTAAGTCCTGGCTGCTCTACTTTTGATCCAGCTCTCTACTATAGTCTGGGAAAGCAGCAGAAGATGGCTCAACTCCTTGGGCACCTGCATCCACATGGGCGACTCGGAAGAAGCTCCTGGCTCCTGGCTTCAGATTGGCCCAGCTCTGGCCACTGTAGCCATCTAGAGAGTGAACCAGTGGATGGAAGACCTCTCCCTGTCTCTCCCTCTCTCTTGTCTGTAATTCTGCCTCTCAAATAAGTAAATAAAAACCTTTAAAAAATAAAGACCTCTGTCTCTCCCTCTCTAACTCTGCCTTTCAAAAATAATAAATCTTCAAAAACACATCTACAAACCACTTACTCTTTACAAATCAGTAACTACCAGATAGATAAAAAATTCAAACATTAAAAACTGAGCAAATAGAGTTTAGAAGAATGCTTAAGAGAAGTTATTTGTAATTGTAGAGTGGGATAGCCCATCTAATAAGGCACCAAACCCAGCAGCTATAAAAGATAGGACTGATGAATATGATTACATAAAAATCTGAAACTTCAGAGTGGCAAATAGAACCACCAGCAAGATGGAAGACCCATCAAGAAAGTGAAAAAACACATTTGCTACAAGGGGAAAAAGCAGTTTCTTCTTTAATTTATAAAAACACTAGACATCAATATAAAAAAAATGGAAAACCCAACAGGAAGATGGGAAATAGATACAAGTGCATTATCAAGAAACTAAATATAAATGATGGTTAAACATAGAAATTAATTTCACTTATAAACTACAAAGTAACATCACAAGATGCAATTCTTCTCTCAGCCTGCCAACAGTATTCAAGGTCTGGTGATTCCCATGGCTGGTAAATGTGAGATTACGTGGGCATTCTCACAGACTGCTGTTAATTGGTGAGAGATTTCTGGGAGAGCTATTTGTCAATAACAATCGCCGCTTAAAAAACAATCATTGCTTAATGATATAGTATCTTTTTACTTAATAATCTCAACAACTCATTATTTGTAGTAGAAAATAACTAGAAGCAACCAAAATGCTAACAATCAAAAGACAATCTGAAGTTATTGAATGCATATATAGATGGGCTCAAAATAAAGTCCTTTGCAACAAATCCACTTTTTCAGGCTTAGAAATCAGTTTCCCTAGAATCAAAACCATGCAGAATTCCACACCTGGCAAAAATAATGGATATTATACTAAAGAGAAGAGAGTCACAAAGATTAACTGGCAGCTAACATATGACAGTCTCACAGAGAGACAGGAGGAATAACTAGGCCCAGAATTCAACAATCTGAAAGAAAATCATACATTATTCACATACATTGAGTAGAAAAGCAGCACTAAAATAAAGTTAGTTCAAAACTCTCTCCTTTCCTTTGATCAAAATCAACATGCAAATAATGTTGAGAATGATACCCATAATTTTCTGAAAATATTAACTTCTGATATAATAATAAAGTTCATAGTACTAAAGCTATACATTGAGATTTAATGCTATAACTAGTACTCAAACAGTATTTTTCAGTTTATGTTTCTGTGTGGGAGCAAACTGTTGAAATCTTTACTTAATGTATGCTAAACTCATCTTCTGTATATAAAGAGAATCAAAAATGAATCTTGATGTGAATGGAAGGGGAGAGGGAGTGGGAAAGGGGAGGGTTGCGGGTGGGAGGGACGGTATGGGGGGGAAGCCATTGTAATCCATAAGCCGTACTTTGGAAATTTATATTCATTAAATAAAAGTTTAAAAAAAAAGTTCTCAGCATTCTAATTCTCATCAGATCCTAAAGTGATTACTGTTTTATTAAACATCAGAAACTCCAACGTTTTCTGTTCCTGCTATCCTTGAATTGCACTGCTTTTACACTAGAACTAATATTCATATAACCTACATTCTTTTTATTGTAAACAGCTGAATTTTATTTTGCTTTTTAATCTTTTAAAAGATTTATTTATTTTACTTGGAAGTCAGAGATACAGAGACAGAGAAACAGGGAGAGAGAGTTTGAAGATTTTATTTACTTAAAAGGCAGAGTTACACAGAGAAAGAGAAAAGGAGAGATCTTTCATCCACTGGTTCATTCCCCAAATGGTCACAATGGTCAGAGCTTGGCCAGGCTAAAGCCAGGAGCCAGAAGCCCACTCTGGGTCTCCCACATAGGTACAGGGGTCCAAGTACTTGGGCCATCCTCTGCGGCTTTCTACCGAGTATTAGCAGGGAACTGGATCAGAAGTGAATCAGCTGGGACTCAAACCCGCACCCATATGGGATGCTGGCCTGCAGGCAGCCACAACTTCCAGAAGCCAGGAGCTTCTTCCAAGTATCCCACGTGGGCAGCAGAGGCCTAAACACCTGGGTCATCCTCTGCTGCTTTTTCCAAGACTTTACGATAATATGTGGGAAAATCTATTCATGGAGCCCAAAAACTTTTTTTGCAAATAAACTTGAATTTTAAAAAGCAACTCAGCAACCATACCCAATTCGGTAAATTCTAATGAAAATAGACTATTATGGATCAAAACACAGTATGGATTATTTATTATATTATTATATATTATTATTATTATATATTATTATATTACATTTCCAATTAAACTTTAGGAAAACAAACACAATTTTCACCTAGAAGTATTCAGACCTTTTTATAAAATCTTCACACATTATCAACAATTTCAAGATTAAGACAACAATATTTTTAGAGTGTACTTTTTTTAAATAAATGAATTGGTAGAATTTTTTGTTGATGTGAAAGGCAAATCAGTAAAACACATTTTTAATTTTTTATATGTATTTTTTGGAGGTAGTTGTTATGGTACAGTGGGTTAAGTCAGTTTGTGACGCCCAAATCCCATGGTGGAGTGTCAGTTTGAGTCCAAGCTCTTCTATTTCTGCTAATGCTTCATGGGAGGCAGCAGACGATGGCTCAAGACTTGGGTTTCTGTCACCCACGCATGAAATTGTGATGGAGCTCCTAGCTCCCGGCCTGGCTGAGGCCTTGCTGTTGCAGGTGTTGAGAGTGAACCAATCTCTCTTACTTCTCTCCAGCCCCCCACCAACCCTCTCTGTCTCACTCTTTGAAAGGCAGAGCAACAGAGACAGAGAGGGACAGAGAAAGATACACCACTTACCGGTTCACTCCTGCAAAGGCCCAGAGCTGCACCAGGCCAAAGTCAGGAGCCCAGAGCTCAACCTGGGTCTTCCACATGGGCAGCAGGGACCCAATGACCTCAGCCATAACCTGCTGCCTCCCAGAGGATGCACTAATAAGAAGCTGGAATCGGAGGTGGAGCCAGGACTGTAACCCAGGGACTCTGATGCAGGATGTGGGCATCCCAAGTGCCTTCTTAACAAATGCCGACCCCAGTAAAAACACATTGTAGACCCAGGTGTGTACTCTCTTCTGAGACTAAAGTTACATTTGAAAGGTTATCAACCCATAAAGACAAACAACAAGGAAAGTAGCTGACAGAGGGGAAATGATAGTGATGTATCCGGAGCATGAAACTGAGTGCTGACCTACTCAGGAAAATGGGTTGGTTGACACTTTGGTGCTCAGAGAAGGGGACCTGGACTAGAAGCCAGATGAGCACATCCTGGAGAACCCAAGAGGGACTTAGCCCAGAGACAGCCAGTGGGTAAGGAGGGTCTGAAAAATGTAAGAACTGTCTCAAAGTCTAAATGTGGAAGGATTCGAGCCCAGATCTACTCCATCCCAAACACGAAGGCAACAGCAAAACCAGCTAATGTTCTTTCTAAAGAAATACAAATGCTGAGGGTCTGAACTCCAGTATCAAAGGAGTGTAGGCCTGTGCCAGACAAGAATTCCATGGGCCAAGTGAGAAGCTACATAGTCCAACCCCATCATTTCTTTTGTCCCATAAGAGAAGCCATTGGGCCCAGCCTTTCTGTGGGGAAACTGGCAGAAATAGAAAGCTTCCAGGAAGGGATCCACAGGCTAATAAACGGTGATCTTCCTGTAGAAACACTGGCTCTTCGTTTTCTTCTGTTACAGAAAAGTGCACCAGTCAAAAATTCCACCCACGAAAACAATTTTTGGTGCCTTTTGCTTAACGAGAGCACATGAACAACTATCACTTGACATTTGAGGAAAGCGAATGTGAAGGCAGAGGTCAAACTAATTAAGAAATTTGGAGGAAATAAGCAAGGGACAGAAGAAAAACTCTCACCACTATCCTCAGATAAGAAACAATTACAGGAAACAGAAGAAAAACTGACACCAATATCCTCAGATAAGAAACAAAATTGCTACAGAAAATAAGATGCTATTTTTAAAAGGAGGGGGTGGACCAGAAAATCTAAAGAAAACTCTTGAAAATTAAAAACATATAGTTATAATTAGAAGTGTAATATAGGATTTGGGAAATACATTAGATATCTCTAAGCAAGTAGAATTTTAAAACTGCGAGATTCACAAGAAAGAAAATTAGTGAGTTAATCCAAGAGGTTCAATACCAGAATAGCAGAGCTTCCAAAAACAGAACAGAGAAGACAAGAGGAAGTTATCAAAGCAGTAATACAGCACTTCTAAAAAAACAGAAGGATGTGAAACTCTCAGAGTGAAAGGCACAAGTACTCTGTATGACAATCAGGCAAGACCCCAATAACAAGACACGCTACCACAAAATAGCTGAATATCCATGACAGAGAGACAGTCCTGAGAGCTTACAGAGAGAAAAGGATTTCTCCCAAAGAGAAGGAACCAGCATGGCCTCACACGTCTTGTCAAGGGATGTGAGAAGGCTATACGCTGACATTTTCAGGCATGCAAGGAGTCAAAAAATATGCTTCTCACATACCCTTTATTAGGAAGATCCAAAGAGATATGCTTCAGCAGGTACCATGCAAAGCAAAGTATGTGACCCAGGAAAATGAAATACAGCTTAGTCTGTGAGCAAACAGAAGTCTCAGGTTCACAGTACAGATGATCCTTGACTTATTATAGGGCAACTATCCAATAGACCCACCACAGACAAAAGAAAATATACTTAGTAAACCTAATTGCACATCACAGGTTGGCCCAGCCTACTTTACGCACACTCAGAACATAAAACGGTTGGGTAAAATCATCTAATACAAAGCCTATTTTATAATGAAGAACAGAATAACTCATGTTATTTATTCAGTACTATACTGAAAGTGAAAAATAGAATAGAAAGTCAAATCACTGTAAGTCACAGACTATCTATAAATCTTCCTACACTGGAATAAGCGGCAGTAAATTGTTTAATAGCCCAATATGTGAAATAGGACATAAATTAAAAACCTGATTATAGTTAACAATTTTCCTTCACCAGAATGAGGACTTTTAAAAATTATTTTATTTAAAAATATTATTTAACATGTAGTGTTTGTATACTTAATGGCGTATAGCACAATATTTCAACACACACACACACACACATACACACACACAGTATAAACTGATCACACCAGGAGATGAACTTTTCCATTTTTTTAATCTTTTCTCTCTGTGTGTGCAGCCTCCCAGCTCCTCTCTCCCAGCTTCTTCTTCTTCTTTTTTTTTTTTTTAAGATTTATTTATTTGGAAGAGTTACAGAGAGAGAGAGAGAGAAGGATAATCAAAGAGAGAAACATCTTCCATCCGTGTTTACTCTCCAAATGCCTGCAACAGCCGGGCTTAGCCAGGCTGCTGTCAGGAGGTTCTTTGGGTTCTCCTACATGGGTGGCAAGCACCCATGGACCTGAGCCACCTTCCACTGCTTTCCCAGGTGCATTAGCAGGGAATCAGATCGGAAGTGGAGCAGCTGGGACTTGAACCCGGCAACCACAGTGGATGTATGCACTACAGAAGCTAGCTAAACCCACTGGGCTGTAGTGCCAGCTCCTCCAGTTGTTTTTATTCTAATTTAACTTTATTTGTATTTACTTACTCATCTTTTTACAGATTTTATTCATTTATTTGAAAGGCAGAGTTACAGAGAGAGAAGAGACAGATTGATCTTCCATCCACTGGTTCACTCCCCAATGGTTCCAATGGCTAGGGTTGGGCCAGGCCAAAGCCAAAAGCCAGGAGTTTCTTCTGGGTCTTGCACATGGGTGGGAGGGACCCAAGGACCCAAGTACTTAGGCCATCTGTTCCTGGTTTCCCAGGCATATTAGCAGGGAGCTGGGTTGAAAGTAGAGCAGCTGGGACTCGAACCAGAGTCCATATGGGACGCTGGGGTCACAGGCAGCAGGTTAACTGGCTGTATCACAATGCCATCCCCTCTCCTCCAGTTCTGTATCCAGCATATAATACATTTTTGTGGATTATAGTCTCCCCACAGTGCTGTGAAACACCAGAACTCATTACTGGGACTATTTCGGTACCCATTATCCAACCTTCCTCTTTCCCTTACCTCCCATCCTTACTGTTCTCCAGCAATCACTATTCCATGTTCAGATGAGCTATTTTTAACTTTCACACTTGAGAGTCAAAGTACAGTATCTGCCTTTCTGTGTCTGGCTTATTTCATTTAATGTAACAATCTCCAATTCCATCCATTTTGTTATAAAAGTCAAGATTTCACTTTTCTATGTCTAAATGATATTATGCCATGTACCTATACCACATCTTCTTTATCCATTCATCCACTGATGCACAACTAGGTTGATTCCCTATCTTCGGCTCTTGAGAACAGAGCTGCTGGGTGGGAGTTAAGGAATCTCTTTCATAGACTGATTTCATTTCCTTCACATACATACCCAGAAGGGAGACAGCTGGGTCATACAGCATATGCATTCATTGCTTAAGAGCTGATTTTTATCCCTGTGAAGCTTAAAGTACTAAGCTATGCTAATAACTCAGCCTGCATTTTCCTCTTCTGAAAACAAAAAATTGAGCTTTCCTGCTGTATCATCTCCCATGTTAGTAAAATTCCTACTGGTGGAAGTGTTTATATTCTCAGAAGCCTCTAATGAATTCTGATACTGAATTATTGCCACCTCTTCACTGACCTATTGAGGACTCCACAATACAAGGCCACTGTGCTGCGATTCACTTTCAGTCATTAAACTCGCCTGGTAATTATGTCCACTGTACTTCTCATAGCCTGCTCTTTTTGGGGAGTTAAGGAAGGACCAGGATGCTAGAGAATTCAGCTGGAAGAGCTGAATTAACTAACTGAATCACCCACACCCACTGCAGAGTATGTGACCTTCATGCAACCAAATCCGTGTGTGTGTGTGTGTGTGTGTGTGTATTATATATATATATATATATATACATTTATTACAAAAGTAATATATATTCATGAGACCCAAAATTAAAAAGGAAACCTAATCATTCATAATCCCAACACCCTGACAGAAGCACTGTGAATACTTGGGGATGTTTCTTTACAGAACTGCTTACGCAGGGATTCACAGCAGACTCATAGAATGGCAGATGCCCTAAATAGCACTCTGGCCTCAGAATCAGCCCTTAAGACATTCAGATCTGGCTAAAAAGCCCATGAGAGTATTTCAGGCATGGAAAGCCAAGACACTCTAGCAAACAAACAAAAAAATGACCTAAATGAAAGATCTCTGTGAGTGAGATCCCAGTGGAAAGAACAGGCCATCAAAGAAGGAGGTACCTTTCTCTGAAGGGAGGAGAGAACTTCCACTTTGACTATGGCCTTTTCTAAATAAGATTGGAGTTGGTGAACAAGAGGCTTCCATAGCCTTGGTAGCTCATGACAAGAGCCTCAGGTGATTACTGACATCATAAATAAAAATGTCAATTGTTAAATCAACAACGGGAGTCACTGTGCACCTACTCCCCATGTAAGATCTCTGTGTGTTGTACTAAGTGAATTAATGGTAAGACTACTACTCAAATAGTACTTTATACTTTGTGTATCTGTGTGGGTGCAGTCTGTTGAAATCTTTACTTAGTAAATACTAAGTTGATCTTCTGTATATAAAGATAATTGAAAATGAATCTTGATGAAGAATGGGGAGGGAGAGGGAGCGGGAGATGGGATGGTTGCAGGTGGGAGGGAGGTTATGGGAGAAAAAGCTGCTATAATCCAAAAGTTGTACTTTGGAAATTTATATTTATTAAATAAAAGTTAAAAAATAAAAAAAGAACTGCTTATGTATCTGTTCTGTAGGAAAAAGCAACAGCAGATCACAGATATAATGTTAAACCTGAGTTTTTCAGCTGCCCATGTTAATATCCTTCTAAAATACTTAATTTTAACATCATGTAGACATAATAATCTACTTTACCCATCAGCTATTATGGTTGTTCCAGATGTTAAATATTATAAACAGCACTGTTACATTTTCCATGAGGCTTTTATCTTTGCAAATTCCTTCTGGTTATTCCCTTCACATCAATTCTTAGGACTGAAATTCTTGAATAAGAGGATAAACAAAAATCTAAGATTTTGATGCTTATCACCAAACTGTTCTTTGGAAAGGCTGAGATACTTTACATAATCCCTCCGTACATAATCCATAAGAGATAATTCACTTTTCATACACCAAAACCAAAGCAATTTTTTTCAAATCTGAATGTGACTTATAAAAGTAACATTTTTAATTCTATATTTCTTTGATTATCAGTCTAGATTCTCTCTTAAAATACTTTTTTAGTTCTAAAATACTCTATTTTATGACATATTACTACCAAGTATATTTAAGAACATGCACTTGAATAAAGGCATCATATAAATTTTTCCAAAAGGTTCAATCATTATATAACCTTAAAAATAATGAATTGATATTTTTATTTTATAAAAATATCACATTTGTACAATTTCCATGTTATTTTATAATTTATAAATCACTGAGGATGTGTTTTTTTATTATTGAATAGCATAAACTTAGATTCCTACAGTTTAGGACTGCGATTCAGTTCTACCACTGCCAATGATAAATACAAGAAGTCATTTAATCTTTCTGAGGCTCTCCCTCATCCACACAATAGTGGTAACATCCATCTCCAACACTGCAATTACTAGAAATGTCACAATATGTGAGGGCAGTGTTACCTTGTAAAATGCAACGTATATCTAGTGTCTTGCTGTCAGGATAACTATTACTATTCCTACTAGACATTCTGAACAATCCCATGAAGTAAGCAGAGTGGCTGTTGTTCTGATTTGACAGTGACATTAATGATGTAGCTTGAGACAGAGATGAGGCCTCCTGCTCCTAATCTGGACCATGACACTTCTCAATCACCTGAGACTCACACTCTGAACCCATCTTCCTGAGACCCCTGCTCACTGTACAAGAGGTATCTGGTATTTAATACTCCAACTCTAATTTCTCTATGCCTTCATTTACCCACTTATCTTTCCTTGTTCTATGTTAATATACAGGCTTTTCTGCTAGAAAGACTATACCTAACACATTTCACCAAAAAAAATTACTTTTTACCTTTTAAGAAATGAGCATACTACTGGAGAATGACATACTGCATTTTCTTCTGAACATATTATCAATGTGCTATATCTACATTTTTATCCAAATACACACTTAAAATACTAAAAATCCACTCAGAAATGCCTTAGTCAAATTAAAGGGGAAACCCGAATAAAAGCTGACTTATAAAGATGCACAGTCACTTATTTTGCATACTTCTATGATTTTATTAAGGTTACCATCCAAAATATCTTGTAACAAAAGACAAACCCAAACCACAAAAGAGAATACTTACTTTTATTCGGTGATCATCGGTATCTGCAACAGTAGCTACTCTAATAAACATGGGGTTTCTTTTGTCTACAACCTCAAGCTTCATTTTTTTCTGGAATCCATGTGGAGGTTTCTGTGATAACAGAAAATGTTCACAGTGAGATTCAGAGGAAGAGAAGGTGGACTCAGTGCTACCAAAGAGGAGGGGCAGCAGATGAGCTCTTTGGAGAATGAGCCCTACAGACTCAAGTTCCTAGAGTGGTCCTCGACCTCACCTTTCCCATCCAAAGACACAATCCCAACACACCTGTGTAAGCAAGAGAAACGGCCTGAGAACCTAGCCTAGGAGCACATCAAGGCTGAAGCCTGAACACTACAGATATTTGGTGAGCCACAGCAAAGACAAGACAGCATTCGCAACTGTTGGAATAGCACTGGCCAAAACCAGCAAGTATGAAATTTATGGAGAAAGAGGAAGAATTTTTAAAAAGTGGCTCTTGGGGCCAGCACTTAGTGGCCTAAGCCTTTGCCCAAGGCATTGGCATCCCATATAGGTGTTGGTTCCCGTCCTGGCTGCTCCTCTTCCAATGCAGCCCACTGCTGATGGCCTGAGAAAGCAGTGGAAGGTGGCCCAAATGCTTGGGTCCCTGCACCCCCGTGGGAAACAAGGAAGAAGCTCTTGGCTCCTGGCTTCGGATCGGCTCAGCCTCAGCCATTGCAGCCATTTTGGGAGTGAACTAGAGGATGGAAGACCTTTCTGTCAGTCTCTCCCTCTCTGTCTATAACTCTACCTCTTAAATAACTAAATAAATAAATATCTTAAAAAAAAATAAAAGTGGGTCAGACAAGATACCAGGATGAGAAGGGATAATGAAGGCAAAAGGGGGAAAAGAAAAAAAAAGACAATTAGCAATCAAAATGTGTAAGATATGATAGCTCTTACAGGAACAGGAGTGAGAAAGGCAAACCGACAGCTACCTACACCTTAGTACTCAGAAAAAACCTCCAAAAATATTTCAGGCAATAAGTGGAAGGCAGGGTCACTGTCTGGTATGGTATTTGGCAAATTACTACAATTTTCTGAGCTTCAGGGGCCCCTTCTGTAAAGGGGGCATAATAAAAGTGTTCTGAAAATTAAGTGAGAATATTCTATAAAGAACACAGAATAACTGATGGAAGGCATCAAAAGCCAAATTAATCTGTTTCTTCTTTGATATGACACTAGGTTTGTAGAATTGTTCTGATCTAACTCCATCCAGTTTAAAGCAAAGGGTATTTCAGCCCTGCTCTGTCATAGACTAACTTAAAGGGCAGATAAAAATTCAAAAATAAAGCAAAATTCTAAAAGGATCTATTGAAGTATTGTTTATGGTAACACTAATCATGCCACATTTTTAAAAATTTAAGTATTGTATCTTCTCCTTTAAACTCATGGGAAAATATAAATGACAAAGCAAGCTATTTGAGATGAAAAAGTAAAAAAAAATTTCATTTCTTATTCTTGCATAGAATTGAGGTTTACTTTAATATCTCAGTATGTTATACGCAGGAAGCAATGAACTCGGGTTAGAAATATACTGAAATGAAAGCGGGTGACCTTACATTTCAGTAATTAAGTATGCTGATTTAAAGCAGTAAAATAAAAAAAAATTGTGGTTTGCCATAAACAAATCCAAGGGATTGCAAATACAATTTTCATTGGAACCTATTTTCCTATCCCGATTTGGGCTTTCCAAGTATCTAACCAGAAAAACAGAAGTCCATCATAAGGCTTCAACAACTCGCCCCACACAGTCTGGGGCCCATCAACTGTGGTATGTATACATGAGGAATACTACTCAGCTGTAAAAAAAAAATGAAATCCTGTCTTTCGCAACTAAATAGATGTAAATGGAGACCAGTCCCCAAAGACAAATATGTTTTCCTTGATTTGTGGTAACTAATACACAGAGTATAAAAAAAAACTAATATGTATGAGTGAAACTCACATTTTGAAACCTATTTATAGCCCTTGTCTATACTCTCAAGGAACAGTGGTTTTCCTACTTATTACTTACTGAATTCTTTACTTAGTGAAGGGTTAAGCTTCTGATTACAAAGTAAATTCAAAGAATGTCACTGTAAAAATTAAAAGAAAAATAAAAGAGGAGGGAGGGTGGAAACAAATATAGGTTAGGAAGTATTACTATGCTCTTAAAACCATTCATATGAAATACATGAAATCTGTTCCATATATATATTAGCTCACATAAATGAGCATTAGCCAGCCCATTTGCAATTATCTTGCAAGGAAACTCTGAAGTCCAAAGTAAAAATATATTTTAGATGCCAGCAAGAAAAATCCTAGTAGTAATTTTGACCTTCAAAATTGTAACACATCACATTTTGCCTTCTGATTTCTTCTCATTCCTTTCTGGTTTACCAATACAATCTTTTCTATTGTTCAATTTAAGTGAATAAATGATACATCTAAACACACTAATCAAATATTGCAAAATGCATATCTTACCACTTTGAAAGCTCTTGCAGGAGCAGGTAAAGAATTGGTTTCTTCTAAATACTTATCCCAAGAAAAATGTTTCACATTTGGGTAACCTAAGGAAGAAAAGAAAAATTCAAATTCTCTTAAATTTAGCCAAAATAATACTGAGAATAGTGAACTGTTTTATAAATATTATGAAATACTATCAATATTAATATTTATATTGAGATCATGTTACCAATATAACCTAGGAAATTGTGTTTATATACACATAACTTTATACTAGTCACTCATTCAGAACTATTTGTAATAATCAGTTTGCTGTCACCTTAATCATGATTTAGTATTTTTTAAATAAAAATGTTATACATACTGCTGTATGTGTATGTATAATTTATATTGTCAGGTAAGGATAGTCATACACATAAGAAAGATATCACAAATACCCTTTAATCTAGCAATTTTATTTTTACCTACTGAAGAAAATGAAATATGTGTGGGTATATGATTATTTACATAATCATAGTTGTTTCTAAATGTGAAAATGTAAAAACAAGTTAATTGATCCTCAATACAGAAACATACAAAAAAGTAAAGTACATTTGAAACAGAATGCACTCATTAAAAAGAACGTGGCAAATCCGTAAGTACTAATATGTGAAATATTCCAAGTGTATCTATGTATTGTGAAGTCAAAGTAACACACACAAACAATGGAACACTATCGATAGAATATTTTCTAAAATGACCCTGTCTTCCCTCTTGCCCCCTTTTCTGCTCCAGAGCCCAAGTCCATGAGGCAAGAAAAAGCAGGGGTTGGTGGTGGCCCAGGAGAGATGGAAATTTCTTACTGAAAAAACACTAAGAAAACCAGCACATGCCTTGGAGGTAATGGAAGCCAAGTTTCTCGATGAGAAGAGAGCAACACACATGAAAACAGGAAAACCAGAAAGAAGCCAAAGCTGTTGATTGTGAATCAGAGTTAATGTCATGGTTTTTGATGCATACAGATACAAAAATAGACAAGGAAACTATTGCATGTATTTGCACATGTTTTCTAACTATTTCCACTGAAAAGCCCAGAGCAGCAGCACCCTAGGAACAATGAGCGCACTTAGCCTCCAGATCCATCCTTTCTAAACATCATTCTCTGCTAAAAGGAACCACAGATTCACGGAGAAACAGCTGGCAATGGGTGAGGCCAGGGAAACCACAAGACAAGTGCTGCTGAGCCACAAAGAGCCACAAAGCAAGACAGTCTCAAAAAGTGGTTTCTATGTCAAAAGGACACAGGAATCAGCTAGGAGGGGCTCCCACTGGCTAAAACCGGGGGGAATCTGGATGAAACAACAAATTATAACTCACTAATAAAAACAGCAATCTAGGGGACATCCTGATACACTTAAGACATAAGAAATTGAGAAAGTTATTCTTTGCAGAAGAATATCAACTAATTATGAGCAAGGGATGATGAAGTAAGAAAAATTATCATTTGTCAGAATGATAATCCATACTAGAAATATCAATACATGTTAAAACTAGCAAATAACAATGAGATCAGAAACAATACTTATACAGTCTCAAAACATCTCTCCAGAAATACTTATGAATTACAGAGAAAAACAACTGCATTAGTAGATTGCAAATATCATCTTGCGCAATTAATGGTAAACAAGAACCAGTGACAGACTGACATCATGTACCACCTAAGAGGAAGCAATGAGAACACACAACTTTGTCTGTGATATTTCTGCCAAAAATGCACAACCTGTTTCTAAGCATGAGGCAATACCAACCAAACTCAAATCAAGTCACGTTCTATAAAATGACTAATCTGTCCCCAAACATAGGAAGTCATATAAAGAGAGCCTAATGGAAGGAGGCTGGAGGGATCTGACACTTGAATGCAATGTCTGATCCTTTTGCCATAAATGACATCATTCAAACAAATTGACAAACTTGAATATGTCTCTGGATCAAGGGTATAGAAAGGTTCTGCACTCTTCTTGTAACTGTCCTGTACATCTGAAATTGTACCAAATTTAAAAATAAATTTCCAAAGATATATCTGCTTGTTTTCATTCAACAACATACTTGTAAGGCACCTATCTCCCATAAATTAAGAAATTTAAATCAGGGGCTGGCATTTTGGCATTAATGGGTTAAGCCAGTGCTGCAGCCCCATAAGGGTGCTGGTTTGAGTCCTGGTTGCTCTACTTCAGCTCCAGCTCTCAGCTAATGCACTTGGAAAAGCAGCAGAGGATGGTCCAAGTCCTTGGGCCCTTGTACCCATGTGGGAGACCCAAATGAATCTCCTGGCTCCTGGTTTTGGCTTGGCCTAACCCTGGCCATTGCAGCCATTTGGAGAGTGAATCAGTGGATGGAAAATCAATCAATCTCTCTCTTTCTCTCTCTCTCTAACTTTGACTTTCAAATAAATAAATCTTTAAAAATAAAAAAATTTTAAATCAGAACATTCACAATAAAAGTGATATGTATGCATATATATGTGTTTCACCATTACAGATAGGAAACAAGCTTTTTTGGAGAGATACAATTAGCTACTAAACTGTCAAGAGGGTGGCTGGCATAGTAGCATAGCTGGTAAAGCTACCGCCTGTAATGTCAGAATCCCACACGGGTGCCGATTCAAGTCTTTGCTGTTCTACTTCTCATCCACCTCCCTGCTAATGGCCTGGGAAAAGCGGCAGAAGATGGCCCAAGTGCTCAGGCCAATTGTCACCCACATGGGAGACTTGGATGAAGCTTCTGGTTCCTGTCTTTGGCCTGACTCAGCCCTGGCTATTTCAGCCACTTTAGGAGTGAACAAGCAGATAGAAAATTAATCTCTGTCTCTCTCAACTCTGCCTTTCAAATAAATAAATAAATCTTTTTTAAAAAAATTAAGAGATAATTGCAATTAGCTCTATTTTCCCTGTAAACTTGAGTGGGTATTAATGTGTAACATACATAATTTAAAATAAAAATAATTTTAAAATGCAAAGATTTTAATTTTGGAAGAGCAATAAACACAGGCTACATGAATAGAGAAGGGGAGGCCAGCAGGGCTGGTTAGGGAGGTAAATTCATCCATGAAGCAGCAGGGGTAATACAAGAGCAGCCACAGGGGAACTGCGGGATCAGGATCCTCCCCACCACAGGAGATCAGAGACCGGGCCAGCAACCTGCCTTAAATAACAGGGACCTGAGAAACTGCCGTTTTTTTCCCTCAAGGACCAAAGAGTAACACTGGTACATGCCCAAAAAGCCAGTCTCTCTATTTGGCCGGTTGTTAAAGTTTATGTGCACATTCCTTCACTGTGTTAAGATATATATAAAATAAACTTGACTATTCTAATCATTTTGAGGTGTATAATCCTATTGTTTAATGGTTCATTATTTATTTACCAGATCTCTGAATGGAATCAAAAAGAGTCAAGTTTAAAGAAAGGATTGACAAATGGACAGCTATGCAATCACCAGCCACTAAGATTTTATCAACCACAGGACATAAGAAGGCTAGAATGGGGGCCGGTGTTGTGGTGTAGCAGGCAAAGCTGCCACCTGTGATGCCACCATCCCATCTGGGCACCAGTTCAAGACCTAGATGCTCTACTTCTGATCCAGGTCCCAGCCCTGGCTGTTTCAGCCATTTGAGGAGGGGACCACCAGATGGAAGATCTCTCTCTCTCTCTCTTTCTCTCCCTTTTTCTGCCCTCTCTGTGACTCTGTCTTTCAAGTAAATAAATAAATCTTAAGAGAGAGAGAGAAGGAGAGAGAGGGGGAGAAAGAGAGGGAGAGAGAGAGAACACTAAAATGAGAATCTTCCAGGTGGCATCCCATTTGGGCCATGGAACCATTCATATCTTGCTACAGAATCTGTTCTTTAGCATATGAACTAAAAAGAAATCCTCAAAATGACATAAAACAAGGACACTATTTGTCAGCAGTTACACTGTTCCCTGCCTGAGAGAAAGTTAATAAGTCGAGAAGCCTATGTAGCCAGTCAGGCAGCACAAGTACCTAAAAACTGTAGAGAACAGAGACACACCACTAATTATACAGATGCAAAATCTACTCTGTAACTAGGAACCTCAATAGAAAGAGGAAATGCAAATGAGCAAGTTCTAAGCTAAATAAAAAATCTAAAGTACCAAGTTCTCACTTAAATATGAACCCCATTCTTCTATCGAAACAGATCCTGACATATATAGTCCATGCTCCATCCACAAATGCTGTGTCACCCATATCCATGCTTCTGCATTTGTCCAACCATAGACAATCCAATTCTATGTTAGATAATATGTTTACACGAACACCATAATGAAATGTGTATTAAAATAAATCTGGAAATTTCAAGTGGAGAAATGAAAGATATTTTAAAATCGAACTTACTTTTGCAAAAAAAGACCAAAGTTGAGACTGTGGTAGGGAGTAAGCCGAAGTCTTTATACTTGAAGTCACATCAAGGGACAGCAAATTAACACCTACAGAGCAGCTACCTGTTTTTCTGATAGTGTTACTGCAACATAACTATATTCAGTTGCTCAGGTATTGTCTATAGCTGCTTTTGCACCACAAAGCAAAACCTAAAATATCTACTATCTGACCCATAACAGATAAAGTCTGCATATTGCTGAAGCAACAAATAATATTAGACATACAACAAACACAAACCTGGTGGAGTGATAAGGGTTCGTCTATGTTCTTTACACCAACCAACTGGATGAATGTGTGGACTAGATGCTTCACACCTGCAGGTGAAACAAATTAAAAACTGTAGTGATCAGGATAGACACAATTACTAGGAAAAGTTTTTTTAAAAAAAAGTTATTTAGAGACTTCCACAGAATTCCATTTACTATGATTTATTCTGGGGGAAAAATTGCTAAACCAAAGGATCTTTCACTCTTCCAATATGTTAATATCAAGTAGATTTCTATTAGATTTAGCTAAGAATCATATTCATTTGACACTATGCAGTTTTCTTTCTTTTTTTTTTTTTTTTTTTTTTTGGACAGGCAGAGTGGACAGTGAGAGAGAGACAGAGAGAAAGGTCTTCCTTTGCCATTGGTTCACCCTCCAATGGCCGCCGCGGCCAGCGCGCTGCGGCCGGCGCACCGCGCTGATCCGATGCCAGGAGCCAGGAGCCAGGTGCTTTTCCTGGTCTCCCATGGGGTGCAGGGCCCAAGCACCTGGGCCATCCTCCACTGCACTCCCTGGCCACGGCAGAGGGCTGGCCTGGAAGAGGGGCAACCGGGACAGAATCCGGCGCCCCGACCGGGACTAGAACCCGGTGTGCCGGCGCCGCAAGGCGGAGGATTAGCCTAGTGAGCCGCGGCGCCGGCTACTATGCAGTTTTCTTTCTGCTATAAATTTTGTTGTACTCTGTACTTTCAAAAAAGGAAAAGTTAAAAGACAACATCACTAAAATTCAAAATATCAGTTGATAAAGGTCATGTGGAAAAAAAGATTGTATATACAGAAAGTTAAATTATTTCAGTATCTCTGAAAGCAAATACAAAAAGAAGCTCCATCACTCAAAACCAACATGCGATTCCTATTACCCATTAGAATGGCAGAGAACAGGAACAGGAACTGAGACAAAGTCTCTCTTTCCTTCACCTCTCTCTCTTTTTTTTTTTTTTTTACAGGCAGAGTGGACAGTGAGAGAGAGAGACAGAGAGAAAGGTCTTCCTTTGGCCGTTGGTTCACCCTCCAATGGCCGCCACAGCCAGCGCACTGCGCTGATCCAATGGCAGGAGCCAGGTACTTATCCTGGTCTCCCATGGGGTGCAGGGCCCAAGGACCTGGGCCATCCTCCACTGCACTTCCTGGCCACAGCAGAGAGCTGGCCTGGTATAGGGGCAACCGGGACAGAATCCGGCGCCCCGACTGGGACTAGAACCCGGTGTGCCAGCGCCGCAAGGCGGAGGATTAGCCTAGTGAGCCGCGGCGCTGGCCTTTTCTTCACCTCTTTCTTCTCCTCCTGTCATCTTTACTGTAGTCAAGCAAGTATTTTTTTCAAAGGCCCTTAATCAATATGCACCTCTGGTACATCTGCTTCTTTGGTCCTTAAAACCACACTTGTTTTATGTCTTCCTCATCTCAACATGTGAAATGTTCCATCCGTTCATTAGCTTACTCATTCATTCAAACATTGAGTGCTTATGAGGTACTTGGATGGCCCTGATGACATGGCTGCAAATAAGACAAATATAAGCTCCTTAAGGCATAAGTGACACTATGTATAGTGGGAAGACACAAGAGATAAACACATAAAATACAGACTCTGGTAACACAATGCTATGCACACAAATGACGAGAAGGAAAGGCATGGAGTAGGACAATGCAAAAGCTCTCCTGTACTTGTCCAGGCAACCGGCAGATAAGGCAACATTTGAGCAAAGACCTGAAAGAACTGAAGACAGAACCCCATCCACTCAACAATATGAAAGGAAACCATCCCAGGCAGAGGGGACACATCCAGGCAGAAACCGTGGAGGATGACGTCAGGAGTGGGAAGAACAACTGAAGGAAGGAGAGCAGGAAATGAGGTCAGAAAGGGCCTTGAGCCCATGGTGAAGTCTTGGGATGTTCTCAGGGAGAAGGGGACATCACCGTGAAGCGTTTCAGGCAGAGGAGCTACATAACCTGATTACACCTTAAAGTAACTTCTCTGTTATACAGACGAAATGACCTCGGGAGCAAGAGGACAGGTGGTCAGAGGCGACTGCCAGAGCTGATGATGGTGGCTGGTCAGAGTGAGCCATGAAGTTAACAATAAGCGACTGTTTCAGAAAGACATTTTAAGAGTAAATGACCAGACACTGGAACCCAGAGGATTTGCTGATAGATTTTACATCAGGTGGGAGCGAAGTGAAGCAGTCAAGAAGTTACAAGGGTTGGCACATGGACCAGCAGGAGACTGTGGCTGCCGTCTTTCGAGGTGGGAAAGATGGCAAACACAGTCTGACATTCCAAGTGAGTGAATGGCCCTGCTATTGATGGGTCTAACAGGTAAAGATGCCAAAGAGACAATGAGCCAAAATCTTCAGTTCAAGGGCCAAGTTCAAGGTAAAAATACAAATTTGGGAGTCATCAGCGTTTGAGATGGTACTAATGCTGTGAGTAGAGCTGAGACTGTGTAGAGTGAAGCAGAGAACAGCAGAGGTAGAAGGCAAAGTGTATAAATTTAAGAGTAGCAAAAAACAGAGACCTTTCTTAGAAACGTTCCAAGTGATGAGATTAGCAAAGAGCCACTGCCTTCCAAACCAACCCTTCCAAGGGCACAGCATAAATAGTCACATATAGTGAGTTAATGAAGCCAATAGTGCTGATTATTCTCAGAACTAACTGCAGTAGAAAATACCTTCATCTTTATAATAAATGGCTTCTTTACTCACTTGTTATCTCATATGCCCCTCATCAAACACTATTTTTCTCTCTATATTAGAGTGACATGGGCATGTGTGGAGGGGGAGGGGATATGAGATTATATGAAAGGAAAAAAAGCATGGCTAGGTCAGTGCCAAGTTCTTTTGGTAACTGCCACATTTCTTAAAATACATTTTCTCATGGAAGATATTTTAATACATAATTCCTTTTGATGCACTTTGTTATAAACTGCATAAACCAAACTTTACAGCTCTGGGTTTGATTATCTTAATTTCTTCCTAAACAATAATTTTGGTTATGGATTACTACTAAGGACTTTATTTTAGAGAATGGTATTAATTCATGAAAAAATACTAGCAGGAGAGTGAAGAGGCAACCGACAGAATGGGAAAAAATATTCGCAAACTATGCTACAGATAAAGGATTAATAACCAGAATCTACAAAGAGATCAAGAAACTCCACAAAAACAAAACAAAACAACCCACTTAAGAGATAGGCCAAGGACCTCAATAGACATTTTTCAAAAGAGGAAATCCAAATGGTCAACAGACACATGAAAAAATGTTCAAGATCACTAGCAATAAGGGAAATGCAAATCAAAACCACAATAAGGTTCCACCTCACCCCGGTTAGAATGGCTCACATTCAAAAATCTACCAACAACAGATGCTAGTGAGGATGTGGGGGAAAAGGGACACTAACCCACTGTTGGTGGGAATGCAAACTGGTCAAGCCACTATGGAAGTCAGTCTGGAGATTCCTCAGAAACCTGAAGATAACCCTACCATTCAACCCAGCCATCCCACTCCTTGGAATTTACCCAAAGGAAATTAAATTGGGAAACAAAAAAACGGTCTGTACCTTAATGTTTATTGCAGCACAATTCACAATAGCTAAGACCTGGAACCAACCTAAATGCCCATCAACGGTAGACTGGATAAAGAAATTATGGGATATGTACTCTATAGAATACTATACAGCAGTAAAAAACAATGAAATCAGGTCATTTGCAACAAAATGGAGGAATCTGGAAAACATTATGCTGAGTGAAATAAGCCAGTCCCAAAGGGACAAATATCATATATTCTCCCTGATCGGTGACAACTAACCGAGCACCAAAAAGGAAACCTGTTAAAGTGAAATGTACACTATGAGAAACAGTGACTTGATCAGCCCTTGTCCTGATTGTTGATGAACAAGTTAATATGTTATCCCTCTTAGTATTTTTTGTTTGTTTGTTCTACTTAATACTTTTGGTTGAATTCTGCAATTAATACACAGTCATTCTTAAGTGTTGAAACTTAACTGAAAAGTGATCCCTGTTAAATATAAGAGTGGGAATAAGAGAGGGAAGAGATGTGCAATTCGGGACATGCTCAAGCTGACTTGCCCCAAACGGTAGAGTTAGAAACATACCAGGGGATTCCAATTCAATCCCATCAAGGTGGCATGTACCAATGCCATCTCACTAGTCCAAGTGATCAATTTCAGTTCACAATTGATCATAATGATAGGACTAAGAGACAAAGGGATCACATAAACAAGAATAGTGTCTGCAAATACTAGCTGATAGAATAAAAAAGGGAGAGAATGGTCCAACATGGGAAGTGGGATACACAGCAGAATCACAGAATGGCAGATGTCCTAAACAGCACTTTGGCCTCAAAATCAGCCCTTAAGGCATGCGGATCTGGCTGAAAAGCCCATGAGAGTATTTCAGGCATGGAAAGCCAAGACACTCTGGCAAAAAAACAACAGCAACAACAACAACAACAACAAACAAACCAACTTAAATGAAAGATCTCCGCGAGTGAGATCCCAGTGAAAAGAACAGATCATCAAAGGAGGAGGTACCTTTCTCTGAAGCGAGGAGAGAACTTCCACTTCGACTACGACCTTGTCTAAGTATGATCAGAGTTGGTGAACTCAAAAGGCTTCCATAGCCTTGGCAACTCCTGACAAGAGCCTAGGGTAATTACTGAGGCCATAAACAAGAGTGTCAATTTGTTAAGTCAACAACAGGAGTCACTGTGCACTTACTCCTCATGTAGGATCTCTGTCCTCAATGTGCTGTACATTGTGATTTAATGCTATAACTAGTACTCAAACAGTATTTTTCACTTTGTGTTTCTATGTGGGTGCAAACTGTTGAAATCTTTACTTAATATATGCTAAACTGATCTTCTGTATATAAAGAGAAACGAAAATGAATCTTGATGTGAATGGAAGGGGAGAGGGAGTGGGAAAGGGGAGGGTTGCGGGTGGGAGGGACGTTATGGGGGGGAAGCCATTGTAATCCATAAGCTGTACTTTGGAAATTTATATTCATTAAATAATAGTTAAAAAAAAAGAAAAAACGACATTAGTTTTATTTTTCCTTTCCTAATACAGTAGTTTTTCTAATTATCTGCAGGACTCCTGTTGATTATTTTCAAGTGAGAATATTAAACACTACAAACTTTTGATTTCTCTTTAAGTCATAATCAAAAAAAATAATGTGGCTTATTGTGACAATTCATTCTTAAATTATCTGAATCTATTAACATAAAGCTTTTAATAATATCTAAATACAACCAAAATCACCATTTGAAATGAACCTGGAGACCATCTCAATAAAGAAGACAAAATATCCCTATTTTTATCTATTTTACAAACGTGGGTACCTCAAAAATGTTCATTAAAATGGAATTAGAAGTCTGAACTTATTTTGGTGCTAAGGATGTTTTGAAATTGATGCATAGTTTTTTTTTTCATAATACACATCTCCACGTACTATGAATAAACTGTTTTTGCACCAAAATCAACCCGTATCATTAAATCTGTAAGTTTTGAAGTACTCTCTTATGTTTTCAAAAAGCAAACCATACTTCATTCAAAAACTGGAAGGCTGTGAAATCCTTCCTGCTCCCACTGTGAAACAAGTCATCTCTTAGTCCCATCTAGTGTTCAAAATCAGAAATGTAACTGCAAAGAAATAGAATGAAGAACAACTAATGGCAAAGTCTGGCACATCACTGATTACTGTGCCTCTCTCTTTCTTCAGAGTTTTCACATATATCACAGAAGTCATTTTCAAAAAATCATTTAATAGTTCATTTCATAAAAGTGCACATTATTCAAGACAGCTGCTAAGATCCAAATTAGACCTAAACTGGTAAGTCTTGAAAGGATCAGAATCCAAAGAAATAATTTATGAAAAATCCATGTTTATGATAGAAGGATCAAATGTACAGACCGAAAAGACCATTTCATGGAAACACAAAGAGGTTAAGGGATTTCCCCAAGCCCTTGGGTTAAAAAAAAAAAAAAAATCCTGGTATTATCAGTGACAGCCAGAAAGCTAAACAAAAGTCATGCACCCAGGTTGGGTTCTGCAGATCTAGGCAGAGAGTCAAGGAGAACATTTGAAGATGCTGCCTTAAGGGAAATATCAAAGTCCTTCATTTCAAGAAATAATGCTTCAGACTCATTGAGGAAATACAGGACACTTGGCCTCTCCCACTCCCTAAACCCAGAGCACAGCTCTGCCAATTTATTAACCAGTTCCCTCCTGCCCTGGCCCTGCCATTTGCTAACGTGCCATGGCCCTCATGGCTCTGTGCTTTACTTTTTTTTTTTTTTTTTTTTTTAAGATTTAGTTACTTATTTGAAAGTCAGAGTTACACAGAGAGAGGAGAAGCAGAGAGAGAGAGAGAGAGAGAGAGAGAGAAAGAGAGAGAGAGGTCTTCCATCCTCTGGTTCACTCCCCAACTGGCCACAATGGCCAGAGCTGTGCCGATCCCAAGCCAGGAGCCAGGAGCTTCTTCCAGGTCTCCCACACGGGCACAGGGGCCCAAGCACTTGAGCCGTCTTCTACTGCTTTCCCGGGCCATAGCATAGAGCTGGATTGGGAGTGAAGCAGCTGGGACTTGAACCGGCGCCTATATGGGATGCCAACACTGCAGGCGGCAGCTTTACTCGCTTCGCCACAGCTCCGACCCCTGTGCTTTACTTCTGAACCCCAGAGTTCCTCCGGCTGAGTCACCTGGGTCTCCCTCCCACCCTTAATTCACACGCCACAGTAGCTTTAACAGTATTCATTTGCTTCCTACTTAGAGCCTTTCACCAACTCAGTGACTACTTGGAAAACATAAAGGCGATGCCATCACCCTGCTGGCAAATGTTCCTTTTCTTGCTTTCTTTCCTCCAGACTAAGACAGATTAGAGTTTAGAGCCCATCCTAAGAGACCTGGTGCCATCAAAACCCAGTCTCTGATAACTCCACTGCCTCCCTCTGCAGTGGCCTCCTTCCTCCTTCCTTCTGCTGTGCGTGCTGGGAACCCTTCCTGGAAGTCCACTCCCTCTCAAGCAATGATTCGCTTTTAACTTCATTCACTGCCTCTATCTTGTCAGCTTTTGCAAATTGGTTTCTGTTCCTAAAACTCTTCACAACTTCCTGATGAGGTAAGTATTATTATTGACCCCCTTTGCAAAGGGGGCAACTACAGCTTAGAAGATCTAAGGCATAAACTGGCTGCCATTCCCCAAACATACCCAAGTGCTATCCTTGACCAGGAATATCTCATCTAAGTCATCAGTTCCTTTCGTCCTTCTTGGTCCAGCTCAAATCCCTTCTCCCTGACAATGTTTTCTCCAGAACCCCGCTGTGAGTCTGACCCAGTCTTCCTCACCATGAGCCTCTGCAGACAGTAAGTGGATGCTTCTGATAACCAACACCATCTGCCACCATCCACGCTGCAGCCAGGACAGTGGTGTTTGTGTTTCCTTCTGCAGATCATCAGCCTCCTGGGGCTGAAGTTCAGAACTGTCCAGTCTAACCGATAGCCCCAGCGCTTCCCAAATTTAATCAAGTAACGGCAAGCCTGCTAACTTTGACACCACTCCAAGAAACTGACAGCATCGTGTCAACTTGTCAATATTATCTTATGGAGACTTCTGAAACTATTCTTACCCCAATTTATAAACAGAAAAGAGATCATCTCTAATAAAAATGTTTACAGTATAATCAGAGATAGCTGGGAAAAGGTCCCAGCCCAGGTTTGTTCTAATTCACTAATTTAACACTCTCCTTTTCATAGCATTATTTGTTGCTGATTTCTGCACAGCCTCACATACTGGAATGGAATCAAAGGCATCTGATGTTGCAACCTCACCCATTTAAAGCCTTTCTATTTAGCAATAGGCTAACTCTCCTGTTGTCTTGTCATGCCTTCCTGGAGGCTAAAAGGCAAGGTCACATGAAAATAACATTTCTAGGGGCCAGCACTGGGGTGCAGTGGGTGAAGCCACCACCTGCAGTGCTGGCATCCACATGGGCTCTGGTTCAAGTCTTGGCTGCTCCACTTTCTGTCTGGCTCTCTGCTGTGGCCTGGGAGAGCAGTGGAGGATGGCTCCAGTCCCTGGGCCCCTGCACTCAGGTAGGAGGCCCGGGGGAAGCTCCTGGCTCCTAATTTCAAATCGACACAGTTCCAGCCATTGTGGCCAGCTGTGGAGTGAACCAGCAGATGCGGGACCTCTGTCTGCCTCTCCTTCTCTCTGTGTAACTCTGACTTTCAAATAAATAAATAAATCTTAAAAAAAAAAAAAGAAAAGAAAATAACATTTCTAAAAAGGAAGACTTATTGCCAGTGCCCTGGGGAGACATGGAGAGAGGGTGATGTGATGTTTTCATTTCACAGGCTGTCCCCAAGCCCACATCTCCAGCAGGGCAGGGATGGTGGGGGGGGCTGTACAGAGCTGGGAAGATGGTGCTCCCCCATGGCACTCATTTTCCCAGGGGAATCCTTACAGTTCTTTCTAGTTCCAATATTCTGTGATATTTAGGAACTAAGTCTATGACCATTGAGGGGACAGAACAAAACAGTTACCAATGATCAGTAACGAAAGTTCAGAGGAAACACACAAGTAAAGCAAATTTTATTCTAATATATCCTATTTTCTTTTCATAAAAAACCTACTTCAATCCTGCATCCATTTTTATCGCATTCCTCTTTAGATGGAAGAAATGTTTTATTGCAGCTAAATATATGGCACCCCAAAAGTATACAGACATATATGTGTTTTCAAATTCCCACCAATCTAAAAAGAGATGTAGGGTGACAAGCTAATTCAAAGGAAAAAAAATTCACTTTCAAATTACTTTAAAGTAAGAAAGGAAACCCAATCTATAACCTGAATCACATACCTAAGTAATTTATGCTGATAAAAACCCAAATTCAAAGATCAAAGAACATAATGTTCAGTGAAATTGGAGAAATTCAAGTACACTTAAGCGATTTTCAGTGTTCCCTAATTGCACGCTGAGGAAGAGAATGCACTATTTCCTTTTTCTGATAATTAACAAAATAAGATTTCATGTCAATAGTTACCAGTGTAAGTAATCCTGAAAGTCCATGCCAGCCTGTGAATAATTATAGTAGTTTATATGGCATAAAAGTGCTAAATCAGTCTTTTAAAAGATCAGTATTTTCCTGTGCTCCTCCTGCTTGTTTTGGCATTAAAAAAAAGTGTAACAAATTCTTCTAAACTTAATTTCCCCTCTCCCCAAGGACAGTGTTTTGAATGGCAATACATCTTAAGTCAAATAAGTAACTTATACTTTAAAATACTGTAGTACTTATGAGACCATAAAAATAGACTGATATTTGCCCATTTTGTTTAAGTCACACAAAAGTTTAAAATACAAATTCTCCCCAAATGAACCAGAACTTTAAAAGCAAACATTCTCCATAATAAATGCTAATAATGGCTCTATGACATAAATGATAATAGTATTATTTACTAATGAAAGGACAGGACCCAGGTCATCACACTGGTATTGCCATCATCACAGCCCAGAAACACAGGAGGAGACAACATTTTAAATTCAAAATTTTCTTCTCCATCCAGAAATTCAAAATAAGTATGGACAATTCTAAATAGAACACCAATGGACAAGAACTATGAGGAACAGAACATGATAAACAATATGGTAGGACTCAATCAGCCAGTTCAGGCTGTGGGACTCAACAGGCCCAGTGACCTGGTTTCCTCAGTAAAAGATACAGGGAAGTGAAAATAGGGACTGTAAATTAACACAGATTAAGAGAACATCAAGACAATCACAAAGTGTGCACCTTATGTGGGTCTAAAACCACCAAAACTCAACAAGTGGGAGAAGTGTTTAAGTATGCTAATAATATTAAGAGCTATATTTAAAAATCAAAAAATAATCCCTATCTTTAGAAAGTAGAAATTAGAATATTCAAAAGAACTACGATATGGGCCGGCGCCGCAGCTCACTAGGCTAATCCTCCACCTTGCGGCGCTGGCACACCGGGTTCTAGTCCCAGTCGGGGCGCCGGATTCTGTCCCGGTTGCCCCTCTTCCAGGCCAGCTCTCTGCTGTGGCCAGGGAGTACAGTGGAGGATGGCCCAGGTCCTTGGGCCCTGCACCCCATGGGAGACCAGGATAAGTACCTGGCTCCTGCCATCGGATCAGCACAGTGCGCCGGCCGCAGCGGCCATTGGAGGGTGAACCAACAGCAAAAGGAAGACCTTTCTCTTTGTCTCTCTCACTGTCCACTCTGCCTGTCCCAAAAAAAAAAAAAAAGAACTACGATATGGCTTTACAATAATCTTAGATTTAGGATGTTAGGAGGAGGAATACAGTGGAAACAACATTGGATTTAAGCTGATAATTGCTGAAGCTAACTAAGTAAAGGCTGCAGATTATCGCTTTATTATTACACTTTTGTAAAGGATTGAAATTTTATTTAGATAAAAATTTTTATCACAAACTAAACACAAACACATCCCATGAAGAAAAATGATGCTTTATAGAACAAAGCTGAAGAAAACAAACCAAAATATTCAAAAGTAATACATCTTGAAATACAATCATGGAATGGCTTTTCCATATTATTTTTTAATTCTGTAAAAAGCAAAAGCACCACATAACAGAAAGCATTTTAAAAATATGAATAACAAAAGATTTCAAATTTTTATGCCTCCCTTCTTTTTAAACAATGTAAATAAAACTCAAATACCTAAGAATCCAATTACTACTATTTCAACTGAATATTTAAATACATATTTATTAAAAGGTAATGTCAAGCTTTCTTAAAATTCATCAGTATTTATATAAATTAATATTCACTTAATAATGCAACCTTAGTCATATTTTATTTCATTTCAAATGTTCTCTAGGTAGAACTGAATACTTCAGAAATCTGTTTCACCACAAAACTGAATTGTAGTAATCAATGAACATGAATTATGTTTGGAAAATCCTTAGTTCAACTATTTAATACAAATATGAAGGCTTTAATTATTTTATGATTATATAATTTTATATCTTGCCTTTACCAGTTTATGCATTATATCTAAAAAATCTAAGATTAAAAACATTATTCCTCAATTAATTTATTTGTATTCAGTTACTATGAATGGTTAAATTAGTTACTGGGAATGTACATACCAAGGAAGATTAGAATAAGTTCCTAAAAAGCTGATAGAGACACTGAAGCTGAAGGGGAAAGTGGGACATGGGCACACACATGTGTGTGATCTTGGGGATGTGGAGTGTGTAAATTTCACTTCCATGGTAGGAAGTCAACCAAAATCCATATCACAGGCTAGCATTAAAGGATGTTATTAAGAAATACATGCATTATGGAATAGGCAAAAAATTGAAAATCTGCAAGAGAAAACAGTGGGGCACATCATTGTTATTTCTTTGTTGTGAGTTTTGATTATTACGGTTTTTAAGCCATGTACCTTGTTTATTACATAAACATTACACTTTAAAAAGCACATATCACTGGAAAATGTCTCACCAATAGTCATAGCTCTCATCCCAGTTGTCAAAATGTACCAGGAAACGATTGTCCACCATATCTGTTACCGTGGCAACACAGATGAACGCAGGATTCTTTTTGTCTACAGCTTCAAGCTTCATTCCAACCCGGAAGCCTGATGGGATCACTGTCTATGGAAACACACAGATTCAATTAGAGATAAGCAGACATTTGCTGACAGCAAGACTAGCATACACTCTGCTCCTTCTGCACAAAGGCCCAGCATCTACTCTGTATTTATGTAAATTAAAAATTATGCCCCAGTTTCACTGCGCGGTCACTTTCCAACAAGCAGCAATAAAACAAAGTCCTGCTTCTACACCCATTTAACTATCTGAGCCTCAGAACTAAAATATACGCACATGCACAGGTGTTAAGATAATTTTACCTTGAGTTTTGGAATCTTAGTTAGAAGACTGTACTGGTTAGGCAAGATTTACTCACCACTGATTTCACATTTTGACCTTTTCTTTGATTACAGATTTAACAATAAAAGTTATTTCAAACAAAATATGCAGTTAATTGAGTTAAAAGTGTGCATGAGTCAATACAAATTCACCCCCCCTTTCTGAAAAGAACTCTGAAAAGAGTACTGAAAGTAGGTCATCTTCATACAGAGAAGGCTGCAAAGCATTACAACTGTAACTTCACACAACAGTAGCAGCAGAACTAGCTGTAAATAGGCAAATATGCAGCCATTCAAAATAGTTGCTAGTTTAAGGAAGCTCACAGATTACCAGCCATCTGGGACACGAACAAATGCAGTGAAAGTTCAGTAAGAGTGTGTGTCTGAGGTACAGTAATATATAAACATCCCTACATTCTTTTGTAAGGAAAAATATCTAAATCTCAAATTAATGTACCTGGTTATTAATTATGCCAATCACAATATGCATAGTCATCTTTTCTAAAAATGTCTTCTGAGTAGAATAAAATATACAGGTATTATTCTAAGTATTTCAAGCAAAATAAATGTTCTCTGTCTTTTTACTGTAATTATACAGCCATCACTGCAAAAATGGAGACAGCCATTTATCTAAAAATGTTACAATAAGTCTTGTGTGAATTGGAGGAGCAGGTACTAATGCTACACTGCAATTTTCAATGTACACTGAAGTCTAAAAATTACTTTCAGTGCTAAAAGCATAAGTATTTGAGTATTTGGGAGTGGACAAATCTAGAAACAGGAAAATAACCAAACACGGCGCCCACAGTTAAGTTTCATGCTAGCAATGAGCAGAATTTAATAGGCATGTTCAAGGTAGTCAAGACTAGACTGAAGCTACCCTCAGAGAAGAAACCAGGGCACCAGCAGCCGACTACTAAGTTCTCACCTAAGTGATCCTCCTCCCTGCAGTAAGTCCCCACAGGGAGCATCCACAGTTCACATACCAGCAAGTAAGCATCCTTTCAATTAAGGTATTTTTAAAATAATAACATGCTCATTATCTCTATTAGTTGCACAGACACATAACACACTCCACTTCTCGCATTCAACCTGGTTTGTGTTCAGTTTACGCAGAGAATGCTTCAGCTATTAGGCTGATATTAACAATTAGATAATACCATTTCCCAAAGGGAAGGTTTTCGGAGGGTTGGTGAGAAGGCTTTTCCCCACTGTTGGTATTTATTTCCATCTGGAAAGAACCCTGTTAGTGAAACATCACTGCGTCTCTCCACCTTCTCACTGGCACTTGCCTGGCGAATCACGGAAGAGAAACCAGTTACCTCTTGAGAGGCCCCTGGACTGCTGGGTGCATGACTTCTACTCTGCTCCTAGAAGTCCAGTGCTCCCTGGGGTTTGGGAGTCAGGCAGGGAATCCCATTAATTTCAGGGCCCAGAATTAAGAAGCTGATTTATTCACAAAGACAGGACATAGATGTTCTACACCTCAGCCCTAATCAGTTGCAGTTGTGTATTCTGTTTGCCAGCTGCTTGTCCTCTGTTCCCTCCAATTAGGTCAGAGCTTGGAGAAAGAGGAGTTTAACCTGCCAAGGCCCTTTCAGAGATGCTAACAGAGGAACAGGTAGTGAAAAGTAGGAATGCAGGTCCAGACACACATCCAGACTTTGCTTCTACTATAGTGCAGATAGCGCTGTAAGTTGGAGTGAAGGTACATCAGTCTCTAGCACTCTCTTGTATGTGAAAGAAACAGGGCTCACTCTGGGAACGCCATCTGACCAGCACTCCTAAGGAAATGATGAGAACAATAAAGAGCCCAATTTAATTTTTATGCAGCTTAGTTGTAAATTACACGTGGATATGGTACTACGTTCCCTCCTATCCAATAAAAAAGCAACTGTAATATGGCTATAAAGTAGAAATTTATTCATGAAGATCCTAAGTTAATTTTAAACTTTAATTAACATAAGAATACTCTATTTACCAAGGCAACAAAATTTATTATAGCTCCTTCCTATCACTTGGGATTTATCCTAGGAGATACTCAAAAATCACTTAAAAACAGGAAATGAGATCCCTCTCACCACACAGAAAAATCAACTCAGAAGACCTGATACTATGAAATTGCTAGAAAACAACATTTCAAGACATTGATGTAGGCAGCAAATTTTGGATAAGACCTCAAAAGCTTAGGCAATAAAATATTAGACAAAAAGGATTAAAATAAACTATTAAGTTTCTGTACAGCAAAGGAAAAAATCAACAGGGAAAGAAACAATCAACAGAGTGAAAATATTTGCAAGTTATCTACCTGACAAAGGATTTATATGCAGTATACAAGGTACTCAAAAAACTCAACAACCAATCTAGTTAAGAAATGATTTTACAAGGGATATGAATTGACATTTTTCAATAAAAGAAATACAAGTACATGAAAAAATGGTCAATATCACTAGTCACCAGGGAAATGCAAATCAAAACCTCAATGACATTATCACTTCACCTCTGTTAGAATGGCTATTATCAAACAGTAACAAATGCTGGCGAGTATGTAAAGAAAGGAGAATTCTTATACACCACTGTTGGTAGGAATGTAAATTAGTACAGCCACTACAGTGCCAAAACACACTACAAACAGAACAGCCATATGATCCTGCAACCTCATTACTAGATATATAGCTAAAAGAAATGAAATCACTATATCAAAGCAATACTTCATCACCATGTTTACTGCAGGCTAATTCACACAGCCAAAATACATAAGCAACCAAGGTGTCCATCACCAGATGAACTTATAAAAAAAAAACGTGGTGCATATTTCTGACAGATGAGAGGGGCTCCAAGGGTTTAATTAGAAAGTGACGACAAAGCAGGAGAAATTTTAATTACCCTGATGTAATCAGTACATTGTATACATGTACTGAAATGTCTCACTGTACCCTATAAATATGTAAAATTATTGTCAAGAGATTTTAATGGATTAAGAAGTAAATTTTAAAATAAAAATAAATAAAAAATATTTTCTTTGAAAGAAAAGGCATTTGAGATATACTTACTATATTCTGGTTTTCAAATAATGATTTAGGAGCAGCTTGAGCCTTGCATGTCTTAAGATAGGTCTGCCAATTAAATTCTTCTTCTTTATATCCTAAGACAAGCACATATGAAAAGACTCAGTAAAATATCAAAATATTTTACACTTAGTTTTCCAGTCTCACTTTTATCTGTAACTCCAACATATCCAAATCAAGCAATTAAATAATTTCTTAAATAAAATTAATCCATAATTCATAATTATGGATTTATAGATATAAGCTATTTATTCTTTTTTTTTAACTTTTATTTAATGAATATAAATTTCCAAAGTACGGCTTATGGATTACAATGGCTTCCCCCCCATAACGTGCCTCCCACCCGCAACCCTCCCCTTTCCCACTCCCTCTCCCCTTCCAATCATATCAAGATTCATTTTCGATTCTCTTTATATACAGAAGATCAGTTTAGTATACATTAAGTAAAGATTCCAACAGTTTGCTCCCACACAGAAACATAAAGTGAAAAATAATAGATGATTTTTTAAATGATGATGAAATCAGATCAGACTTATTGTCATGTTTAATCCCAGTGAGAGTCAAGTTGGGAATTGATAATAGATATAAGCTATTTATTTTCAACAAATTTTATTAGTTTTTCAATTCTATTGCTTCTCGGCCTTTTGGCTAAGATCAAATGTAGTATTTATTTCAATTCCAAATGAATACTAATAGATATAAATAAAAAGAAAAAGGAAGCAAATACTTACTGTATCAGGTACAATTTTTTATCACCAGGGTATTTCCATGAGTATTTAGGTAGAAATCTTTAGTAGTATAGACTAGTGATCTGGAGTAGTCAAATTCTTTATTTTTGCCTGTGCTACTCTATTTTGGGAGATTAACTTATAGGAACAAGTGGGGGGGGGGGTAAAAAGATAGTAATAAAACGGGTAAAACTGTTGACTTATCAATACAAAAATGACTACTTGAGGTTTATGAAATAAAGATATATTGGTAAATTGCAAAAAGGGAAATGTTCTTGCCTCAATTTTTACATTTCATTAGAGACAACCTTTCCTTAAAATTGAGCACTTTATCTGCTAACGTGCTCTCTCTTCGATAAATTCTAGAATAGCTAATAATAACCACATATGCAAGAAAAATTTATGCAAAGGCCAAAGTTTCTTCTTGGCCCTCATCTTTTCTATGTGTTTTGTTTAGTCTTTCAGCTCTCTGAAAATACCATTCTGCCATTAATTTTTTCCACTTAAAACCAAGGGCTGACTTGTCCACTGATGAATAGCCCTAAGACAGGCCAAAAATATCAAACTACTTGTCTGAATTTTTTTTACATCAAGTAAAAAATAATAATTGCAATAGTTAAAAAAGAAAGGAATATGACATTATTAAACTAATTATAGACAAAATATAACATATACAAATATATACAAATAATATAGACAAAAATGATGGCTGTTGTTCTTGGTACTTTATGAACATGAAACAGGCAAAATCATTGGCAAACTGTAACATGTAGAACTCCATCAAGAGAACAGTAATTGCTATTAGTACAACTCACACCTAAGCCAACTGTTAGTGCTATAACCTCCTAGCCAGTCTCCTAAATTTTAAGATCTGTAAGGTCAAGGCATAATTTCTCATGGTTTTCTTTACAAAGAAATATTAGTAAATAAACAGTTGAGTAAATTAGCTAAAACTCATTTTTCAAATCAGTTTCTTCAAGTATGCAAATGTATGTGCATATAAAAGTATATATATATATATAAAATAGAAATCTGAAGGTAAGAGTTGTGTGTTGTCAAAGTTACGTGTCACACAGTGCTACTTTACATGTGAATCAGTATACAGACATAGGTTATTCTCAAGCTCAATTTGACTTTCATTTGTTTCACTTTAGTAAATGTATATTTCAATCTAAAAAATAAGCTTGAATTTCAGCACTGCAAAATTACCATGAACTTTACATTCTTAAAAATTCTAAATTAGTGTGTAAGGAAATGAGATTTTAATGGATATAAAACACACCACAGATGGGGCTGGTGCTGTGGCGTAGCAGGTAAAGCCACTGCCTACAGTGCCGGCATCCCATACAGGTGCCGGTTCGAGAGCTGGCTGCTGTACTTCCAATCCAGCTCTGCTATGGCCTGTGAAAGCAGTAGAAGATGACCCAGGTCCTTGGGCCCCTTCACCCGCATGGGAAGACTCGGAGAAAGCTCCTGGCTCCTGGCTTCAGATCAGCGCAGCTCTAGCCATTGCAGCTGGCTGGGGAGTGAGCCAGCAGATGGAAGACCTCTCCTCTCTCTCTGCCTCTCCTTCTTTCTCTGTGTAATTTTGACTTTCAAATACATAAATAAATAAGTCTTTAAAAAAAAAAAACACCACAGAAAGTGACCACACCTTTTGGAGGATGGAGTTTATGGCCGGTTTTCTCACACCAGCCAACGGGGTGAAGATCCAGGGCATCCGCATTTACCCAGAAGTCGTAACAGTCAGAGTAACCATCAAAGTGAAGCTTTATTCGGTATCCACAAACCTGAAATAAGCAAGGCAGGTTGAGTAATTAAACAAAGCAAAGCAACAAAACCAGAATATTTGTGTACATGGCACAAAAATGCATTAGCATGGACATCAGGAACAATATAGCCTGTGTGCATCAAACCATCCTCCTTCAAAGAAACAGAAACAAAAAACAAATGACAAAACCCAAAGGCAAGGGCCATTCTGGGAAGATCTGAGCTGTGTTCCAGCTGTGCTAGCAGCACATGGATACAGGGTGAAGAGCAGTTTCCTACAAACACATATCCAATCTCTTCTTCCTATACTGCCCAGCACCTGTCACCAAGGCAAGCTGGCATGGAAGCAGCCAGCCCAACACACATACCCAGCCCCAGAAGGGCCCCAGGGTGGATGTTCTTCTGCCTTACACTAAATGCTGCAGACTACTGCAGGTGCAGACTCCCAAAAAAGTCACCAGATTCTCCTCTCTACTAGTGGATGGGCAGGTGCTGTGGTGTAGTAGTTTAAGCCTCCGCCTGAGGCGCTGGCATCCCATATGGGAACTGGTTCATGTCCTGGTGGCTCCAGTTGCTCCTCTTTCAATCCAGCTCTCTGTTAATCACCTGGGAAAGCAGTGGAGGATGGCCCAAGTGCTTGGGTCCCTGCACCCACATGGGAGACCTGGAAGAAGCTCCTGGCTCCTGGCTTTGGATCAGCCCAGCTCTGGCTGTTGCAGCCATTTGAAGAGTGAACCAGCAGATTGTCTGTAACTCTGCCTACACCTAAACATGCATGTATTTAAGTAAATGCATGGTAAAAAGAAAAGTCTGGAAGAACATCTGCCAAAACAGTGATTTCTACTATTAGCATTTTTACTTTTTTTTTTTTTACAGGCAGGTCTTCCTTTGTCGTTGGTTCACCCTCCAATGGCCGCCACTGCGGCCAGTGCACTGCGCCTATCTGAAGGCAGGAGCCAGGTGCTTCTCCTGGTCTCCCATGGGGTGCAGGGCCCAAAGACTTAGGCCATCCTCCACTGCACTCCCGGGCCATAGCAGAGAGGTGGCCTGGAAGAGGTGCAACCGGGACAGAATCCGGTGCCCCGACCGGGACTAGAACCTGGTGTGCCGGCGCTGCTAGGTGGAGGATTAGCCTATTGAGCCGCAGCACTGGCCTATTAGCATTTTTAAACTAGGATGCACTGGTATATTACATATATAAAATCTACAGCTAGGCTGGACTCTCCCCTCCCAAGGGAGTCTCTACATTACTGAGACTGGGACCCCTGGGGAAGAGAATCTCTAAGGAAGGGCAGTGGCTGTGCCCACCTGCACATCCACTCCACAGCAAAGGCGGGCTCAAGAGCTTCTTCCCCACCCGGCCTTGCACCCCACAGTGTCTGGGTGATGCCTCCGAGCTCCACCTGTTGATTTAGAGCTCACAGAGCCCTGTGGTCCCCATGCTCTGTGCTCTCAGCCCACCTCTGCTCTCTCCACAGTCTCTTCACTGCACCTCACAACCTCAATCTCCCTCACCCTTCCCCTCACATGCAAGGACCTCCTTCACTTGCCTCTCTCATGCCTTTCCTGATCCCTCTATCTCATGGTCCTGTGGAAGGGTTACAGCCTAACACCAGCCTGAGTTCCTCCACTCTGGCCCCCGAGGCTCGTGCCAGTGGGCTGTGCCACCTCTCCCCTCACACCAGGTGGGCTCTGCCCTCTTGCTCTCATCCTGGGGTGTCTGCTCACTCCCCTAGGGGTTCCTCCAAGCCCTGGCCTCTGGGCTCCCTTCATCTCTTTGCCTCACATAGCCCGTCCACAGATCTAGTCCCCATCAGAAACTGCTCTGCCCCTCAACTCTTAGAAGATGCACAAGTTGAAACAATGCTTGGTACCCCAGACAGGTGTACATGGACCATATGGTCATTAAACAGTTTTCAATAAAATAAAAGGAAAGAGTTTCTGAGCCCACTCAGTCCTGTGAAGACATCTCCTGTTCTTGCAGTTCACTAATCCCCCAATACGCTTCTTCCCAATCTCAATAAGAACTCCAGGACTTTCTCTCTAGCAGCCCCGTCAACCCAAGCCTTCCTCTCCTAAAATCACTTAAAACATTTTCCTGCCAATATTTTCAAATGTTTGTGCTGATGTCCTACTAAAACATTTTCCTGGCAAATGTCCATCATTCCAACTATCCACCTCATCTACACCTATGCAAAGGTACTATACAATATTCATGAAGGGGCTGATGTTGTGGCACAGATTAAGCTGGCAAAACCTATCAGAGTGCCCAAATAAATAAATAAATAAAGTTCCAGCTGCTCCATGTCCAGTCCAGCTCCCTGCTAATGCACCTGGGAAGGTAGGAGAAGATGGCCCAAGACTTTGCCCTGCAGCCATATGGGAGACCATGATGGAGTTCCTGACTCCTGGCTTTGGCCTGGTCCAGACATCGCTGTTACAGCCATTCGGGGAGTAAACCAGAGGATGGAAGATTTCTCTCACATGTGCTCTCTCTGTTACTTGGCCTTGCAAATAAATCAATAAATCTTTTATTAAAAGAAATTCATGGGAAACAGAATCAAAAGAGCAGCTTATTCTGTTGCAAAAAATTTTGAAATCTATGCATAGTTTCTCAGAAAACAAATTTCCATGAACTTTTTAAACACCTTTGCATGCAATGGATTTCAGATTTTTCATGCCAAAATAAACTTCTCTGTTATTTCCATTTTCCATGAATATTGTGAAGAGCCCTTGTACCTGGTCTAGTGAATGGTGCTAGCAAAGAAGAAATTATATAGAGGCGATCTTCATTATCCATGCATTGCATATTTACAAAGTCACTTGCTTGCTAAAATTTATTTCTAACCCCAAAATAATATCCTGGTGTTTGTGAAGATGCACGTGCAGAGTGACAAAACACCTGAGCTGTCCAAGGCACATGTTCTCAGCTGAGGTTGATAGGGCGTCAGCCTGCCTTCTTGTTTCAGCTCTCCTGCCGGGAACAATTGTCTTCTGGGTGGCGTATTTAGTGCCACGTTTTCCACAATTCTGCCCTTTTCCTTAGAGATTTGCTGTTTAAAATGGCCCCCAAGTACAGTGCCCCAGTGCTGCCTCATGCACCTAAGCAGCAGAAGGCTGTGATGTGTGTGTTAGGTAAGCACTACTCAGGCATGACTGGGAGTGCTGTCAGTTCTGAGTTCCTTGCTAATAAAAATATACTAAATGGGGAATATCTAAATAGAGAGGTACACAAAATGAGGTTATACATTCACCAATCTGCAAACATACTGTGAGTGGAGGCTCATGGGAACCAAAACTTGTATTTCCCCTAGGACTATAATGACCTTAAATAACAAAGTGGACTAAGCAGACTAAACTGCCTGAATGCTGGCTCTCCCTGCTGTTCAGCCTTCCTCCCAGCCTGCAGAACAGCGTATTCAAATCCTCTTCCTTCTCTTTCTGCATCCAATCTCACTACCTCCATTCCTTACCCTAGAACAATGACTTATCTTCCATATCAAGGATGTCCCCTCAAGTGTCTGCCTCCAAACAGATGAGCTTGCATGTATCCATGTTTTGGATGCTTGGATATGCAAGGCTTCCATGTATTCAAACCTTCCCCTAGCCTTCCTGTTATAATGTAAGAACAGACTCCTACCCAACCACTGCCCACCCCAGGAAAGCCTTGTGCTTCCTCTCTGCCTGACTCCCCTCTTCTCCTACTCCCTCTTTATCAATTATCTGCTCTCTCATCAACCTTTCAGTACTCGACTCCCTGATGGCTTCTTAAAATCTAACACTTTATAGTCTCTTCCCATTCACTGTAATTGTCATTGTCCAGCTATCGTATTATTGTGTTCAGCAAAAGCCAAGCTTCTTATAAATTCAGTAAGAAACTGAAAGAAGACATTGAGGCCAGCACCAGCTTACTTGGCTAATCCTCCTCCTGCGGTGCTGGCACCCCGGGTTCTAGTCCCGGTCGGGGCGCCGGATTCTGTCCTGGTTGCTCCTCTTCCAGTCCAGCTCTCTGCTATGGCCCGGGATGGCAGTAGAGGATGGCCCAAGTGTTTGGGCCCTGCACCCCATGGGAGACCAGGAGGAAGCACCTGGCTTCTGGCTTCGGAATGGAGCAGCGTACCGGCCGTAGTGGCCATTTTGGCAATGAACTAACGGCAAAAGGAAGACCTTTCTCTCTGTCTCTCTCTCTCTTACTCTGCCTGTCAAAAAAATAAATAAATAGAAAGAAGACATTGATAGTGAAAACTAGTTCACAAGGCCATCTCATGCTTTTTGGGGAAATTTTGAAAAGATACATACACTTGGCTCAACGAAGTAAGGCTGTTATAGGAGGAAACAAACTAAAACTCAAATGTTCTCAGCAATATACTGAGTTATAATAACTGATTTGGTCATTTTTTTCCCTGAAAATTTTCAGAGATAATTCCAGATAATTTTTTTTTTAAAAGTGAATATTCGCTAATCTGTTCCTATAATTAAGGAATACAGTAAGGCAAAGGCTACGGAGTCAAACATCCAGACTGGGATCAAATGCTAGTTCTAGTGCTTCAAAGTTGTGTGTCACTGAATCCAACACTTCACCTCTCTGGGCCTCAGTGTTCTCATGGTCAGAACAGGGGTAAAAAAAACCCTGACTTGCAGAGGACAGGATTCCTACAAAGACTACATGAGATGGGGCACACGAAACACTAAGTACCACGACTGGATTGAAGGAAGCACTCAACCAATGGCAGTTTTACCACTATTGCAACCCTATACTCATCATTCTGTTTTGAAAGTCAAAATGAGGCAAAACTTACCTCAGCCACAGTGAGGACACAGTACACAGATTGATGCTCAGGGTCCACACCTTCCAACTTCATGCCAACTTTGAATCCATTTTTGTTATATGGGAAGGACTGATACTAAAATGCAAAATGACAGATGCTTTAGTATCTATCCAGAAGGCCTCATCAAAAACATGAGTAATCACCACTCGTAAAATTCAGTTTCACCAAATATACAAATAACTTCCCCAGATCCAAAAGAAAATAATCAATGAATAATTGGAAAATGGACAAAGGTTATAAATGGGCCACAGGAAGGAAAATTTAATGCTTCCTGAACTTTATCTTTTACATATTATGAAAAGATGCTCAACCTTACTCATGACAAGTCACGCAAAGTAATATTAAACCAAAATACATTTCACCTGTCAAGTTATAAAGATCAAACAGCTTGATTACACTGTTGGTAAGGCACTAGGAAAACAGACACGTGCATGCATCACTAATAGGAATGAAAACTGGAATAACCTCTAGCAATGTCATGATATCTATTTAAAAACATTCTCTTCAACTCAGCAATTCTTATTCTAGGAAATCAGCTAACACAGATAATCACACACATGCAAAATGACAGTGTGTAAGAATATTCACTAAAATGTATAAGAAGAGATTTTAAAAAAAATATATGCAGATGTCAATCAATAGAGAGCAACTTAAATTATTATGAAAGACAAAATGAAATACTATGCATTAGTATAAAATAATGATGAATGGAATCCCAAACTATCAAGCTAAATAAAAATGCAGTCCAAAAAGGGATGACATATGCATCATTTGGTTTAAGACAGGGATGGGAAGATTTGTACGTAGATAAGTATGTTGCTTACAGAGGTAACATATAATTTTCCAGGAAGGGTAATGCAAGAACAGGTAACCTTTGTCAGAGACAAACCTGGTGCTTTGGGAGACAGGGCTAATAGGAATATGCTTTACATTCTTTCAGAACTTTTACAGTTTGAATCACATGAATGTTTTATTGATTCAAGTAATTAGCTGAATTTAAATGTTTTTTGAAAAATGTGAAAAAATCTATGCTGTAAGGGACCAAAGTCATAGAAAATAATTAGACAGAACAAGTTAATATGTAATTAACAAGTACATATGTTTAAATTAAATATCCTTCATGTAGATGTAACCATCCTAACATTCACTATTCATCATTTTATAAGAACTCCTATGTTCACACGTAGATAAAAGATATCTGTGGCAGACTAACTACACACCATGATTAAATACCATTAAATAATTTAAATCAAAGGTTGGGAGGCTACAGCCTATGAGTGAAATCCGGCCCATCAGTAGGTTTGGTAAATACAGCTGTACTGGGAGCAGCCATGTCCACTCATTTACGTTTTATCTGTGGCTGACATCACAAGAACTAAGGGACGTTGTTGCAGCAGGGCCCAGAGCCCTGGGAAGGCTGGAACATGTACTGTCTACTCCTTCGCAGAAGGTGGTCCCTGACCCTCATTTTCATCCAGGGCAGCAGCTCCTACCCAGAACTACACCTGGCATCTATATTTTTAACTGATTTAAGTCATCTATAATAAAATATTTTTATTTTCACCAACCTGAGCATAATACAGTAATTCATTTTTAAATGTTTTGTTGTGATAGTACATAAATCTCCCAAAGCCATGCTGCTGACATGACATTTCACACCAGCTTTTCTTCATGATTAGTTTTTTTGCAATAATTAGAGGCCTTGTTCAAAATCATGAGCGAAAGCTTAGCAAGCATTGAGAGAAAAAAGCCTGTGCGTGGGTGAGTGCTCCAGAGTAGCACTGGAGAAGGTGGGCACCCAACAGTGCTAACTGCTCCTGGGGATGCCCTCCCCTGGCACACGTGAAAAACAGAAGGTGAGGGAAGTTAATCCTAAGTCACATTTCCTAAAGAGAACATGAAAATGACAATGCTAGCTCTGAACAGTGCTCTGCCATCACCCACAACGTTTCTGACATGGCCAGTACCTCCTTGAACAGCTTCGCTGGCACTGCCACAGCTTTCTCCTCCTCCAGGTAGGATGCCCAGCACCAAGCCTTCTTTCCTTTAGGAGGCAAACCTGAGAGGCAACAGGAACTCAGTGATACAATTTCCAACTCAGTGATGTATTTAGCAAGTTCTCACTTCCATGACTACTACTATGCCTAGCTTTTCCTGTGGCTGGTATCTCTGGCTTCTTTTCTGTCTCCTCCTCCCCCCTAAAAAGAAAAAGAATTCAAAAGCTAAGACATGAACTATGGTATATATCCAGTTAGGAGGGCAGAAGAAAGAAGAAGGTAGAGAAAATGAAAAGACACAGCAGGAGCCAAAATACAGCAACCCCATGAAAGCTTCAGGAAGTGATAGCTCTAGAGATGAATATCAGAGAACTGAGAAGGGGACCTAGCACTGGGTGCTCAGGGAATGGCTTCTAAAGTCCAAGAGAAAGAAAAAAAGACAACAGAGCAAGAGTCAGATTTTCAGGTGTAAAAAGCATACCTAAGTGGTAAAAATAGGGAGGCAGGCAGTTCATATCAATTTTATCCTGGATTAATTTGACAAAAAAATTGGCTATGAAGGAAAGACTAGAATAGCTATAGTATCAACATGAGGGGAAAGGTATTTTGAGGATGAGATTAGCATAGGAGTGGAGCCACAAAGAGAAAAAACATACTAAGGGTGGTGGGTGGGTTTTGTTGGGGGACGACTGAGGGCTCAAGGTCCTGGAGGTGCCAGGGGCCTGGAATTTCATCCAGAGAAGAGATTAAAGGGAAGGGAAAGAAAGGTTTGGAGCAACAAGACATTCTGAGGCAGAGAACAAGGGAACAGAGGAATTTACTCCCTCTGTAGCCACCTCTGAAAAGACATAAAAGCAAGGCTGCGGGATTGAGCAAGAGGAAACACAGGTTGAATATCCCTTATCCAAAATGCTTGAGGCCAGAGGAGTTTCAGATTCCAGAGCTTTTCAGATTTCAGAATATCTGCAGAGGCTTTACTCTAGCACTCAACAAGTTTTGGATCTTGGATGTGCAACCTGTATTTCTAGCTTGCAACAAGGAAGTAACAGAACAAGGCTGTGCAAGCAGGAGCTCTGGGCTCGGGGCACTGACCTGCAGGATTGCATAGGTCAATAGTCAGGCAGGGCCAAGCAGAGAGATGCGGCAAACCACAGGCTTAAAGCCTTGGGCAAGACACCGAGGCATCTATGGAAAAGACCAAGGCCCACCCCCAACAGAGGGACTAAGTCATCAGCCAAATAATCAAGGAGGGGCCTGAGAAGAAAATGCTGCCTGACAACAGCAAAAGGAAGAAAAAAAAAAAAAAAAAAAAAAAAAAAGTGCCACATCAGGAAGTTGTGCTTTGAGAGGGAATGCTAAAAACCTAAAACCAGGCCAGTATCATGGCACAGCAGGCTAAGCCACTGCTTGTGATGCCAGCATCCCACATCAGAGCTATTCCACTTCTGATCCAGCTTCCAGCTAATGCACCCGAGAAGGCAGCATATGACGGTCCAAATGCTTGGACTCCTGCCAACCATGCAGGAGACCAGGATGGAGCTCTTGGCTCCTGGCTTCAGCCTGGCCCAGTCCTGGCTGTTGAAGAACCAGTGAACAGAAGATCTCACTCCTTCTCTCTCTTAATCTCTTCCTCTCTCTGTCACTCTGCCTTTCATGTAAATAGGTAAATATATTTTTTAAAAATCTGAAATCTTGGAAAATGAACAGAATGGGATAAAGGCACAAAAGCAGGAACCAGTGACCTGACAGGAAAATAGATGTTCTCATGCTTACTCTGAAACACTTGAAAGTTACTAATTTTCAGTTTTTTCTTATTTCCTCTAAACCTTAACTTTTCTTGACAAAACTGAATTAAAAGAAAAACTCAAAGCAGTACCTTAACTGCCAGAATGTGTGTTACAATAAAGACTAAACCTATGTGAGCTAGTCTCCCTTTCATCAAGTTCCAAGCAAGAGTTTTCATCAGCTCACCCTGCTTCAAGACAGCTGGATCGCCTCGTCTTTTCCTGCGGGCCCTCTGCGAACCCCTCAGGATTCTTCCATCTTGTTTGTTCTCCTACAGGCAAGAAAGGAAAATTAGGACCTTGAAAGTTCACGAAACTGGCAGCAATGAAAAGTTCAAGAGCTGTCGGTAAGCATTTTTTGTTGTTGTTCTTTCCTTCAATTACACTCCATAACTGTTAAGGAAAGTAAGAATACAGTTCATTTCAGAACTATGTTGCTTTTGGCCTGAGGTCATTACAATTCGAGCACACTTCCAAGAATTATGCTCTTGAAAGAACAGGGACACTGCTCTCTCCTCCTGGAAACTCGGTCTGGTCTTCCTCTTGCTCAGTCTCCTCCCCACTCTGCTGTATCTGCTCACTGCCCTGGGGTTTCAAGGTCACCTGTACACCAAATACTCCCAGCTGGCATCTCCAGCTCCCTCTCACTGACTCTATGTGTGTGCACACTACCCGCACCCCTCGGCCCTTGAGAGCCTCAATCAGACAGCTAATCCACATCTCAAACTCATGACAGCTAAGGGCCTCAATTCTCTGTTCCATCCTTCTTTCCTATTCCCAGTAAGTGGCATGATTGGCCAATGGTTCAATTAAAAACTGTGAGTGACCCTTGATTCTCCTCTCCCTCACACATGCTAACAAGCCTACCTCGAACATCCATCCCAAATGCAATGACTCCTACCTTATCCAGCCTACAGGGCTCATCTATTGCAATGCACTCCCCATTGGTTTCCCTGATCCACTCTTGCTCTCCTACAGTCATTTTAAAACATAAATCTGACCAACACATTCCTTTGTCTCCACTTAGAATGACACCTCCTTCCACTTGGAATACAAGAAAACTCATCACTCTGTTCCCGGAAGGCTCTATGGGGCCTCTGCAGTTTCACCTGACTCCACTCCCACTAGCCCACAATGCACAACTACCCTGGCTCTTTCTAATTTGCTCAAACGCAACATGCTGAACACGCTGCAACCTCAGGAACTTTCCTCAGTTCTACAGCCCAGCAGACTCCTCTCCCTCAACCTCTCCCAGAGCTGGCTCCTCATTCATTGCTCAGATGACACTGTCGCCCACTTCTGTGGAAGGCTGCCCTGATGCCCCAACTCAAGTCAGCCAGCCCATCCCAAAGCCCTATTTTAATTCTCATTATAGCATTTCTCACTAGTGGTTCTTCTTCTTGTTCATTCTGCATGTGTATTATACATCCCCTTAACAAGAGCACAATGCCTCTAAGAGGAGTAACTCAGTCCTCTCTTATTCATCCTGTAAGTCCCAGCTCCTAAGAGTGTCTGGCGTGTAACAGTTGCTCAGTATTAATCTTAAGCAAAATGCTTCAATACCTCAAAGTTCTCTTATCACAGAAATCAGAGTAAGTAAGATATACTTTAGGGACACGATATTTGTGTTTTACTTAGCACATTCTGAATGATTGTTCCCCAATCTACCTGATACTTATGTGCATTTTTCTACCCACTCACATAGTTTTATGAGGTCTGTCTGCAATTTACCAAAATGGGATTAGCATTTTGCTGTCAAGAGGAATTCGATTCATTTACAAAATGGAAAGTCGTTACCTTTCATGCCTGCAGTAAATTCCAGAACATCCCACTTCTCACCTGAGGGAAGGGTACCACACTATTGGTTAACCCGATTGGGAGATGAGGTCAATGAGGCACAGAGAAGCTGGGTCACTCAATGACAGTAACACGCAGTCCTGCAACCAGCATCTGAACTCAAGTAACAAGCTCCAGAGCAGTGCTGTGACTATGGATACTCCCCGTGCTCCCTGGCGGTTGCTAAGAGATACAAACCATCTCATCATCTCTGTCTTCTCCATCCTCCTTGGCATCAGCTTTCAGAGACAATTTTGGTTTTTTCTTCCGACTGCACTTGGGATCTTCTTCCTCGTTGTCTTCTCCCATGTCCCTTTCTTCTTTCTGATCTCTGTTGTGTTTATAACCCCAAAATAGTGACAGGAAACAATACCTATCAAACATCTACATGTTGATTATCAATGCAAAAAATTACTTTAAAAAATCACACGCCAAAGGAAAAATATTTTATCACCAAGCAGAACTATCACATATAAAGAACAGGGTATCATATACGTAAGAACATTAAAACCATGACTACAGAATTGGGTACTTTAAAAAGTTCATGGCCGGCGCCGTGGCTCACTTGGCTAATCCTATGCCTGTGGTGCCAGCACCCCGGGTTCTAGTCCCGGTCGGGGCGCCGGATTCTGTCCTGGCTGCTCCTCTTCCAGTCCAGCTCTCTGCTGTGGCCCGGGAGGGCAGTGGAGGATGGCCCAAGTGCTTGGGCTCTGCACCCACATGGGAGACCAGGAGGAAGCACCTGGCTCCTGGCTTTGGATCGGCGCAGCGCGCTGGCCATGGTGGCCATTTGGGGGGGTGAACCAATGGAAGGAAGACCTCTCTCTCTCTCTCTCACTGTCTAACTCTGCCTATCAAAAAAAAAAAAAAAAAAAAAAAAAAAAAGGTCATGAACAATGGAATTAAAAGATAAGTGTATACTGGTGTGAAACTTTTGAAATCCATGCATAGTTTTTCATAGTCTGCATTTTCTATGAACTTTTGAAGAGTCTTCTTATGTATGGATTTCAAAACTTCCTTCATTAAAATAAACTTATTTTCTAGTTCCACTTTCAATGGACTTTTTGAAGTATCCATATATGATATATGAAGTACCCATATGTTATAGGGTAGAAGGTGAAAATTACTTTACATATTAATTAATTAATTTCAAAAGGGGACAGGCAATACTTATATCTGTTAAAAAGATTCTAACAAGTTTATAATTATTTGTCTCCAAGGGTGCAATTCATACTGATTAAAGAATTGATTATTTAAAGATATTTGTCTCATGGGGCCATACCTGTGGCATAGTGGGTAAAGCTGCCACTTCCAGTGCCAGCATCGCATTTGGATGCCAGTTTGAGACCTAACTGCTCCACTTATGATCCAGCTCTCTGCTATGGCCTGGAAAGCAGTGGAAGATGGTCCAAGTCCTTGGGCCCCTGCACCCACATGGGAGACCCAGAGAAGCTCCTGGATCCTGGCTTCAGATTGGTGCAGCTCTAGCCATTGAGGCCATCTGGGGAGTGAACCAGTGGATGGACGATGTCTCTCTCTGTCTCTGCCTCTCTGTAACTCTACCTTTCAAATACATAAATAAATATTTAAAAATAAATAAAGATATTTGTCTCTAGAGCAATTCTTTGTTAAGAATGGCATCCAGCTGAGAAGCCATGTGTAACTTTGTGAAACAATCAAATTAATGTCGGCAACAGGCTGAAGATAGAGGCAGAAGCTGTACTGCTGCAGACTCTTAACAATATAGCTCAGACCAGGGATGACAGAAATCCTTGGTTCAACAGAGGGATCAGGGAAAGCCTCTGGAAAAAGAACAAATCAGGGAGTACAAACCCTCTGGATTATCAGGGACCATAACCTAAGAATCTAAAAAATCAGTTTAATAGATGGAATGAGGCAAAAAACCTACTTGTCTTTGATATGCCGAGCGCAATTCTGGCTGCAATAGCTTCCTCCAGACAGACACTCATCTACGTTGCCATACTGACAACAGCTCTCACAGAACTGAAGCCCTTCCACTTTCACTGGCTCCTTCAACCTGAAAGGCACCCCAGACTTCTCTGAAAAGACTAGAAGATGAAAAGGAGAATTAAAACCATCACAGGAGACTCTCCAGAATACATTTAAACTTTTTCTTCTAATAATTTTGTTAGCAAACACAATAAAAGGATAACGTTTGTTGAATGAATGAATGACAGAACTGGAGAATTTGGGAGGGGGAGGGAGGGCTGGCTCCCTCACGAAACTACTCATCAACAGGAATTCTATTTTCTAGGTGTATCTTTGATAAAAAAATCTTTTAAAGTCATCTATGCTATTTCACATTTTTAACCTTGTGATGAGTGACATATGGTTTACTTAATTGGCTAATCAATATCTCTATTTTACATTTGACATAGCAGATCTTGGGAACCATAATTATCCAAATAACTCAGGAACTCACACTTCCTTGTACCTAAATTGTTACACTAATCATTCATTCAGCAAACATTTATTAGGCACCAATTTACGCTAGACACTGATAATGACAGTAGAGACCTTGCCCAAGAGAGCTCACAGTCTAGAAGAGAGGCAAGAAAACCAGTATTTATACTAAAATGTGATACATGCAATAATAGAAGTATGAACAAGTTCCAGAAGCAGTACAGAGGAAAAAGTGATTCATTCAGCCTGGGGGTTGGTCAGGGAGTTTCGGAGCCATTAGGGATCTTCTGATACAGAGCTTCGACAGGATTTGGAGGACCAAAGAGGAATTTATCAACTGGACAAAGTGAGAAATGGCATTCAAGCCAGAAAAGGCAGCAAGAGCAAAGCCAAAGCAGCACGGTGGGAAAATTACATGTAATTCTGTGTCGCTGGCAGTGCCAGAACACGACATACAAAGAAGGGAGTGCAGAGTCAGGAGACATAGCAAGCAGGAGGGTGCAGGTCACCCAGATCTTTGTACATTCTGCTAAAGAGGCAATGAGAAATCAGCAAGTGTCAGATAAAGAAGCAATGTAAACTAGTTCCTCTGACTTCAGACCGCAAGACAAATTGAAAGAGGTGAAATCAGAGCAGGGCGGTTACTTAGAGGAGTTCCATGAGAGTTCAGGTAAGAACTGATAAGGGCCTAAATGAAGGCAGTGGCAGTGTATCAGGCAGAAAAGGCCAGATCTGAGACAAAGTAAGAGCAGTGAGGAACAGGATATAGGGATGGGAAGAACAAGTTCAAGATGACTCCTATATTTCCTGCTTGTCCACTGCGTGGATGGTGCTACTGTCAACTGAAATATGGGTTAGGGGAGAAACAGCAAGTGTGGGGAGGGAAGAAAGAAATAGAAAATGAATTGCATTTCAGACATGTGGAGTTTGAGGTACCTGTGGGACATCCAGGTGGAGATGTCCAGTAGGCAGGTGGAAATACGGGCCTGGAGCTCGGGGGAGAGGTCGGGGCTGGAGATATAGATTTAGGAGTCATCAGCATATAGGTGTTAGTTACAACCATCGGAGTAGATGAGAAAAAAAGTGGCAGGCTTTTGGCTAAATCACCTGTGTAGGCTACAACATGGATTTACTTGATAATTCCCAACTAACCTTGTGCTATTACAGATCTGGCTTCAGAAGAGAAGAGTTTATTGTTATTTTTTAAATGTCAAAGCTGGCTCCTATCAGTTGCATTACAGAAATTTACCTAAGAATGCAAGACACAAAAATCATCCAGGACTTTCAACGTTCCAGCCTATTATAAAACCTTAGATGTTCTTACTTCAAATATTTCCAAAGGAAAAAAAAAAGAAAATGCAGATGACCCTGTCTTACCTTCTTGAGCAGTTGGCACCATCCACGTGGTGGTAGCAGTTGCTTTTTTAACACTTTCCATCTCACTCTCATCTGTAATAACTTCCAGGGCTCCAAACTCATTTACCCGAAACTAGTGACAACATGGAAGAAAGAGGAAAAATTGAGGAAAAGTTTCAGGATAGTGATTATTGAATGGCTAACACATACAGTCCTTAGGCAAATTAACTATGTATTAGAAGTTAATTGAAGCAATTATATCTTGAAAAATGTTCTACTAGCATCAAATCTTCTGCAGTTCACTATTTTGGAAAGAGAACAGAGCAAAGCAAGGTAGTAGCACTGGAACGGGGCTGTCCAATAGACCCACAGTCCACTGGACTTTTACTGGTTTTGTCATTTCAAACATCTTTCACTCTTTTCACTCAGACCTGTGTTTTCTTGCTTCACATTACTGCCCATTTAATAATGAAAATTAATGAAAGGAAAATGACCGTTTTCCAGGAATCTACTTGCTTCACCCAAGCTCACCAAGTTAAGAAGGAACTGATAGCCTACATATCTTGCTCATGTATCCCAAGATGATTATGCATGAGCCATGTAACCCCCGCCCAGCAAAATACTTCCCTTTTTGCTTAGTACACTTTAGAATTCTCCACCACCCTCACCCCTAATCTTCCAAAACCACTAAAAATACCTGTGAGAGCTGACAAGCCTACTGGCTGTTGGCCAACTGTATCACCAGCAAGTAAGAGCATTTTGATTTCATGGACATTCTCATTCTAAATATTGAAAAATTCCTCTCACCTCATGGCAAGCTTCACAGTGTTTCTCAACTGTCTGGCTGCATTACATGTACATGTGAAGGCTTAACCATTACCTATGAGCTGGGGCCCTGTTCCATCTGGAACAGCTACGTGTACTCTCGTACTCATGAATTTCAGTTTTCTGCATGCCTTCCATTTTGCCACCCAACAGGGTGACAGCAGGAATTCACTAAATTTAACAGATCATGAAAAGCTAGACAGCTCAAAATTCTAAAGGATAATCAAATTGTTGAGCTCTTTCATGACAATATATACAGGCATGCAAATACGGAGTATTTAAACAAGGCTCTTGTTTCCCCATCTAAAAATATTTATTTGGTCAATACACCAATAGAATTTTTTTTACCAAATTACATTCAAACTGCCAAGTCAGAAAAATCTTAAGCAAAAATTATTGCTTCTACCAGGTAAAAACTGCAACTTATGCCATTTTCTACATCATTCACAATTATTAAACACTTTCTGGTGCAATGAGTTGAAAAAGGAAAGGGATGTGAGAATATCTTCACTCTACTACATACTCCAGATACAAGTACCAGGTCACCTGTGCATAGGACACCCACTGGGACATCTGAAAAGTTAGTCTAGGAAGTGGCAACACTAAGTTAGAGGGAAAAGAGCTAAATATAACTTTACTTTCTGGAAACAGAAATCTTAAAAGTTAAAAAATTAGTTTTATGATCAACTCTGAAAATAGAATATTTCAAAAGAAGGCTGACAGTACCATCTACTGGGCAAGAGTAGAAAAAACAAGCTAGCCTGACAATCAGCAATTAACAACAATAAAGAATGTGATAGAAAATCAATTCCAAAGTAAATTTTGTCGAAAAAGCACAGACTTGATAATTCACCGCAAGTAGTAGGTAATGTTATTTTTATTACTTATTATTCATATCAGTGTGTGCTTATCTGACAAACACAGAATGTGAGAAATGGCATCAAAAACTACATTAAACAGAAACTGTCCCTCAGCTGAAGTTCTGAGATGGTTGCTGACCTACAAACCACTCTGCATTACAGATATGGCCAAAGAGAACCCCACAAACAGGATTTCCAACTATCAATTCAGAACCACTCCAATACTTTGAAAGTCAAAAGTTAACCTTCCCACAGTACAACATATAGTCTGTCATCTTTTCCACCTCTTCATACTAATTGCCAGTACTTGAACTGCCACCTAAGTACAAAGTAGAAATGCAGTGTCACATAGAGTCCCCGGGAACTCTTCTGAGTCAGAGATCCATGGATGCACTTCCCAGATTGATACAGGAAACATACACAAAACTATGGCACGTTCACATATGGGATTCTTCAAAATGTTCATGGAAATCTGTATTATGAAAAAAAACTCCTGGTTTTCAATTTTTCTTATATCAAAAAATCATATTTTTTAATTCCATTTTTCATGAACTTTCTGAAGTACCTCCATATATATTTCAGGGGTGATGGCAGACAAGACTCACAGGTTTCGCCATGCATTTCCAATGCATCTTAGAGCTCTGGAAAAGTAAAAAATATCTACACTAATAACGTATGTTACTTAACTCAAAAATTAAAAGCCTCAAGGCTTTTTCAAAGTATCCTATCTTGAGTAAAATATGGGTCAAAATTTATCTGGCTTCTAAATTTGCATTTACTGTGTCTTCCACATATTACTACTATAGAAAATGTTGAACAACGTGGCCTCTTAGGTGCTGCTAACATTAGTGAAGTCCCAAACTTGTAATTCCAGAAGACTGATACAATTATTTCTTTTTTTTTTTTTTTCTCCTGATTAAATGCCTAGATTCTGAAACTGGTAATGCTTTGAATGCCTTTGGAATGACAGAAACTTCACCTGCCTTACTTTTTTTTTTTCATTTTTAAAAATTTATTTGATGGGGCCGGTGCCATGGCTCACATGGTTAATCCTCTGCCTGCAGCACCGGCATCCCATACAGGCACCAGGTTCTAGTCTTGGCTGCTCCTCTTGCAGTCCAGCTCTCTACTGTGGCCCGGGAGGGCAGTGGAGGATGGCCCAAGTGCTTGGTCCCCTGCACCCGCATGGGAGACCAGGAGGAAGCACCTGGCTCCTGGCTTTGGATCGGCGCAGCACTGGCCATAGTGGCCATTTGGGGGGGATGAACCAACAGAAGGAAGACCTTTCTCTCTGTCTCTGTCTCTCTCTCTGTGTCTAACTCTGTCAAATAAATAAAAATAAAAAATAAAAAAAAATATTTGAGACAGAAATAGATCTCATCTGCTAGTTCACTCGCCAAATGCCTTCAACAGCCAGGGCTGGGCCAGGCTGAAGCCAGGAGCCTAGAAATCACTGCAGATCTCCCATATGGAGGTCAGGAACTCAAGGTCTTGAACCATCACCTGCTGCCTCCCAGCATGTACATTAGCAGGAAGCTGGAATCAGGAGCACAGCTGGGACTCAAACCATATGATAATGGCCGCAGCTGTCCCAAGTGATGCCAACCACTACTCTTAATGTCCATCTCTAGCTTTTAAAAATTATTAATTCCTTTAACCTAGAGAAAGTTAAAAGCAGTATAAATATTTTGTGAAGTAGCTCCATGCTATAATCAAGAATATCAAAATCATAAACCTTGCAAGGTGGATTTATTAAGCAAGCCAAACATACCAGCTGACATGGCAACTTTTTTCTGCATATGGATATATCCAGGTCAATCAAAAAACAATTATGCCTGACATACATTGGGGGTTGCACATAGTTTTTGTTTGGCTTGGCTTAAATTACCTTTAATAGATTTAGTTCTCTTAATAAATTTCTGCTTGTAGGGGCAAATGATCTTCTGTCTATTTTTGCCGCTATCATTAATTACAGGTCATTAAAAGACACTAATGTGGTTATTATCTTCATTTTATTACTTTCATTCTTGGAATCTACTCCACCTATCAATGTGTTTTAAAGGCAAATAAGTATGTTTGATGACCAACTGTTCTGAACACTAATCACAATGAGGTAAAGTGTACATTGAAGTGTGGTCAGTTTCATAGCTGGGCTTCTGCGGGGCTGCTGCAGACAATTGGTTATGTGAAAATTACTGCTGCTAGATAAGATGCTATCCCTCTCAGGAGTGGATCTGCCTTTTTACCAAAGAATTCTGAAAGACCTGCAACCCAGAGGAATAACTCTTTGTGGATAATTTCAGACATCATGAAACATTCAGGTAGAGAGGCTGCCTGGGCAGAAGGAGCTCTGGCAAGTACCACAGCCACTGAAGTCACAAGCCTATCCTATGGCGACCCCTAGACATCCAGCTGCACAGACTCAGGGCCCTTGGAAATGAACAACTTGGGCAACGGAAAAATTTCCAAAGCTTAGGTAGGCAAAAAACATCTTGTCAGTGATGACAGTATTTTGAAAAATGCCAATGGTCACTCTCCCTCAACCTTTGCACCTCCATAAGCTACATGGTGTTATCTAAGTCCTTCTCCCCTCCTCCCATGCCTGGCTTTCCCCAGCTCCCACCAGAATATTCCTGGAGACTCCCACCTATTTGCAGGCGCCGGAAACTCAAGGGACAGCTGTTTCTAGAGCCTTCCTGATCCCTCCAGTACAAATTAATTTTCACTTCCTCTAAATCCTGTAACATTTTTCTTAGATCTTTTTAAAAGATTGTATTTATTTATTTTATTTGAGAGGCAGAGTTACAGAGAGAGCAACAGACAGAGAGAAAGGTCTTCCATCTGCTGGCCCACTCCCCAAATGGCCACAACGGCCAGAGATGGGCTGATCTGAAGCCAGGAGCCAGGTGCTTCTTCCAGGTCTCCCACGTGGATGCAAGGGCCCAAATACTTGGGCCATCTTCTGCTTTTCCAGGCCACAATAGAGAGCTAGATCAGAAAAGGAGAAGCCGGGACGTGAACTGGCACCCAGAAGGAATGCTGGCGCCACAGGCGGAGGCAGAGCCTACTACACCAGAGCACCAGCTCCCTTAGATCTGTATTGATATGAAAATATTTCCTCTACTTAGAAATAGTCAAACAGCACTGGTAGGAGACCAATTTAATTAGAGAAGCCAGGTTTTAAGCCCACTTGTTCCATAAATGACATGAGCAAATGAATGAGCCACTCTGGACCGGTTTCCCTATCTGCACACTGATGAGAGATAGAAACTACCTTGAAAGGATTAAAGAATGAACAAGAAAGTTGCAGGGGGAGTTTTCATCAGAGAGCAAGTTCTCTATTCTTCTCACAGACTCATCCAAAGATGTTTGCTCTCTGCTTTATCTAAGGGCTACTTAGCCTAAGGTGAAGAAGAGAAATGGGACTCCAACCACAAAAGGTGAAGTGTTCAACTCGTGGTTTGAGCTAGGTAAAAAACAGAGTGGCACTAAGGAGTAACATGAGATGCAGCCAGACAGGCAAGTAGGGTCCAGATCACCAGAAAACTCCTGCAATAAACTTCAAAGGTTTGAATTTCATCATGATACTAACAACTGCAGAAGAATTTTAAGCAGAAGAGTGACATAATTTAATTGCCATCCATCATAAAGCTTTCAAAGAGGAAAGTTCTCTCAAAACAGCAAAAATTAAAGCATACAAAAACTCTTACTCCTTGATAACAAACTGACTTCCATGTATTAGCTGACTATATGAGCTGATTTAACTTCAGCTGGCTGTCTTAGGCCACCATTCAGTTAGGAAAGTCATATATATATATATATATATATATACTCATTAAGAAGCAGAAGCCTGGGCATTGTAAAATAGCAATGGGATGGATGGGAAAGAGTAAATATCATGACCTAATCAAAGTTCTAATATTTTAATTCTGTGAAAAATCAATTTCTTAATCAGATCTCTTAGCAACTCAGACTTAAACATAAGGAGCAAGTGAATTAGAAAACCTGGGCAATGCAATCAACTAGCTAGACTCTGACTCTCCTCAGATAAAACGGGTTACAAAGCAGAAAATAATTTTAAAATTATTTTAAAGTGAACTGGATACACAGCCATTACCCTGATAATTTAGGTGAGTCTGAAAGTCACATCAAATAAACCGGATTATAATGTCCACTAAATAGCTTAATTACTTGATTACCTTAATAAAAGTAATAGGCTAATTTCTAGGATCCACTGCTCAGAAAATCTTAATGCAATCCATATTTCCTGGGAATGGAAACTTCACTCTATTGTCCAAAGTTAACAAACAAAAGTTAAACATTTCATCATTCACTGACATTTTCTTCAAAGCCACTAAGAATCAAAGGGATAAAAATGCTCAAGAAAAATATGGGAGTGAAGGAGTACAAAGGAAGTTTATATATCATATCAAATCATATCATATCATACTCTATCATATCACAAAGCCAGAAAAGGACTCACATTTGCTAAATTATATGTGTATGTATATGTGTATATCTCCATATAATTTTTCAAGCCTCATAATTATCCTGTGATAGATTCTAATATCCCCATTCCAAAACTTACGGAATTTAAATGATTTGACAAAGCTCAGGTGGCTAATATGTGGTTGGCATTATCAGGGTTGAGAAACAGTATTTCTTACTCAAAAATGTTCAGCAGATAAAATCCTCAGTATTCAATTGATTTCTTATTTTAACTGCAGAAGAAACTTGACCGAAAGACATTGATTGACTTATTCACAGTCAACAAAGAGCTCTAAAAACCCAGTTTCTCCTGCAGATTTCTCTAGACTTCACAGCAATATGTTTATTGCACTAAACTCAGGGACACTGCCACACTGCACTTAATTAAACCTAACGCAACTAAAATCTGAAGTATTTCTCCAGTGACAGGCAAACTGTACAAATCATACCGCCCAGCATGAGTGAGGGCACACTTGGTTAAGATACTTGCCAAGCAGCCACTAAAAGGGATTAGATTCCAAGAAGCCTAAATCAGAGCACAGGAATGTCTAGACAAGACAGCCCAGAACAGCAAGTGTTAGACAGGCAAGGCAAAGCAACAGTCTGTTAGGGAGATCGGAAATTCAAACACCTGAAAGACCAAGTACAAACACAAAGTCTAAAAGGCCATAGACAGGTTCAAGGTCCCAGAGATAGGATCAGAGAAAAAGCAAATTAAAAATGAGAAGTGGGGGTAGCTGTCTTCCCAGAAGGGAGCTTGCATAACCACGTGCATGGGCAGCAGAGGTGCTGGGCCACTGGGGGCGAGGTGATCCCATATAAAAGGAGCAGACTGAGCATCCTTCTCTGAAGAAACAACACAGAGAACTTTGGGGAGGTTCAGAGTGCTGTTTATTCCATATTTTAACATTATTCAGTTTTTAAATAAGAACACTAAGATGTGACAAATGTGTTGCAAACTTGCAAAGCCTGTGACTACAGAATCTGGAAGGCTGTATCTTCTGTTTGCCATTTCTGCATTTATTAGCCATCAAGTCAGACTCACAACTAAGATGATCCTCCTGGAAGCTAGAAATCAACTTCTGCAAATTAAGAAAACACTAAAGAACTATTCCTTAGTCCCTTTACCCAAGTGACAAAAGCTCCCACAAACCCATCAGTAACTTCACATTCTCTTGTGAGTGTATTGTAGAACATTAAGCATCACATAAAACCCAAAGCACTACTCTTAATGTTTTTAATTCTTATTTCACAGACAGATATGTATTCACTTTGAAATAAACACCCACAGATGCACCCAACTTATTATAAGTAATAAAGACAACATACCTTCAAGTCACTTCCTGGTAATGTACCTACTCCATCTTTCCAGTCCATAACACTAAATACATCAAACTCTTGACCACTTGTGCTAGAGGCAGATTCAGTCATGATTTATTTTTTAATCTGGAAGTGGAGAAAAAAGTTATTTCACTAAGTATTCCACATGCAAATCAAGTTTTCATTGAAACAGTGATCATTATTTCAGTTTCCCTTAATTACCTAATATTCATGCTCACACTATCCCTTATCTATGTATGTAAAATTAACCATTTCAAAATATCATTAACATATTTTCCTGGTATAATCCTTGGAAAATTATGACTATAGGATAAAAAATAGTTTAAAAAGTTATGTTAAATTTTCTTAAAAAGGAAAAGAGGGGCTGGTGTTGTGGTATAATAGGTTAAGCCTTAGTCTGCAGCGCTGGCATCCCATATTAGTCCTGGCCACTACACTTCCCATCAAACTCCCTGTTATGTGCCTGGGAAAGCAGTGGAAGATGGCCCAACAGCTTGGGCCTCTGCATCCACGTGGGAGACCTGGATGAAGCTCCTGGCTTCTGGCTTCAGCCTGGCCCAGCTCCAGCCTTTACAGCCATTTGGGGAGTGAATCAATGGATAGAAGATCTCTCTCTCACTGTAATTCTTCCTTTCAAATAAATAAAATCTTTTTAAAAAAGAAAAAGAATTCATTGATTCATAGCATATTCACTTAAAATGAAGTTATGATAGCACATGGATAGAATTTCTCGCCTAAAGTAGATTTTTTTTTGTTTAAGATATTGAAAGACTTTTAAAAGAGACAGAGTCTGAAAAAGAGTGTAAGTATAAAGAAGAAAATACAGTAGCCACAAGTCACAATTAGATAGGCAAAATAAGTACAAGTATTATATTACACAGTAGGGTAACTATAAATAACAAGAATATACTGAATATTTCAAAAAATATATAAAAAAGGATTTTTGAATATTTCCATCACAATCAAATTATGTTTGAGTTAATAGTTATGTTTACCCTGATTTGAACATTACATATTACACATATCAAAAACATCATGTGGAACTTCTTAAGTGTATACAATATTTATGTGCTGATTTTTAAAAATACAATAGTCCCCTTTTATCAAAGGAGATATGTCCCAAGACCTTCAGTGGATGCCTGACACTGCAGATAGTATCAAGCCCTTTATACACGGGAACTTCAAAGTTCTGGGAAAATGGAATTAAAATATCTTTTCATCTGAAAGTTTACTTTGTTATAAAAAATTTTGAAATCCATGTCTACAAGGGGTCTTCAAAAAGTCCATGAAAAAAGGCAAGTTATGAAAAAATTATGTATAGATTTCAAAATTTTTTTTAAGATTTATTAATGTATTTGAAAGGCAGAGTTACACAGACAAGGAGAGAGATCTTGGAGCCGGTGCTGTGGCGCAGTGGGTTAAAGCCCTGGCCTGAAGTGCCGGCATTCCATACGGGTGCCAGTTCTATTCCCAGCTGCTCCTCTTCCCATCCATCTCTCTGCTATGGCCTGGGAAAGCAGTGGAAGATGGCCCAAGTCCTTGGGCCCCTGCACCCATGTGAGAGACCCAGAAGAAGCTCCTGGCTCCTGCCTTTGGATCAGCACAACTCCGGCCATTGCAGCCATCTGGGGAGTGAACCAGTGGATGGAAGACCTCTCTCCCTCTCTGCCTCTCTCTGTAACTCTGTCTTTCAGATAAATAAATAAATCTTTAAAAAAATTTAGCTTTATTCACTGATGTTGAAATACTGAAATATGACAATGTGTTGTTCCAACAAACAAGAAAACAATCCCAAAATTTATATCGAGTATCATGAGATTCTGCTAAAATAGTCAATTTGGCTGGCTAAGCTGTGACAACACTTATTATTTTCATTAGTTTTTAAACTACAAGACAGACTTACAAAATCACATCATTGGTGGTAATACTGACATTGTTGTCCTGAGACTGCTATCTGCACTATGGGATTAAAAAACAAAAAAAGTAACTATGCTGGTATGACAGACAACTGACAAAAGATTGATAGGTCCTAACTTTGAATACAAATATCAGAATATGGGGTCGGTGCTGTGACGTAGATGGTGGGGCTGTTGCCTACAGTGCCGACAACCCTTGTGGGCCGGTTAGAGTCCCAGCTGCCCCACTTTCAATCCAGCTCTCTGCTGTGGCCTGGGAAAGTGGCAGAGGATGACCTAAGTCCTTGGGCCCCTATACCTACACAGGAGACCTGGGAGAGGCTCTTGGCTCCTGGCACAGCTCTGGCCATTGAGGTCATCTGGGGGAGTGAACCAGTAGAAGGAAGAACCTCTCTCTCTCTCTCTCTCTTTCTTTCTCTCTGCCTCTGCCTCTCTCTAACTCTGTCTTTCAAATAAATAAACCTTAAAAAAAAGAAAAGTATCAGTATGGGGGCTGGCATTGTGGCCTAATGGGTTAAGCTGCCACCCGCAATGCCTGCATCCCATAGAGGCAATTGGAAGCTCCACTTCCAATACAGCTCTTTGCTAATGAGCCTGAGAAAGCAGTGGAAAATGGCCCAAGGCCTGGGGCCCTTGCACCTACATGGGATATTTGGAATAAGCTCCTGGCTTCCCCCTGGCCCAGCCCTGGCCATTGCAGCCATTTGGGGAGTGAACCAACAGATAGAAGATCTCTCTCTCTCTCTCTCTCTCTCTCTCTCTCTCACCCTACCCCCCATTACTCAGCCTTTAAATGAGTAAAATAAATTTTAAAAAAAAGTATGAATTAATGTATTTCTGCTTTAAAAGATAGCATGCATTTTCTAGCTTTTGTTTACAAATAGGTTTATTTTAACTATTTGAAAATCAGAGTTACAGAGAGAAAGAGAGAGATCTTCCAACTGCTGGTTCTTTGCCCAAATGGCCACAATGGCTGGGGCTGGGGCAGGCCCAAGCTAGGAGTCCAGAGCTTCTTCCCCAATTCCCATGTGGGTGCAGGGACTCAAGCACTTGGCCCATCTTTCCCAGGCTGCTTTCCCAGGCCATTAGCACAGAGCTGGATCAAGCAGAGCAGCAGAGATTCCAACCAGTGCCCATACAGGATGCCAGCATTGTAGGTGGCAGCTTAACCCTTTCCGCCACAATACCAGCCCCTATTTTCTAGCTTTGTCCACTGAAAAAGTCTAGGAAAAACAATCACCAACAAAACTAGAGAAGCCTGGTGCTCTGACTGCGGTGCCTAAATGGGGTTTCTCCCAAGTATCTCCAGAAAAGGAACTGATTTCTGCTCAGCAGCAGGAAAAGACCACAGTGAGCCTGGGCTGTCTTGTCCAAAAAGAAAACAAGGAAGTTATCCAAGGCAATCAAGGTCATATTTAAAAAACTCAAGAGCCAACCTGAGGAGGCTGGTGCTGACCAAATTAAGGCAAAGTAGTATACTTACTACCTGCAAGTGACTTGAAACACATCAACTACATTTAAGTCCATGAGTTCATAACAATGTCAAAACATTAAAACAAATGAACCAAGTAACCAAAAACACTACATTGATCATCTTTGGAGGATACAAGGAAGCAACTCATTATTGGGAAAAAGAAACAAAGTTCTATCTCCCTATTCTCTCAAACTGTATCTCAGGGCAACCAATTTGCTCATGATGCAAAGTTTCCCTTTAGAAAGAATTCTAGCTAACAACTAACTAGAATATTACCATTTGCAACCATAAAAAATTAATGACTCCGGGCAACCACCATCACTAGCTGTAAAAATGCAAACGCAATACCACCTATGAAGCAGTCTGGCCAGGAAACAATATAATCAAACTTAATCTGATGCAGTGTATTTATTTTACAGGACATTCTGCTAAAAAAGGAATGTGCTAAATCACAACATAAAGCTTAAGACACAGAATCCAGATAGTCAGAAACTCTCTGGCAGCACATCTCAAGCTGCCCATTTCTTAAAGACTCTTTCTAAAGGTCCACAAAGTCAAAATCATTTTCTTGAAAATGCTAACACATTATCTACCTTCTTCACGGTGTTGAAATTTACACTGATAGTACAAAGCCAAGAGTGGGTATAACTGCAGAAGCACTGCTACTCACCAGTAGTAGCAGCCATTATATTCTTCAGCACCATGGGCTCACCGTAAAAGCCAGCCTTGATGAAGCAAAACTAATCAATTTAATTAACTTTTGATATTTGAATATATATCTTTTTAATATTTTATGTGATGAAACAGGAAGTCCTTCAGCATGCCAAAGCACCACAGTGTCTCAAGGAAAGCTACTTGTGAATTTACAGATACAAGCTAAACAAGCTGCTTTTTTTCACAGAATGCCATTTTTAAATAAACTACGTGTAATCACATTTGGATATCTAAGAAATATGTTGTCAAACGTAAATTGAGGGGCCAGCGCAATGGCGCAGCAGGTAAAGCCGCTGCCTGCAGTGCCAGCATCACATATGGGTGCCGGTTCGAGTCCCGGCTGCTACACTTCTATGGCCTGGGAAAGCAATAGAAGATGGCCCAAACACTTGGGCCCCTGCACCCATGTGGGAGACCCGGAAGAAGCTCTTGGCTCCTGGCTTTGGATCGGTGCAGCTCTGGCTGTTGCGGCCAACTTGGGAGTGAACCAGCGGACAAAAGACATCTTTCTCTCTGCCTCTCCTCTCTCTGTGTAACTCTCACTTTCAAGTAAAATAAATAAATCTTTAAAAAAAAAAAAAAGTAAACTGAGTGAGCCTGTCATATAAAGGAAAATACGGACAACATTTTTTTGCTGATAAAATTATAAAATTTGAGTGTTGGAGGAAAAATCAGGGATTTGGAAAGCTTGTGTTTGTTACCATGAGATTGACAGCATCCCAGGATTTTTAAAGGAGACAGATAGGAGGTGATAATACTGCATCTGATAGTTAAAATACTTCATAAAGAAATATGTCAACATTTGAAAGAGCTGTGTAATTCAGTGAAGCCATTCCAAAATGACCACTGCATGATGTTACAAAATTATGATAAAAAATTATCCATTCAAAGTGCAAACAGACCAATGGATTTTAATGTATTAGAATACGGAAAGCTCAATGAAAAGGTATCAAATTGCATATTGCAACTCACCTTTAAGAAACTACAACCTATCAACTTTTGGTGTGGCTTATCCAAGAAAAATGTACACTACTAATGAAAAAAATTTCTCTCTGCTCCAAGCCCATGGCTGTGTGCAGATTTTCTTCACACATTTCAACCAAAACAACATTGCAAGAAACAACGCAGAAGCAAATATAAAAATCCAGCTGTCTTCCATTAAGCCAGATATTAAAGAGACTTGCAAAAATGTGAAACAATGCCACTTCTCAATCTTTATTTTGGGAACCATGATTACTCTGCTTCCATGTACTACCATGTACTGGATTTGTTATTCAAATAAATAAATAGCTTAAATTATCTATTTTGGTAATTATTATCTATGTGTATACGTACACATCTTTGGGCTTTCAATAATTTTTGACAGCATTAAGGAAACTTCAGACTAAAATGTCTTCTGTACAGGATAAAAACTGGGTTTTTCTCCATAAGTAAAGAACTTGCAAGGCATGAAAAGAGGATATTTGACATGTATAGTAGAAGATTTAAGAGACACATTAACTAATCACAATATCACAATTCACAGATGTTATCTAGACTCTGATTTAAACTGTTAAAAAAAACCAGATTATTAGATGGAAGGGGATGTGTGAATGCTAACTGGCTATTTGATAATACAAAAAAATATTGTTACTATATTTTATTTTTTGGGAGGGATGATGAGAGTATATAGCTCACACAGTAGTTATTCCCAGACCTTCAGGGACACAAACTGAAAGGGTAGATAAAGTGATGGGAGAAAACTTTAATCAAGGAGGTGAAGTAGTGATACTGCTTTAACTGCCCAGATGTGTACAAAGTAGTTTCTTCCACTATATCCTAATTTTAGAAATTCTTGGAAAATTCTTTCAAGTTTTTTAAATGCAATCTCCTTAGATACATCATACACATTTAAAAGATAGAAAAACGTATTTCTTTGATTTATAAATTTCTACTGTCATTATTTACTAGCTTCAACTCTCTTTCACTTGAGAAAACTCAAATACTAGGTATATATTATAATTAGTGCTATTTTTGATCCTTTCAAAATGTATGTAGTCTGAATTTGAAGGAGGATCAAATTTCTCTCTATCATGAAGATTTAATCCTCAAAACCAGCACTGAGGAAGGATTAATCTAGTAACTAGTAAAAATATGAAATGAATCACGACTTGCACCTAAATTCTATATGGCTCCTCCCTCATGAAACAGAAAAAGAGCAAATGGGCTCCCTATTAGGTGACCACAGGAGTGGCAACTTTTTCCAGATAGACAGTATATATAGAGCAATTTTCCCCCAGTAGATAAATGGGGTAAAATCTGAGGGATTCCTTAAAAAAGAAAACTTTTACTGTTCTTTCTGGTAAAATATGTAAATAACCACTTCTACTATGTTTAGAAAGTATACATTAAGGAAACTTGCAAAATCATTTTATACTGTAGAAATTCTCAGCTGTGACCACATTGGTTACTGCATTCCCTGTAATTATAATACTATTTGTTCAACAGATACCCTAAGATACACTACATACAGTTTTTAATTTACTAACTCCATCACACCCTTTCCAAGAAAAGGGCTTGAAGTAATGGAAAAATGAAATAATATATGTAAAATTATTTCCTTCTCACAGATGGGATCTATCAACCTTCTCGTCTACACCAAAGAAACTGAGGTGTAGAAAGGTTTGAACACCCACCCAGAACCACAGTTAGTGGCACAGCCAGCATCCGAACCCAAGTAAATCTAATTCTAACTATATGTTTTTTCCAATCTTTGTGTAACCTTTAGAGAGTCGTGTCCCTTCTGGGAATCCAGTAAAATCTACTTTTCCCAGGAATTTGGCAAAATCAGTTTATTGGGGCCAAAGTTCTTGATTTTTTTTTTTAGAAGAGATTTATTGTATTTATTTGAAAGGCAACGTTACAGAGAGATAGAGAGAGAAAGAGATCTTCCATTCTCTGCTCATTCCCCAAATGGTCATGGCTGAACCAGGAGCTTCATCCAGTCTCCCCTGTGGGTACAGGGGCCTAAGGACTTGGGCTGTCCTCCCCTGCTTTCCCAGGCACATTAGCAGGGAGCTGGATCATAAGGGCAACAGCCAAGATTTGAACCAGTGCCCATATGGGATGCTAGTAATGCAGGTGGTGCCTGAACTCATTACTCCACAAAGCCAAGCCCCCAAAGTTCTTGATTAATGATTATCAGTGAAATAGATATCTTAAAAAAAAAAAAAACTATCAAAACAGCATGGTACCCCATATATGCATGCAATTTTTATGTATCAACTAAAGAAATTTGGGGGAAAAATAAAGTTGACATTTTCAGCTTAAAAAAAAAAACAGTACTAAAACACATGCTGATCACACACACAAAAAACCCACAAATTCCTGTATGGTCTTTTTCTACCTACAAACCGTACATGTATAAAATTCATAGCAGCAAAATTCTGTCCATGTCTAGGAAGAAGAATAGCAAGTAGGTGACATCTAAATGCTAGCACTATATGAAACCTGCAGTAAATGCTCATTCAATGTTTTAGAAAATACTCAGAAAATAAAAACATTTATAATGTTACATAGCATATTCTGCCTGTAAACACATACCTAACATGTATAAAAGTCGCTTTCATCCATTTTTTCACTCTGTGAATATTTTGTATAAAATGCTGTAGCATAAAAATATTTGCTACATTACTTTTCTGATCATTTCCTATAAAGCGGTATAATTGACTACAACAGATTAGGTGTTTCTCTATCACCTATTAATCAGGTAGAACCACCAGCAACCAATAGTAGTTTAACAAATGCTACTTCTTCTATGACACCCAAGCCTCCATTCCCTGTGGTAATGTTTTAAGATTTATTTATTTATTTATTTGAAAGTCAGAATTACAGAGAGGGAGAGACAGACAGAGACATCTTCCATCCACTGATTCATTCCCCAGGCCAGGCCAAAGCCAGGAACCTCACATCTGGCTCTCCCACATATGTAGCAGTAGCCCAAGTACATGGGCCATACTCCATTGCTTTTCCAAGGCCATTAGCAGTGAAAGTGGAACAGTCAAGAGATGAACCAGCACTGATATGGGATGCTGGTGTCACAGGTAGCCAGGTTACACACTGTAACACCATAATACGGGGTCCTCCCTCCTTCCTTATTTTCTTTCTCCAAAAGCCTTGTTATACTTGAATGCAAACATTCACTTTGCAGTCATGCACTTCAAAAAAGTGTATTCCTAAGACTTCAGCATTTTTTTCAGGACTTAGAAATGCTCTTTTTGTTCCTGTATTGATCACTTGGTAGTACTGCATAATCCCAAGTGTGACCCAGGCCACAGCGATCACAAGTGGGTAACAGAATCACAGTGCAAGCCACAAAATGTCTCGTACTGCAGAAAATCTCATCCCTATTTCTCTTGCTCATGATGCTGAGATTTTATACAAAAGCACCTTAAAAATGCACCATGCAGAGTCTTCTATGTTACTAGCATTTTCCCCTTAATCTCTAAATTCCACAGTCTCCAGCCACTGCTGATGTCAGAAGGGAAAGATTTGGGTTCAGTTGTCCACCAAACACAACAAGGCATCATTGATTCCCACCGATATGTTATGGTTGACAATGGCTAACACCAGGAGCACCAAGGCTCAGCACACTCTTATCAATGAACACTGCGAATGCCTCACCTGGGATATGATTCGGACTTCACTCAAGATAGAGACCATTACTATTGGCACGAATGCAAATATATTACATTCCCACAGTCCCCCTTCTATGAAACGATTTGCTTTACTACTAATTTTTATTAGAAACTTTATGACCTTCAATTGAAGGGCTGAAGAACAGACTAAATGATGTATGCTATTATCCTCAGAATTACCTCCTATCTATTATCTCTCTGCTACACTGTTCCTTGTTCCAAACTAAAGTCACACAACTTGACTCCCTTGAGATGGTCCATCTGCTGGGTGAACCTCCTCAGTCTCTCATGTAAATAAATCCCTGATAATCTCAGCCTATCATGTACCACTTACATTCTATAGGGATGAAACTAGTCAATATCTTACACTTTAAAATGCTATGTTTTAAGACTATAGGAAAGCAGGACCTCTCATACAATGATGGTAGTACTGAAAGTTGAAACAACCAACAGGAACACCAATATTCAAGATCATAGCTCCAACTTGGTAATTCTACTCCAAGACATTTATTTTACAGATTCTTGCACACACATATAAAAGGAAACAAGTAAAAGATTATTCATAGATCAGAGCCAAAAAAAAAAAAGGTCGAAATAACCCAAATGTCCATCACTGAAGGACAACTGTAATATATCCACACAATGGACATAATACCATTGAAAAAAACAATGAGGAAACCCTTTATATTCTGATAAAGAAAAAGCTCCAAATACTATGACTATGATTATATGACTAATTTTAAGAAAGGTGCAAAATCTAAGTGTTCCCCTTTGTGTAAAACAAAAGGAATATGTTTAAATAACTGTACCACTTTATGCACAAACTGTCTCTGGAAGTATTTGTCAGAAGTTATTAACACTGCCTGTATCCAGGAGGTTCCAGTTGCTAAAGGACAGTCACAGGAGAGTGCCTTCTCTATGTACACTCTTTGGTACCTTAAAATTAAAGAAAAAATTAACAAAAACGATGACTTTTAAAAACATGTGTTGGGTTGGGGCCGGCGCCGTGGCTCACTTGGTTAATCCTCCGCCTACGCCAGCATCCCATATGGGCACCGGGTTCTAGTCCCAGTTGCTCCTCTTCCAGTCCAGCTCTCTGCTGTGGCCTGGGAGGGCAGTGGAGGATGGCTCGAGTGCTTGGGCCCCTACACCCACATGGGAGACCAGGAAGAAGCACCTGGCTCCTGGCTTCAGATTGGCACAGCGCAGGCCGTGGCGGCTATTTGGGGAGTAAACCAACGGAAGGAAGACCTTTCTCTCTCTCTCTCTCTCTCTCACTGTCTAACTCTATCTGTCAGGTTAAAAAAAAAAAAAAAATCATGTGTTGGGGCTGGTGTTATGGTGTAGTGAGTAAAGCCACCACCTGCAGTGTCACCTTCCCATGTGGGCGCCAGTTTGAGACCTAGCTGCTCCACTTCCGATCCAACTGTCTGCTATGGCCTAAGAAAGCAGTAAAAGATGGCCCAAGTCCTTGGGCCCCTGCACTCACGTGAGAGACCTGGAAGAAGCTCCTGCATCCTGGCTTCGGATCAGCTCAGCTCTGGACATTGCAGTCATTTGGGAAGTGAACCAGCAGATGGAAGACCACCCCTCCCCGCCACCTCTCTCTCTCTCTCTCTGTGTAACTCTGACTTTCAAATAAATAAATAAATCTCTTTTTAAAAAATTGCATGTCAAGCTTATTCAAAACACTCTATGTGATAAAGGCAGGTACTCCCATGAAAATATTTCTTACTGACGCCAATGGTGAAATTATTGCCTTGCAATTAGTGAGAGAAATCAAGTTCCCCAAAGCTCCTGGGTACCTTAACTGGTGTGTGTTAACTGAATGTGCACATATTTCAGGAACAAGAATAGAGTTCACTCCTCTGCGACCCAGGTACACATTCACAAACTGAATATTTATGGCTTCTATCATCCCTGAGTGACACCTGAAGTTCTCATGACATTTATTGATTCATCATTTATTAGAGACATGCTCTGAATCACATATGCCATAAAGCTAAGAAACAAGGACAAGTCAATGGCCTGCTAGGTTCAGGTACAATTAGTCACACTGCTTAGTCTTAGTGCTATGAACATTGTAAATAAAGTGATATGAACTCTGTTTCTTTTTAAGAAATGGAAAAAAAAAATGAGTCTAACGCTGATGAGGGAGGAAGGGGAATATGGAAATGTTTATGAAAGTAATGGGTCCTAGCCACAGAATAGAAGTTTCAGATATATTAGACTGAAATGTCAAATGCAATGATGACTCAGACATATTGTGTGAACAAAACTACCAAATGCTCCAGAAAAGATGTGTGAACCTGTTTCAATAAGTGCTCTAGACGGTACAAAAATCGCTCATCAAGTGAGACAAGTAGTTAAGGGTCTAGAGAGATCACTTAACGTTTCAGTTAGACTTCAATTATTTCAGGGAAGGAATTTTTTTTCAAGTTGAGATTTGAGAGTGGCTTGGGACATACCCATCACAAAAGTCAAGAATCTACTGTATCTCAGTTTGACTGGAGATAAACAAGAGTGTGTGTGTCTTTCGTAATCCTTCCTTCATACACTTCTTTGCTCAGATCTGCCAGGAGTGGAGAAAAGACAGGCTCAGATGAGGGGCACCGCATCAGGTGCTGAGCTTCTATAGCATACTCAAAGTGAAGAACTCGCCTGGGGCCAAAGAAGAGAAGATAACAGTCCTCTGAAAGATGAGCACCCCAATCTAGGATGTTAGCACAGAGCAAGGGAGTGGCCTCACCTATCACCCAAAAGTCTGGACCAGCAGATAAAGGGCAAAATAGGAGTTACTGAGAAAGGGTGCTAACTGTAGCCTGGCTCTCCTGCTCAAACCATGGTTCTCCAAATACTATATTTAGAAGACAGCTAATTAATGTTCATTAAGACCAGCCCAAAAGTTTTAATCATTCTACAACTGCTTTTTTTGGAGTTGCATTTTATAGCTTTATGATTAACAGGTGCATTTTCCAAGTTTTCATAACAGAGATTCTAACATTATGAGCTAAGAGTGGTTATAAAATTGAGGTGGACATCACCTCAAAAGCAGCGACTGAGAATCCAATTAAAATAGCATTCAAATGGGAGGTCCGTGAGGAACGCCCAGAGTCAATGGACAAGGTATCTTTGTAAAGAGCGAGTCAGGAATGCTAACCTAAAATCATCCTCATGAACTAAACAAATGTGACAAATGTGCAGAGGGGTAACACAGCCACAAGAAACGGCCACCTCCTGGGCAGATCCATTTTCACCATGGAGAGGCTGGCTTTTCTCACAGCTGGGTTACCCCTCTGCACAATCCCCTTGTGCTGGGACACCTGCTCCAGGACCATTCACTGAAAATGCCTTGTCGCTGACTTTACAGAAATCACCAGTCACTAACCAAACGCTGTGCCTGGTGCACAGCGACATACTCACAAATCCTCACTGCCATACAGCCGTAGTAGTAACTCAAAGATCTCTTCCTGCAGCGAAGAACCAGCTTGACGTGCTACACACAACCTCTTGTGAGCCTCTCCTTCCCACCCACCTGGATCCTTGTCACTCATTCATAGGTGCAAATCAAATATTTCATGGGGGCCGGCGCCATGGCTCACTCGGTTAATCCTCTGCCTAGAGTGCCGGCATCCCATATGGGCGCCGGGTTCTAGTCCCAGTTGCTCCTCTTCCAGTCCAGCTCTCTGCTGTGGTCCAGGAAGGCAGTGGAGGATGGCCCAAGTGCTTGGGCCCCTGCACCTGCATGGGAGACCAGGAAGAAGCACCTGGCTCCTGGCTTCCGATTGGCGCAGTGTGCTGGCCGTAGTGGCCATTTGGGGGATGAACCAGAGGAAGGAAGACCTTTCTCTCTGTCTCTCTCACTAACTCTGCCTGTCAAATTTAAAAAAAAAAAAAAAAAGTATTTCATGGATTATCCTCCAGACCAGATGCACCACACTCTCAGAAGTCCCTCTCTCCATTCCTTCCCATTGTCCAAACTACTTTCTTTCTTCCCTCCTCTTCATTTCACTTTTCCAAGTTTGAAAATTACTCATTGTGTGACTTCAGATTAATGAATCTCTTAAAATGATCTCCAATCCGTAAAATGTGGAGAAAATAGAACTTTCTTCACCGGGTAATGCTAACTTGAGATGAGATAAACCAGGTAATATCTTGCCCAATATCTATCACAACAGTCAAGAAAACGTTCATTTCTTATTATAATTATGGAGCTTTATAATTATTCTTCAGGTTCACATGAACCACTCAATGACTTTTCAATTCATTTTATTTCAATAGCATCCACAGTAGGCCACCTGTGTTCAAATCAACATCACATGATGTCTAATTCACTATTTTGGGAGTAGGTATTTTATCGTAAATCATAATTCCTAATATTTAAAAAATTTCCAGTTAATTAATAAAGCAATCCATCTGTAGCAATGGAGAAGGACTGACATGTGGGGAGGTGTTAGACCCGAAGCCTGGGCCCTCCTCCCAGAGAACCCCACCCCTACAGGAGCTAAACAAATGGTCACAGGACCACCACAGGGCTCTGCCTGTTCTTGAAGAATACTGGGTGCAAGGCAGGGGCAACATGTTCCAGTGTCTGCTCCCCAAGTTGCACCTTTCAGGGGACGATTTATGCAAGCCCCACAATGGAAGATTCTGTGGTGAGACAGATGTGTAATGTCCTAGTGGGCTCTGGAAGATGTCAAATGCATATCAGGAGCAGAGCAGCCACCCTGCAGCTCCATTCTGCCTCAGCTGCGTGTCTGTAACCACTCATTCTTATGACTACTCCCACAATACAAAAACTTCTATGAACCCCTGCTGTGGAAAATAAATGTAGGAAGTAGCACGAAAGCATAATCATAAGGTCTAGCACAGTGGCACAGTATGTTAAGACACCACCTGCAGCACCATGAGTGCTGGTTCGAGTCCAGGCTGCTCTACTTCCAATCTAGTTCCCTGCTAATGGGCTTGTAAAAGCAGGAGAGGATAAACCAAGTACTTGGGCCCCTGCGCCTACAGGGGAGACCCGGAGGAAACTCTTGGCTCCTTGCTTCAGCCTAACCCAGCCCTGTCCATTGCTGCCATTTGGGGAGTGAACCAACTGATGGAAGATTTCTCTCTCTCTCTCTCTCCCTGACTCTCCCTTTCTCTCTCTCTCTGTAACTCTGCCTTTCAAATAAATAAATAAATAAATTTTTAAAAAGGTATGATAACATTTTACAGAATAGAGTTTATCTATCTTCTAGTTATACTTACCTTCAAGGATGTTACCTTTCAACCTCGCTCCCAGCTGGCAACCATGAGTTCAGACCTATAATGTCTAATACTGGAGAGTGTCTTCAGGACCTACAGAGTCTGAAGTCCACACTGGAGAAAATGGTCCCAAGAAATTCCCAGCTTCCTAGGACATCCCTACAGTTCTCTAATGTATTCTTTGATGACCTTTTTTTTTTTACTTCCATGACACCAGACAGGTGCACAGCCTTCAATGAGAGAACTCCCATCACCACAAACACAAGGCCAAGATGGGTAGTTAGTAACACACAAAAAGTCAGTAAACCTAAGGTACGCAAAGGGATACAGACACACTGGACCAGCAGTTTCTACACTGGTTTATCTTTCAAAGGATTCCACCTCACAAGGCTCTATAAGACTGATAAGAATTATCATCATCATTATAGATGCAAAAATTGAGGTTACCTGGCTAAGAAACAGACTTTTACCTTCCAAGACCATGCCCCACACATTGTGTTTTAGTCAACAAAATGTTACAGTGAAGCACAAGGGTTTCAGAGCCAGAGTGCCTGAGTTTAAGTCTTGGTCTCACAATGTACAAGCTGCACATCTCAGGCAAAGCACCTAGCTTCACTTAAGACTGAACTCTTTCATCTGTAAATTGGGATAGAAATATCTACCTCACAGAAGTGTCAGAGAGTTAGAGCGAGAGAGAGAGAAAGATGGATGGATGTACGGCACTTTGTGGTAAGTACACAAGAACTTGGATTATTCTGAAGAAAATCAAGTAAGCCACCATACAGTATCCATATGCCCTCCATGCACTGGGTGACCAGGTGTCTGAAATCCAGCAGGGCAGAAGAATGACCACTGGGCAAAGGTCAATGCCTTAGCATCACATTCCCTGTGTAGCTTCTCAGGAGTCCAAGGAAGGTAGCTGAGTGGGAGTGAGGGCAGTTAAGAACAGCACTGCGACTCGGAGATTCCACAGACCCATAGATTTCAAAGTGTTTGGGGAAACTGAGTTAAGATTTGTGACTGTCAGTTCTACCAAGTTCTTAATAATAAACTTTAATGCCCCTCCCTTCACAGAAAGAAAGAAGAAGGAACACCTAGTTTCTGGAAAACTACCCAAGAATAGGCCATGGGCATCGTTTCTATGAGATTTTTACCAAGGAAATGTAGAAACTTCCTCACACACCAGGTAAGGTTCCAGAGGAAGCTGTACAGAGGCAACTGGAAATCCTGTGAGAGACTGCAGCAAGAAGCCAGCAGGAAAGACGGAGATGAAAGCTCCGGATCCTCCCCAAGGGAGCTTGAACAGAGTCTGTGCAGGAGTACTGGGAGCATATACAGGCACTCAAGTTGCCAGGAAGAGGGGCTGGGAAGAGAGTCTATGCCCTAATTATATGTATCACATTGTATCGTGATCTTCTACTTACAGGTACTTTGGATAAAGAAGTGTTGATTTACTAATGTGATCATCCCTTGGAAATACTCAAGGGAAGCTATCAATAAAATGTATCAAATGAACAAATAAAAGAGAAGGGGAAAATGTAACAATTTAGTAGAATGGAAAGGTTTGGGATAGAGGAAATCAGCAGAAAATCTTCATTTGTTTTATGTGTCCATCTAGCTCACATTCTCCACTGAAAATTCTAACAACTTGGCTGCTAAGTATTTATTTACCTCTTTGGCCGAAGCCTAACATTACCACTCCAAGAAACTCCCATTTAAGTATCAGTGGAGAACACATCAAAAGAAGTTAAACTCAAACCTCTTAAACAGGCTTATTCAAGGAGGATCAGAGAAAAATCTAAACTCACACTTGAAGCATCTCTCAACACACACATATTGCCACAAAGAAGTATTTTCCTTTCAAATCAAGCATGACAGATACTAGTTTTGATATTCTACTCACCCTGCCTGATAAGAACTCTGAATGGTACACATACTGGAATTGAGATCTGTTGTGGAAAGAGAAGTGAAATTGTGCCCTGGGGGCCCAAGTTCATATATTTTAGGCAGGCAAACCTCTAGATCATTTCAACATAAGAATGAAACTCAGCACCCTTAAGAACAACTCTTTGAGATCTTGGGTCTTGAGTTCTCATTTATCCTTGCATAGTGGATACCATAGTGCCAACTAATCTGTGTTCTCTAAATATGAGCAGCTATTAAAATGTGTCCTCTTATGGATATTTTCTCAAAAACAGTCCCATGCTTCACCTGCTGGACGTATTTTAACGTGAACTGTACTATCTGTCACATGGCAATGGTTTATCTGATTTGCTATCTCTTCTGCCATAGAGATCACAGGCCAAGGGGCAGTCATCAGAGGCAACCTTTACAAAATCTCAACTTCCTGCCCCTCCACTTCTTACTGTAAGAAGGATGAATTGTTTGAGATTCTGTGGCCTAACTTATTTACTTCCTCTAAAGGAGGAACAGAAAATGCATGCCTTTCAAGAAAAAAAAGTATACTCAGAAAGTGAATTCATGTTAACTGACTCTACCAGGCCAATGGCATATTTAATAGACTCTCATCAAATGTTTTTATTTGAAGCTTATATTCAATGTGCAGACTATAAGATAATTCAATTTGAGGCAGAAATGTTCTTAAAAGTGCTATCATCTCATCAGCATACTACACTAGAAGGGTAATAATAGAAATTTTACACCCATTAGAGAGATTCAAAGGCCATAAAAAGAACAAGAATCTGTCTGACACAGATATTTCTATGCTTATGCTAAATATGCATGAACTTAAATTTAAAAAGAAAAACTAAAAGTAGTGTCTTGTTCTTTTTTTATTTCACTTCATAATTTTTGAAAAAATACTAAAGTAGTTTTAAAAATTCTATTTCATACGCATATTTTTATAGAACACAGAGCTAAAATTAAGGTTTACACTTGTTTCTCTTTGGCATGTAATAAATTAGATTTGACCAGATTTTATTTTTCTCACAGAAGTCATATCTATGGACTTAGCTTTTAACCATTTGTAGCCAGTCTCCTTATCAATGGCTTGAACAGCTAAGTCTCAAGTCCACCAAATGAGATCACAAACCTCCCTGGCAAATTATCTAGATCATTTAACAACCAGACCAGATGACCACGAAGGAATTTTAATGCAAGGTTCAGGGTTCAACAGTGTGACAGATGGGGAAAAATAATCAACTGATTTTGGTGCCTGAACAATCGTATTCAAAATGTTCTAGTAATTGAACTACTTTAGTTCTATAAAATTATATATAACATGAAGCTATGGTCCAAACTTGAAAAGGACAGGCACACAGTAAGGGCTCAAAAATGTATACTGAATACAAGAGTTCTTCAAAATGTTCATGGAAAATGTATGTTTTTAAAAAGCTATGCATGGATTTCAAATTCTTTTTGTACTTTGGGGCCAGCGCTATGGCGCAGGTTAATGCCCTGGCCTGAAGCACCAGCATCCAATATGGGCGCCAGTTCTAGTCTCGGCTGCTCCTCTTCCGATCCTGTGGCCTGAGATAGCAGTAGAAGATGACCCAAGTCCTTTGGGCCCTGCACCCATGTGGGAGACCTGGAAGAATCTCCTGGCTCCTGGCTTCAGATCGGTGCAGCTCCAGCCATTGTGGCCATCCGGGGAGTAAACCAGCGGATGGAAGACCTTTCTCTGTGGCTCTACCTCTCTCAGTAACTCTTTCAAATAGATAAAAAATAAATCTTAAAAAAAAAGAAATTTATTTATACTAAAATAAACTTAAATTCCATTTTTCAGTGAACTTCTGGAAATCTGCTCATAACAGAGCTTTGGCAAAGGAAGGACCATCCACCTCCTTGTGATGAGCACATGCAAAGGCATCCTTCTACGGTGGAATGAGGATCTACTCCACACACCACAACTCATCCAGCACAGACAGCTCATTCTCATCACACAAAACCACGCAGAGAGGCAAAAGAGACTCTTCTCCCCACTGTGCACACACGGGACACAGTCCTCTGTTTAGAGACTTCATATCAGTAACTACAGCACTACTGCTTAGTAATCTCTTAGTCATGTTCCATGTTCCCTGTTCTTTTAGTTTTGATTCTAGGACACTGTATCCTCTACCCCTTGTCCTCAGCTTCTCTTCGCCATTACTTTTATCCCTTACTTTAGTTTCTTTCATCACTTTCACAATTCTGGCTTCTGAGTAAATTCCATCACCTTTTAACTCCATGTCAGAAAATACAGGCCCCATTAATTTCATTCACTGATTGTATTATATACATAATATAAATTTTTAAAAGAATTAAATGAATTGCCTTAACAGGTCTCTTCCTACAAAACAAAAGAAATATTTTATATAAATAAACTCAGTAGTTCTCAAGCCTAATCTAAGTAATGTTCTATGAACAGTTTGTGGTTATTTCAAGGCCATGAGCTAGACCAAGGTGTTCTTTTCAGTATAACTGAATAAATAATCTTTCCCCATTCTTGGTTAAAAAAGGAAAAAAGACAGGCATTTTTCTTTCCACCAATTTTTCTTGTAACTGTTCACTGTTACCCATCTTAGTTTATATCAATGGTAAGAGCAAATATATTAATCTAGAAATGTGTTTTCTTTGAAATACTCAAGGAATTACAATTTTGAAAATCATAAACACAAGGAAACAACAATCCTAAAGCATTATCATTTTCTCTGGTTCCTTTTAAACTACATGGTATAAATTAAGACAAGTTACTAAGTATTTCTAAGAATACCAAATGCTCAAGATTAGTGAAAATATTGGAGATAACAGTCAGCACAGTAGCTCAACATGCAGTGGGCACTCAGTAAGTAATTTTAGGATAGATAAATAAATAAACAGTGCTACCTTAATGCTTAACATTAAGGAAGCACTCAATGTACAACTGCATCGAATATATCAACACTTCATAATGTGTTGCAGAAGGCACCCTGCCAGGTCCCCACCACAGGAACATATTTAACACTATGATGCACCATCATAGTACCTATGGCATTTGCCTCTATCTTCCACTCATGTATAACCAGGGTTTTGGTTGTCAATTATCATTGTGTGTATGTGTGTGTGTGTGTTTATGTGTGTGTGTTATCTTCCCAACCAAATTAGGAACATACTGAGATCAAGGGCTGATGTTCTATTTCTTTGTCTTCCCAAAACATAAATATGCATTCAATGCTGTTCTTAATGCTGATTACGTGAAGTACTCACCAACAGCAACTTCAACAAAATAGGTACTCTATAAATCTTTGTGGATTAGCACTAACCTACAGTACATTTAGCAGAAAGATCAGTAACATGAGGGCATTTTACTAATATATGTAAAATACATGCAATCTTACAATCACCATCCAACTCACTAATTCCTGGTCCACTTCTTTTTTTAAAAAAGATTTATTGTATTTATTTGAAAGAGTCACAGAGAGAGGTAGAGACAGAGAGAGAGGTCTTCCATCCGCTGGTTCACTCCCCAGATGGCTGCAATGGCTGGAGCTGCACCAATCTGAAGCCAGGAGACAGGAGTTTCTTCTGGGTCTTCCACATGGGTGCAGGGCCCAAAGGACTTGGGCCATCTTCTACTGCTTTCCCAGGCCATAGCAGAGAGCTGGATCAGAAGAGGAGCAGCCGGGACTAGAACCGGCACCCATAAAGGATGCTGGTGCTTCAGGCGAGAGCTTTAACCTGCTGCGCCACAGCGCCGGCCCCTCCTGGTCCACTTATAAAGAAGAAATTAGAGTTCATCAGAACTAGTTCTGGAGACCAGCACTGTAGCATAGCAGGTAAAGCTGTCACCTGTAGCACTGGCATCCCATATGGCTGCCGGTTCAAGTCCCAGCTGCTCTCTGCTATGGCCTGGGAGAACAGTGGAGGATGGCTCAAGCCCTTGGGCCCCTGCACCTGCATGGGAGACCCAGAGTAAGTTCCTGGCTCCCAGCTTCGGATTGGCTGAGCTCTGGTTGTTGCAGCCAACTGGGGAGTGAACCAGTGGATGGAAGACCTCTCTCTCTCTCTCTCTCTCTCTCTCGCTCTCGCTCTCGCTCTCCCTCTCCCTCCCTCCCTCCCTTCCTCTCTCTCTCTCCTCTCTCTCTCTCTCTCTCTGCGTCTGCCTCTCTGTAGCTCTGCCTTTCAAATAAATAAAATAAATCTTAAAAAAAAAAAAAGTAGTAGTTCTGGTGCCAGTCCTTGTGGTACAAAGGGTTAAGCCACTGTTGCAATACCAGGATCCCATATCAGAACTCTGGTTGGGGTGGCAGATGTTCTGCTTCCAATCGAGCTCCCTGCTAATGTGCCTGTGAAGGTAGCAGATGGGGCCCCTGCCACCCATGTGGATGGAGTTCCAGTTTTTGGCTTCAGTCTGGCTCAGCCTTGTCTCTTGGAGTCACTAGGGAAGTGAACCATGGATGGAAGATCTCTCTCTCTCTCTCTCTCTCTCTCTCTGTCCCTCCCTCCCTCCCACACTTTGCCTTTCAAAATAAATGAACAAATCTTTAAAAAAAAAAAAAGTTCCATTGTCTAGGACACCCAACTCTATTCAAGTTTCTTTCAGAAGTCTGTTCTCTCCTCCAAATTATCCAGTCTCCTGCATGGGGATTTCCTAACTGTCTTTCTCAATTTCACATCATAAATCAAACTTATATTTCAAGCACATTCATTCCTGGTGTTTCCCCTCATCCACTTGTTGTATAGCTACTGCACTCAATACAAACTAGGTCATAATTTCCCACTATTGATTCCTATCCACACACATCAGTAACATAATTTAATACGGTGAAGATATAACCTGAGACTATTCCCACCGGATAATGAAGCCCACCACAAAATACAACTTTTGGGGCCAGTTCTGTGGCATAGAGGGTATAAAGCTGCTGCTGCCTACATATGGGCACTGGTTTGAGTTCCAGCTGCTCTACTTCCAATCCAGCTCCCCACCACTGTGCATGGGAAAGCAGTGGAGGATGGCTCAAGTGCTTGGGCCCCTGCACCCACATGGGAGAACAGGAAGAAGTTCCTGGCTCCTGGCTTTAGTCTGGCCCAGCTCCAGGCATTGTGACCATTTGGGGAGTGAACCAGTAGATGGAAGACCTCGCTCTCTTTCTCTCTCTCTGCTTCCATGTCTGCCTCTCTGTTACTCTTTCAAATAAATAAATAAAACCTTTAAAAAAGTGGAAAAAAATAAACTTCTACAGATATCCTAAATTTCAAGACATCATTTATAAACATACAACACACAGAGAAAGTGAGACATTTTTAAAAGTCTTTGGAGAAGGAAATTAAAAGATAAGCTTATTTTGATGAAAAAAAAAATGAAGGCTCTTCCCAAATGGTTCATAGAAAATGTATACTTATGAAAAAATAATTAATAGACTCAAAGCATTTTTGCACCAAAATAAACTTATCTTCTAATGTCACTTCCTATGAACTTTTTGCAGTACCTCATATGAACATATAAATACTTCTCTTTAAATGCAGTATCTTGGGGCTAGCATTGTGGTGCTAAACAGCTGCCTGCGACATCTGTATCTCATAAGAGCATCTGTTCAAATACCGGCTGCTCCATTTCCAATACAGCTTACTGGTAATGCACCTAGGAAAGCAATGGAAGATGGTCCAAATACTTGGGCCCTCACCACTCACATCACAGACCCAAATGGAATTCCAGGCTCTTGGCTCCAGTCTGGTCTAGCCTCAGCTCCAGTGGTCATTTAAGGAGTGAATCAGCAGATAGTCTGTCTGTCTCTGTGTGTATGTCTCCTTCACTGTGTTACTCTCTTTTAAATACATAAAACAAATCTTTCAAAGAAAGCAAATGCATTGTCTTCAACCATATAGTAATAACCTCAAAAACTTATAAAAAGGGGGTCCCTCAACAGTAACAGCAGAAACAGTATAGAGTAGCTCTTCACCAGAAAGCCACCTTGGGAACACACTGGTCACAGAAAGACAGAATCAGCCCAAATCCATCACCCTGGCAACAAACACAATCCAGGCATTCCTAGACAGTAGATCAAGAGCTTCTTACTCATTTCTGAAGGTAACATGTTGAAAACAGAATGAAATGTGTTATGCTTTATGTACAAGATTACACGCTACAGTCCTGTGCTGGTTAATAGAAATCCACATTTCCTGGCTCCCTGAGCCAAGATGGCTGGAGAGAGTCCTTACTCTTTTCTACTGGTACAATGTGCAATTGTTATACGATTATCAGCAGAGCTCAGAGTTGTCTACTTCTGCAGTAAGGAGCTAGTGAACTCTTCAAGGGCAAAGACCTATTCTCTGAGTGTTCAACACTTTAAGAGCTCAATAAAAACTCACTAAGTAACTCGTAGAAACCCAGCTGAAAGGATTACCCACCCATCCTTGGTATCTCATGGGTACCTTGTCCCAGACCACATAAAGTCATTTCTGTTGTCAATTTCCCATCCTAACTGCATCTTCCATAAGTCATGTTGGCTCAAAAGGTATGTAAATGCTTAAAAATAAAGTACCAAACAAACCACTCAAAATTACTTAAAAATCAACTCTCAAATCCTCGGGAACTAATTTAACAGAACATATATTTCTTTCTTCTATTGAATTTTTGGATTCTTAGGCCATTGTTTGGATAATCTACAAAAGAAGAGAGATGAAATAAAACCAAAACTGGTCAGAGTATATTTGCCCAGTTCAGTGTCATCAAATGGAAAAGAATGACAGTTAACACTTGTAGTTTTTTTTCTATCTAAATTTTAGTTACAATCTAGTAGGAAAGGGGTCTAGAAAGCAGGGAGGGAAATTCCTACATGGACCTTGTCTTAAATCCAGTCACTCACAGGACTCACCATCTGGCCCTACAGTTAGATTAAGTCATCACTACCCTAGTTACCTATTTTCTTATCCTCTTCTCCCAGCAGACTCCTGCAACTCAAATATTAATTACAGTCCATCAATTCCCCTCACAGCAACTCTTCTGCTTTTATCACCCTACCATTTCCACAATCAGGCATCATTTTCAAATATTTCTTTCACTTACTCCTTCTACTCATTAAATGACTGGGCTGGGACAAATCAGTTTTGGGTTTTGTATTCAGCACCATGCTAGAACATGGTCCCTTCCCTCAAGGAGCCAACAGTATCAAAGATAAAGTACTTTTAAAAAAAGAAAAGAAAAGAAATACTGCTGGAAGAATTTTGACAGTCAATATACTACACCCTCCAGAGAGTAACCTAAAAATTTCAGCCAGGAATTAAACCACTATACTCTGCCTGAGACAACCCACTTCCTGCCTTTCACAAGGCGTGGTGAAGGTAAAATGGTAATATGACCATCACACATCTGAATAACTTTTTATAGTTCTCAAAATTTTATTTTATTCCATTTTTTAAGGAAGCAAGGCAACTATTGTTGTTCCCATTTTCCAGATGGGTAAACCTAGGCTGCAGGAGGTAAAATGACTCACGCAAGATGATATATTATTTAGTGACTAAATTCAGTCTTCTGATCTCTATTCTAGCATTCTCCCCACAGCCACAATGACTCCCCAGATGAAGAAAAATAAGCATTGTCTTCAACTCAGCATGCCTAAATATGAAACCCAGAAAACACGTATACTCTGCATGAAACCCTGCTTTTATCTGCATAATCTCCTAGCTGTGCTTGCCCCATTGTCTGTGCTATAATATTCACATGGGCCGGATCTATTTATGTCACTAATCACACTAATCAACAGGACCCACAAGCAAAAAATGACACTAAACTCCTGTTAGCAAGCATTTTTATATTTGTCACTATTCAGTTTTACTTTTAGAGTACATCTAGTCCAATAAGGACAACTGGTCCTGCTCATAAAAGGAAAAGCTAATGTGTGTTTGCTTTCATTTTTGCCCACAAGTACTAGCAATTCCTTGAGTAGTCAAGACAGAGAAGGCAGGAAAACAATCAGAAAAGGAGAGGGAAAGATTAAGGGGGGGGGGCAATTACAAAAAAGATAAAACTCATAGAAAGTATTAGAATGGCACAAACGTACTTAGACGTCCTACCCCATAGATGACTACCTCTCTGCCTAGGAACGATCTCTGCCCTACATGTAGGTCCTGAGTTACTGTAGATAAGCCAGTATCCTCCAAAATTATTAAAAGGCCTCATTGGACAACAGCTGGATGCCCTGTAGAGATCCATCCAAAAGTTGACAAGTCTATGCTAACACACTGACATCTAAGTCTAACCCTATTTCATAATATTTAGCACAAGTCAGTCCACTTTGGATTTAATATATAAGACTTAAGTTTCTTGAGCATTCCAACACTCTACTGCAAATGTTATTCGCAAAATTTTACTCCTGGATCCTGCAGACGTTTGAAGTTCTAGAATCTTCCATAATACTATATACATTTATATATAATAGTTATATTAATTTACAATGTTTTGTTCCAGATTTTCCACTATTTCAATTCCATAGAATAAAAGAATTTACTTTCAGTAGAAAACAGGTGTTAAAATGCTAATTAGAAATCTGAAAAGTAATCCAGCTAAAATATTATTGTCCAGTACAATCTCATGACTTTTTCTAATGTTTCATTCAATGCACGATCACATTTAGTGTTGATATATTCATGCATTCAAAGCAACTCCACAAAATGCATTTTTCTGCCCACCCTGTCCCATTCTGCTTCCTGATTTCCAAATGCAGCTCTAAACACCTACCAGTATATCAAGCAATTTGTTTAACAAGAGACTCTTACCTCGTGATAGTCAAGAAAAACAGAACTGTTGGGCGGTTTTCACAATCGTCGTGCAACCCCGAGACTTCTCCTGAGGGTCTAGTATTGATTTAAAGAGAAGAAAGGTAAAATCAAAGAACTTTCATCAAGAAGAAGCCTTCCACTCTCCAATTAATAAGTTTACATTCTGAAATCACTGACTTGTGCACAATTTCACACCACACGACTGTGTATTAAAATAAACCACATGAGGTAAAACGGACATTAATCATTCATGTCATTCCCATTCCCTAGATCCAGCCAATTAAGTATCATTGCATCACAGACAGGTGAAACTTACAGAGGGGTCAAGCGGCTCAGCCTGCTTTTCCCTCATTGCTCTTATCTTTAAAACGAAGGAAACTTGACAGAAATGAACACACTGACGAAGAGGGAGGGGTCCTTGGCCATACATTTCACTGTCTTAAATCGCAAAAGATACAAAGTATCCAGAAACAGTTAGTTACCCAGTGAAACAAAATTACACTCCAGGATTTAAAAGGCAGTGCTGATTTTATGACTTGTAGGTAACTATACAGCTGAGAAACCAAACAGTAAATACTAGCCTTAAATGATTTACCAGGGAATAAAAATGGCCAGCTGGTGTCAAAGAAAACATCTCCACCAAAGGTCTTTTTTTTTTTTTCACGTCTTCAGAGTTTCAAAAACGCACATCTCACTTCGTGCTTTTCCTAACGTTCACTACTAAGTTATCTGCTGTGACTCGTGATGTAAAACCGAGCCAAGAGCTGCACGGGCAGGGATAGCTACAAACTCTGGCTTCTTAGGCAAGGAGCGAGCCCTCTGGGATCCCTGGATGAAAGGGAGAAGCGCGTTTCTCCACGACGGGAGGAAGATGCGGAGCCCGAGCGCGCGGCGCTCACGGCCCCGCGCCCTGCGCTCAGCCTCCCATGCCCAGTCAGCATCGTCTCGCACCCCGTCTGGCCGCCGGCTCAGGTCCTCTCACGACGTTCCCGTCGGAACGGGCTACGTAGCTACAAGTAAAGGCCAAACTTTGCTCTCGGCCTCGCGAACTTAAGACGCCGTTAACCACTAGAGGTCTCCCCTTGGCCAGTTTTGCACGTTCGCTATTTTGCTGCACTTGAAACTTTCCGGAGAAATGCTCTCTACCCGAGTCAGTGTTTTTCTGAAAACTTGCGCAAAAATCCACGCGACCGAAAGAGCCAGCACAGAGGCTCTCGGGCTCCCCCAAAACCCGTCGAGACCCCAGAAAGCAACACTCTAGGGAAATCGAAGCAAGAACCCGACGCACTGGCCCCGGCCAACGCCGCCCCCCCCCACAAGCCCCAACCCTCCCCCCCACCACCCCCAATTCTTATTTCTCAGCTCGCTCTCCCCTAACTCACAACGCTCCGACACCTATTTTGGTTTCCGTGCACTTGGAATGGGTGCGGGCGCACGGGTTCCGGCGGGGGCCCCCGCGGCGGTCGCGGCGCGGGCCGAGGGATGCGGGAGCGGGGGGAAGGGCCGCGCCAGGGCGCCCGAGGAAGTTGCATAAGGAAAGAGACTCCGTTTTTCGGGTCCCCTCCGAAAAACCGGCGGGGAGGGGGAGGAAAAGGAAGCGGGGTGGCGGCGGCAGAGACACCGAGGGGGAAGCCGAGGCGACGTTTACCTCAGCCTGCCCGTGGAAGGGTGGGGCCAGGGCCACGGTCCACGCGCGCCGGGACGGCGGCCGTCACCCGCTTCGGCGAGCGAGCGCAGACGGACAGACGGACGCCCCCGCCCCGCGCGGGGCCGCCGGGCAGGAAGCCGCCCGCCTTTCAACTTTCTCTCACGGTCGCGCCGTGGGCCGATCTCGGAGCCGAGGGCCGGGGGTGGGGGCTGGGGCTGGAGCTGAGGCAGGCGGGCGGGCGGGGGGGGGGGGGGGGTCAAGGGCCTTTTTTTTTTTTTTCTTTAAAGGTAATTAAAGTTTTACCACCAGTCCTAAAGTTGCACCCTCCCCCGCCCGCGCCCCCTCCCCTGACGGGGCTCTCAAGTTTTCCTCCCGCCTCCCCAGCTCGCGGGGCGCGCGGCGGATGCCTCCGCTCCTGCGCTTCCCGATCCCCACCCCCGCCGGCCTCTACTTCCCCCGCCCGCCGCAGCGGCGCGAGGACGGCCCGCCGGGCCCAGGACGCGAGTGTGCACAGCCCATTATTCCGGAACGGCGCCCGCACGCGGCGCCCGACCCTCCGCTCCTCCCCAGTATAAGGCAGGCGTAAACAAGTTGCAGGAAAAGCAGCCCCGCGCTTCCCCGCCGCCGCCGCCGCCGCCACCACTACCACTACTCCAGCCCGCCGCCCCGGCGCGGCCGCCGCCGCCGCCGCCGCCTCGCGCCCGCACCCAGCCCGGCGCGGCACGGCGCGGCGCGGGGCGAACGCCGCGACGGCGCGGGCTCCCGGCGCCCGGCCCGGCCCGCGGCCCGCGCCCTCCCCCGCGCGGACGGCCGCCGCGGGCCCGCGCCGCCTCGCTTCCCGAAGCACTTTCCTGCCGCGGGCAGAAATAAAACCGGAGGGTTTATTTTTGTGCAACTTTCCCAAAATGGCGGAAATTGGAGCTGATCTATATGAAATTCTCACACACTCGCTAGGGAAGGGGGAGGCGGCGGCGAGGACGCGAACGCAAACTCTCGGCCGCCGAGCCCCGCGCGGACCCGCGCGGGTGTGCGTGCGTGTGGGTGCGCGTGTGCGCGGTGGGAGCCGCGGAGGCCTCTCGGCCGCGCACCGGCACACGCCGGCAGGCGCGCCTGCACATTCAACCGGTCCGTTCTCCGCAGCCCGAGCGGGCGGAAAGTGGCCCGGCCTCTTTTCCCACTGCCTCGGCCGCCCGTACTTGTACTTCTCGCGCTCGCCCGCTCGCTCGCTCGCTCCCCGGTGCGCGCCCGGCACAAAGGCCACACGGGCGGAGGGGCCCGCAGGGGCGGCGCGCGGGGCTCGCGCCCTCCCGCCGCACCGATCCGCGGCCCCGGCCGCCCCCGCGCCCCCACCCCCGCCCTTTCCCCGCCGGCGCCCCCCTGCCTCGGCGGCCGCGCTCGCCGCCCGAGCTGCGGCGGCGGCGGCGGCGCCCACCCGGACACGCACCCCGGCGGAGCCCCGGCGCCGCCGCCGCCGCCGCCGCCGCCGCGCTCCCCCACCCCGCGCCCGGTGTCATGAAAGCGACCCAAGTGACAAGCTGGGGGGGGCGCGGGGGAGGGGGCCACACACGCATCCCGCCGCCTGCGCGCCGGCGAGGAGGCGAGCGGCCGCCGCGCCCGGCTGCCTTCCGCACGGCCCCCACACCCTTCCCCGTGTGCGCGCAAAGGAAAAAATACAAGTCTCTCCTCCCCCCATTTTTTCCTTTCTCTTTTCTCTCTCTTTTGTTCCTCTTTCGCACTCGCACTCACTACTTGAGAGGGAGATGCCCAGAGACTCCCCCTCCAGCCCTTTCCGAGTCACTTGCCCACTTTTTTTCCCCGGGATTAAGTTTTCTCCTCTTTCCCAGAGGCGCAGAGAAGTGGGGGAGAAACCCCTTCTGCCCTTCCCTTCCCCTGATCTGCTTCACAAGGCGAGGGTGCGCTTCCTCCCCTCTCCAGGGCTCTCAACTTTCATCCTCACCCAGAAAAATCAATGACTGCCTTGGGCGCGGGCGCACCTTCAGATCAATTAGAGATTAGCTCCGATCCACCGCTTCTTACCCCCAAATTCTCTCTTTTTTTTTTTCTCCGTCTCACGGGTAGTCCTGACAAATGGTCCAGGGCTGCGGGCGCAGTGCGCATGTGCGCGTAGAGTCAGGGCTGGGGAGAGGGGAAACTGCGCTGGTGCCGGTGCCGCCGCCGCCGCCGCCGCCGCCGCCGCCGGGGAGGCTCGCTCTGGCTTCGCTGCTACTGCTGCTGCGCCCGAGCCGCTGGAAGGCAGCGAGCGAGCCGCTGGGCGAATGCGGCTGCCCGCAGATCCTGTTTCAGGTGCATCTTTTCCGTATCCGTGTCCCCGGCTCCGCGCCGGCTCCGGCACCGTCCAAACACGTACGAGAGCCTGCTAAGGTTACAGATTTCTTTGTCTATTTTTTTTTTTCACTTTACTTTTTTTTGAAGGCAATTCGCAGAGCAGCCGAGCCACCATGTGCTGCTGTTCCATTGCATGCCTTCAGCCATGAAACGGTGGGCCTTGCGTTGGGCATAAACGCTGCCGACAGGCGAAATCCGTGCTACAGGTCAGGTGAAAAAAAAAAAATAAGAAAAGTTTCACGGAGGGCAGACCCCCACCCCTCGCGCCCCCTCTTAGGGCTGGAAGAATGCACAATAAAACCCTCGTGTGAAACTTGCGTGTGCTCGGCGCTTGCCGAGTGTGGGTCCTCGCTGACAGCTCGCCCACGTTAGGCCTCTGCGGCGGGGGGATGCTGGGGTATGCACGTCAAGTTCAAGTAGCGTGGCAGTCACATTAGGTCGAGGGCTTCCCTCCTAACGTGCTCGGTCAAGATGGCTGAGCGGTGCTAATGGCAAAACCAGTCTTTGTGAAGGCGTCAAAACTGCATCAAGATGGGCTTCTATTTCCATAGTGGCTGACTGCAGGCCTCCTTTTGGACAGCTCGCCATTCTTTCCCAGTAGATAGGAGCCCTTACAAAATCACTGGGGTAATTAAAAGTTACGACAGACGTCTAGATGTAGATAGCGGAGTTTGCTGTGTGAGGAGGGGGGAAAGGGAGTAGTATGTATGACTCCGGGCATGGCGGAAGCAAAGCTTCTATTTTAGCAGGAGCGAGGACGTATGGGGGAGCCCCCCACCCCCAGAGGGGGCTATTTATTTTGCATTTAATAAAGGGTAAGGGATGCACTGTTCTGAATTTGTTGCCTGAGGCCTCGAATTTAAATATATCACAGATGGAAATTCTGTATTAAAATCCTGCCCCAAAATGTAAGTAATATTATTCTTGATTGAATTTTTTTTCATGTAAGGAATGTGCCTTGAACCAGTTTCAGAAAATAAACTGTTAAATTCTTTCCTTAGGACCATGGAATTACCCTAGAGAAAGGGACCACGCGACTTCTGTTGGTATACTGGCCAAATTCTGGAAACCAAAAACCTAGGCATTGGTGTACTCCAATGCAAAGGCACATATCTGAAGCTGAAGTGAGCATTCGAAATACACATCTGCTTCAGAGGTTAGTTCCCGTGGTTCAGGCGTATGAAGTAGAACCCCCAACTTGCAGTTAACCACTGATTTCACCCACCACGGCCAACCTTTCTCAGAGCTGCTCCTGGAACAGCTTAATTAACTGATCTGAATTATACCCTCTCTCCTTTTCTCTCTGGTCCTTGAATAATAAGCAGTGAAACGGCCAAAGGCAGACTACAGGTGAAAAAGCAAGGAAAGGCCGTGAACTGTGTGCGAAACTAAGTCTTGGCCCCAAAAGAAACTGAAATTAATTTGAAATTACTCTTTCTAAAGATCCATTTTGGATTCCATTCTCTAGATAATTTCTAGATGTTTCTATGGTATGTATTTTTTCAAAAACATTGATTCAATGGTCTGTAAATTGATAGTAATGGCCTACCTTGTGGTATGTGCTATGCAAGGTGCTGGGGGATAAACTGACGGCCAACACTAGGCACAGGCTACCAGGAATTCAGCAAATCCAGTAATCTGACAGCATGGTGTTACCGCAGGGGTAGGCAGAACCAGCACAATTGAGGAGAACCGGTGACAGTAAGAAAAAGCTTCCCAGAAGAAGCAATGGCTAAGCTCCTACCTGAAGGACAAGCATCCAGGGTGTGTGATACAACTCTTCATCCAGCAAGCTGAACCCATCAATGGAAGCCTCAGTGAATGCCCCAGGGATTGGAGAGCAAAGCTTGCCTAGAAACTGTGCACTGACCAAGGTTCACCAACAGTTAAATAAGGATGACTTGAGGCTGTCTGCAGTATATCATCTGTCCCCTCCAGAGGCCACTGCTAAAACCTAGTCTCAGTTGTTCCAAGATGGATGTGGTTCAGGATAGTTCAGATCTTAAAGTTCATCACCTATCAGAACAGTGTTTAAAGACTGCTTCCAAAGTTTGGTTTTACAAAGATTCCTTTAGTGCCACCATCTGAATATTAGACTCTAGATAATATGTTTCATTCTTCTTATGAATGGGTACTATTCACAGGGTTGTTTTCTATCTGTTCTCTCCAGTAATGCTGGATACCTGGAGAAGTTTCTTTGTTGTTCCTTCAACCTTCTGCCATTCAGGCAGTGATTAATAATTCATGATGCATGCCTTCTTCCAGCACCATGTAATTCATCATTCTCGTCCCCTCTCCCCTTCCCATGCCTCCCTACTGCACTCCACCACCATTCCACATCCAGCCTTCTCATTCAGTTCTGTGATTTCCCTGACAGTATTCCCAAGCTGAAGCATTTGCCTACTCCTTTATTTCTTTATATATTTATTTATTCATACCAAAATGTGTACCACCAATAATCTCAGGTTACCCCATTTCTAAATGTTCTACATTTTACATGGAAAATGTTTTAAGCAAATTACTATAGTCACCCCTCAGAGATTTTTGGAGGACTTCTCATGACCTGCCAGGCGGAGGTCATTCACAGCGCTCACTGCACTCCTTTCCATAACCTCAGCCCTGCGTGAATTTCAGTTTAGAAATCTAACTTCCTCTTTCCTGACACAGCTCTCCCTGCATCGGTAAGACACTGCTGTCCTGGATGAATCCAAGGATGACCTCCTCCCTGGGCCAGGTCCTCACAGATGGAAAGTGCCTAGGATTCAAATCCATGGGACGAGTATTCTAATCCACTCGGCCACCACAACTGGGAACCACTAGGCAGGTCACTCCCCATTCTAAGGCTTCAGTTCCCATGCTAGGTGGACAAAGAGAACAGAATAATTGATTTCTAAGTTTTCTTTAAAACCCATGTATCCCTCTCTATGTAATAAGAATACTGTCACATTTTAGTACAAATAATATGGAACCAAGAAAGAAATTTTAGCTAAGGAATGAAGAAGGTTCATCTATCTGCCAGGTATCAGAATATCATCAGTGAATTGCTCATTCAGTTGGTTTAAGCCTGGTACTATGAGACAAAGGTCATGGGTTCCATTCTCTAATGACTGGTTAGTTTTGATCTCTTTCATAGCCACAAACTGCCTTCCTAACCCCAGTCCACCAAGCTGCAATGCATGCTATTAATCACAAGCCTTAAGATAAAGTTGAATCTTTCTATAGAAATTTTCTAAGTGAACAATACTTGAAATCATTTCATTAATATATTATCTTACTTTTAAGTATGAATCAAGTTATTGATTTTTTAGCCTGCATAATTGTGTGCTCCATGTTTTTCCAAGTATAAAAATGACATTGAAATGCATTTGGCCAAGATTATTCCAACTGATATTTGTAAGAGCTGAGTTTGATCTTTCTGTTAATGTTCTACAAAGCACTGTGGTGTTCACATATGTACTTTAATTTGAATCTCGGCTCTCTTTCTTGTGACACTTCTGCATACGTTCTTAACACAGAGCTGGTGATAGGGAAATGTAACCGAAATGCTGAGGGCGAAAGAGAAAGGGTGTATTATTCATCAGGTAAGGAGAGGATTATAATATGTATCACATTCTAAACATCTCAAGGAAATTAAACATAGAAAGAGCTTCTGGATAGATGTGAATATTATCATTTCATTTAGGAGATAGAGACAGAACTATTACAGACATATTCAAAAGAGCAGGATAATATGGCACTGCAAAGCTGATTTCTGAATTTAAATGAACAATTTATGGTTTTCCAAAGCACATTCATTGAAAACCTAAATTCTGACACCTTGTATCTAAATATTATTAGAGGGGACCAATCAGACTGCAGAACATTTCTGTCACAATAGCTCTCGATACACTTAGAATTCGGTTCTAGAATGGTCTTTCCATTTGCCTTGGCCTCCTGACCACAGCTGATTGGACTGGGAGTGAGCATTTAATCCAAAGAGTAGCAAGAGGTAGCCTGAATCAGTAGGAAGTGCTTCCCCATATGAAGAGCCAATGATCTTCTCATACCTGGCATGTGACCTGGAAATACCAGAGATGAAGTTAGTTGACAGGCAAAAACTAGATGATTCCTAGGGGCAAAGAGGTAGGGCTCTGGTGCATTATCTATTGTCATTTTAGTGACGGAGAGGCCCAGCCACTCTGTGGTCAGTATGAAGGCTGTGTGCATGGCGGGATCCCTGTCTTCCCTGGCATTCCCACCGTAATTCTCCATCACTGCTGGAACACTGAAGAGTTTTTCCTCTTTTTTTCTTAATGACGTAGAAAAACAAAACACCTGAAGTAACAAATATGGTTCATTCTTGTTCTCTTTACAAAATTAAAGAGGACCAAGTAAGATGGTCATTTAGTCCATTCATAACCATTTTCTTTTCTCCTTAATGGAACATGCAGGCCAGACAACAAGGTTCAAATTCCAACTCCAGGTGTGGACATTGGGCATAATGGTTGAGATACCACATGGGGTGCTCATGAAATATCGGAGTGCCTGAATTCAAGTCTTTGTTCTAGCTTCTGGGTAATATACACCCTGGGAGGCGGCAGGTGATGGCTCAAGTAGTTGGGTTCCTGCTACCACATGGGAGACTGGGATTGAGCTTGTGGTCCCTCACTTCATACCAGCCCCTCCTTGGCTGCTGCATAAAGATTCCCTTTCTCTCTCTGTCTCTCTCTCTCTCTCTCTCTCTCTGTGTGTGTGTGTACACATATCTGTTTTTAATATAAATAAAATATGTATAAAATTTTTATTTATGTTAAAAACAAATAAAGTATGTAATAAAAATTTTTTGGCTGGCGCCGCGACTCACTAGGCTAATCCTCCGCTTGTGGCACTGGCACTCCGGGTTCTAGTCCCAGTTGGGGCGCCGGTTTTGTCCCAGTTGCTCCTCTTCCAGTCCAGCTCCCTGCTGTGGCCCGGGAGTGCAGTGGAGGATGGCCCAAGTCCTTGGGCCCTGCACCTGCATGGGAGACAGGGACGAGGCACCTGGCTCCTGGCTTCAGGTCAACAGTGTGCTGGCTGAGGTGGCCATTTGGGGGTTGAACCAACATTAGGAAGACTTTTCTCTCTGTCTCTCTCTCCTCTCTCTCACTGTCTAACTCTGCCTGTCAAAAAAAAATTTTTTTTTTTAAATTCTGATTTCACTTGCTAATGTGCAATCTTGAGCAAGTTATTAAGTTCTATTGCCTCAGTTCCTATATATTTAAAATGGGAATACTGACAGCACCTGCCTCCTATGGTTGTGATGAGGCTTAGCAGATGAATGTAAGAATAACATTTGATAGGGGCCTTGCCACCTGCAATGCTGGCATCCCATATTGACATCAGCTCAAGTTGCAGCTGTTCCACTTCTGATCCAATTCCTTGCTAATGGGCCTAGGAAACAATGGAAAATAATCTAAGTCCCTGAGTTCCTGCACCTACGTGGGAGACCCAGTTGGGGCTCCCGGCTCCTAGCTCCTGGCTCCTGACTTTGGCCTGGCCCACCATTGGCTCTTGCAGTCATTTTGGGAGTGAACCAGCAGATGGAAAATCTCTCTGTCCTTCGAATTTAAATCTTAAAAAAAATATGGGACTTGGTTACTAATCAATAGCATTAACTTCTGCATAGGAACTTTTACCTGTTGGTAGTATTTTTTAATTGTATATTAACAAATTATATGTATTTAGGAGATAGAGTGATACTCTGCTGTATATGTACAATAGGAAATGATTGTTTCAAGCGAACATATCCAGCAGTTCACATACTGATCATGTATTCCTCCTGTATAACATTGTACCATTGGACCAACATCCCCTTTGGCTCCACCCCCCAGCCTCTGGTAACCACTTCACCCGCTAGGCCACAGTGCCGCCCCAAAGATAGCTCTTCTGATACTGATTTCAAGTCCTTTGGATATGTTTGCACACCCATAAGTGGGATTGCTGAATCTTATGGTAACTCTACTTTTAGTGTCTGGAGGAGTCTCCATACTCTTGTCCATAATGACTATATTAATATACATTCCCACCAACACTGTGCCTGCTTGTCTTTTCCTTCACATTCTCATCAACAAGTGCTGTCCCTTTTTTTTTTAATAATAGTGATCCTGACAGGTGAGAAGCAATACCTCATTGCAGTTTTCATTTGCTTTTCCCTGATCAGATGCTTAGTATTTTTTTCACATACCTGTTGACCATTTGTACGTCTCCTCTTGAGACATTTCTATTCAGATCAAACTCTTGCTTGTTTTGTTCTCTGTGGTATTCCAGCATCCAGAACTGTGCTTGCACATATTAAATGTGCAATAAACATGTATTGAATGACTTTAAGAAATATTATTATGTGAATTATTACATTGCTATTTTGCTTGCCTCTTTCCCAGTTGGTTATGAGGATGTGGGTATCATGTCACAGGCATGTTCACAGGCAACATCCTCCTAAAAGTTCCTAAAAGCATGTAAACAGAGAGTGCTAATGGAATTCATAGGCCCTATTTCAAAGGAGCCTGCTGTTCAGAATATATTATCTTTATTTAGCATTTATATTACACTTTTACATTTTCAAAGCTCTTTTCAGTTTTTTAACTAAATATTTGTTGAAACATTCCTATGTTATCTTTTGTAGGGGAGTTAACTAAGGCATGGTCCCTAATAGTTAATACCTATATATGGAATTGAATTTGTCATATAAAGACTGTAAATGTAACAGTATGTAAAAAAATCTGTAACATTACTTTGTTCACATAGAATGCAGAATGGAATGTCAATGTAAGAGAAGAAGACAATCTGTTACTTTATATTATACTCGCTATGCCTTGCACATGGTTCTATTTCAGAAGCTAGAATCAATAGAAAGGCTTTTAACCGAGGTTTCTCAATGGGTTTCAAGTCTTTAAAAAATAAAATTTGGAAATTCAGTCTTGAAGCATTTCACCATATCTCAGTAATTTCCCAATATTTTTCTGTAACAATCTCCTCAAGAAAGTAATGCTGGGGCTAGCACCGTGGCATAGTGGGTAAAGCAGCCACCTGCAACACCAGCATCATGTCTGGACACCAGTTCAAGTCCCGCTGCTCCACCTCTGGTCATCTCTCTGGTGAAATCAGTCCAGATTTACCATACTTATGGGTCCATAAAGAGGCTAAGGAGATTTGGAAATACTCAGACCCAATCAGGTATCCACATGGAGTTTCAGTTATGTCTGGAAAAGATACTGAGCTTTGGTCACCATCCCAGCTGGTTGGCTTCAATCCTAACTCATAGGAGCCCTCCATAAAACCAGTTAATCTACTCACTTGACCTGAGTTGGCTCTGTCTTCCTCAGTACAAACAGCTGTTTATGAATCCTGAGGCCAGGATGCAGTTGAGGTTCCCTCAGCCTCACCCAGTTGCTTTGTCTCTCCATCTGCCATACAAGCTCCTTCAGCTCTTCCGTCCCACTTCCAGGCTCTTCTTTCCTGCCACCTCCAGGCAGGAATATCCCTGCATCCCTCTCCCCCTTATCCCTCTAAATGTGCTGTTACCCTCTCTCCAGTCATCCATGAGTTGCCATCATTCTCCCAATATTTTCAGTCTGTCATCTTCCACAGGCTTTTTACACAGAGCCAACAAAACATGTTCTGCTCTTCCCAGTCCTCATGAAAAAAACACTCTCAGTCCTGCATCCCTTCAAATTCTGTGTCAAAAACACTTCTTCCTTTTGCTGCCGAACTTCTGGAACACATAGTTTCTGCTCACTTTCTTCATGTCCTTACTTCCTGTTCATTCTTCAACCCATGTTCACTGATATACATACTTTCTCAGCTGTGAAGTCCCCAGTGACTTCCTACATGTCATATTCAGTGGCCACAGCCTACTTCCCATTTAGGATTTTAGAAGCATTTGACAGTGTTGACTAATCCCTTCTCTGAAGCTGTCCTTGTGGAACCTCTTTGTCAATTCACTGTTTCAGTTTTCTCTCATCTCTTGGACCAAGTCCCTTCTCTTTTTCTCACCTGATAGGTACTTGTGCTTCTACAATTACGTTCTGGCCTTTTATCTCTACATTCCCTCCTGAGTGAACTCATGTATTTGCCCAGCATCACTTGAACTCATTTTTGTGTGAAAAATGGGACTATATGGGGTAAGCATTGGCATGGCGGATAATATGCTACTTAGGACATGCATAGTCCACTTCTGATTCCCACATCCTGCTAATGCACACCCTGGGAAGCAGCAGGTCCAGACTGCATTCTGAGCTCCTCGATTTAGCCTGGCTCAGCCCTGGTTGTTGTAGGCATTTGGAGATGGAAGTGGATAGAGGATCGCTGTTTGTCTTTTGCTCTGTGCCTTTCAAATAAAAGGAAAATAAATTTTAAAATTTTAATGGGACTATATTTTTATTCATAAGAATACTATTGAGCTTCATGCTTACATTTTCAGTCTCTTAAGAAATAAATCCACATGGATAATCTGTGTATTCCAAGACAATGGAATAGTAGGCTGGATTCAAGAATAAAAATTGAGCTTTGGAGCAAGGTCTGGATTGGTGTGTTTGTTCCACCATTTACTTTGATATTAGACAGTAACCTAAGATACCAAAACAGAGTTTTTTTGCATGTACAATAATCCCCACCTCACTAGGCCATTATCAAACTTAAATGGGATAATGTATGTGAGGGACCTAACACATAAGAGCTCCATAAATAGAAATTATTGTTTTTGCCTACTTCTTCCTTGTACATTCTTCATCTAGGTTTATAATATCATTGTGCTCTCAAGCACTGATTTAACAACTTCCTCTTCCTGCCCCCAACACCCAGTTGGTCAACAGATCCTATTGATTGTTCCTCTATAATATCTGTACTTCCTACCCCACCACACACATGCCGCCCTGCTATTTCCTCTGACAGTACTCTGCTTTGTTTCCTACCAGGATTATTTCCCTGTGTTGATAACTACATCTTTTCCATTATAATTATAATCTTTACAGAGTTGGTAATTTTACTCATCTACCCCAACTCCTAAATATTCCTCATAGCTATAGCAAAAGTTTGTCTTCTTGGAATGGTATTTAGTGCCGTTTAACTACTGGAACAGACTGATCTTTCCATCTTCAGCCAGTATATTCCATAAGCCCATGAGTAAGCCCAGTGTATTGTCATTTGTCTTTGCTTTGGTTCATGTTATTTTCTACACTTGAAATGACTTCTCTGCCACCTCTTGACTTCTCAAAATTTCCAACTCTCCCAAATTAGCTATGTGTACAACTATATTCATAATCATAGTATGCACAATAGCCAAAAGATGTAAACAATTCAAATGCCCAACAATAGATGAATGGATAAACAAAATGTGGCATATGCATACAATAGAGTATTATTATCTTTAAGAGGAAAGAAATTTTGGCATGTACCATAGCATGGATGGACCTTGAAGGTTTATGCTAAGTGAGATAGGCCAATCATAAAAGAAGAAATACTATAGGAATCCACTTATATGAGGTACTTTGAGTAGTCAAATGCATAGGGACATAATGTACAATGGTGATTGGTAGGGGCTTGCAGTAGGGAGGAATGGGGAGTTATTGTTTAAGACTTCAAGTCTTCCAAGATGAAGGTTCCATACATGGTGAGTGATGATGGCTGCACAACAATGTGAATGGACTTAATGCCTGCACTGTACACCTAAAAATGGTTAAAGTTAAAAATTCTATGTTTTGCTGATTTTATTATAATTTAAACAAGTTTTTAACTCCTCTTTACTTGTACATATTGAGGATCAGGGACTATGCTAGGCACTGGAAATGCAAAAACAAATTAAATGCTCCTAGCCCTAGAGGGACAAATGATTAAGAAGGGCTCAAAATCTACCTTTATGAAGAAAACTCCACATTACCACACTTGAAATTTAAAGCTTTCTTCTATCTATTTTAGCACTTGTCATATCCTGCTCTGTATTGTGTCTGGTCCTTGTAACATTTGTCTCTCTTTTGAGATAATAAAATAGCCTAAGGTCAGGAGCACTGTCTTATCTATTCATTTTTAAATCTATCAGAGCACTTAATACAGTTCATTGCACATAATGGAAGCTCAATAAATACTTGTGGAGTAGAACAGAATGGAATGCAAGTTAACTTTGTCCATCAATGATGTTCTAGGCCACAGATGACACCATCTGATAGACAAGCTTCCTCACAATAGGTCTACTAACCAATGAACTTCTTCAACCACAACAACAACAACAATCAGAGGAAATTGTCCTTTAAAAACATAACTGCATCACTCAGTGCCAGCAACTGGCAGACATTATGGATTCTGCTTATGATCCTTGGTAAATACAGCTACCGTCTCACAGCTGAGTTCATTTTCTAAACTTTCAGGTTATGATTTCAACAGGGGTGGATGGCATTAGGCATCATTCAGCATATGCACAATTAGAGCTGTGGGCCAACCATTAGGGGTTTTGTGAGAGGAGTTACAACCATTAACAGCTGGCGTTAATCTCTGGCCCAATACAGTCTGGAGGGTCTGTCTCATAGCTGGTTGGCTTTGAGTATAGCAATAATCAGCACACACATTTAGGAATCTCTAACTTTCTAACCTCTGGCAACTCCTTAATTATCAATAATCAAGGTACCAACAGGTAACTTTCACCTGTCTTCTTTAGTTAGGGAATTTTTCCCCCTCATTAAGATGGGATTTTTTTTTTTATCTTCAGCAATAAAGGTATTTGTTGTTTACCACCTAGATGAGTCTTAGCCCCTGGGTGCTTAAGAATTATGGCTAAAATGGACTGACTACTTTGTGCTAAGAACTGTGCTAACAAGCACTTCCCATGTGTGTGCATCTTATGTCTTTTCTTAACAACTCTGTAACAGCAGTGTGGTTATCTTTTGTGTGTGTCTGCCCCACATCCCCTTTCCTCTTCTTGCATTACGAGTGTAACACTTTCCCTTTAGGGCACTTCCTTCCATACTCCATGTGGTCATCAAGTCTTCTGTTCTTCTGCCTCCTGACATCCAGGAACGGTGAGCTGATGGAAGTAAAGCCAACCAGACTCTGTCAGGAGACTCTAACTCATGGAACAAACAGACGGATGTGGGTCCATTATTTCAAAGTGCAGACCCCCCAAATTCTGAATGATCTTCTCAAAGTCCTCCTTGTGTCCATTTAGCCCCATCATTTGGCTTGCCCTTCAAGTCTGTAATATGCCAAATTCTGTTCCAGTAAATTCAGCTTCTTTCTAAGGTTAGCTACAATCAGTTGCTTGTAAACTAGGAATCTTCCTGATAAGTATATATTTTCACTTGCTAAGCTACCACAAAGGTCACTGTAAACAAGGCACATTTGTTATGTCACAGCTTCTATGGGTCTGATCTCTGGGCAAACTGGGTCCTCTGCTCAGGGTCTCACAAGGTTGCAGTCAAGTTGTTGGCCAGGTCTGCTCTGAGGTTCAGGGCCTTGCTGAAGTTCATGGTGTTGTTTGAAGAACTCCATTCCCTGTGCTTGTAATACTGAAGTCCCTGGTTCTCAGCGACTGGCAGCCTGCTCTCAGCTCCTGGAGGGTCCTAGAGTTCTTAACACACGACCTTATCTTTAGGCCTCTCACAATTTCCAGTTTTCCCCTTCAAATCTGGCAGCAAATCCTCTCTCACTTGGACTCTTCCTTCAGAGAATCCCTGGCTCCTCCTTTAAAGGGCTCATCTGATTAGGTCAGGCCCACCCAGGAGCATCTCCTTTATTCATTCGAGGCCAAATGATTAGGAGCCTGAATCACATCAGCAACATCCTTTCACCTTTGTCACAGAACAGAACCTAGTCACAGGAGCAAAATCTTATCATGGGCCCCTCCCACAGTAGGGAGAGGGGATACACAGAGCGTATGCCCCGTGTAGGGGAATCTTGGGTGCTATTTTATAATTCTTCCTAACCAAACATCTGCTGTCATTACCAATACTTTATAGATGCATAAGCTAATTTAGAGAAGCTGCATCATCTCCCCTAGATTGCAACTCTTTAGTGTTCATGTCAAGATTTGAACCTGCTGAAGCCTTCAGACAGTGCTTACGCTAAGTCCCTAAATATGATATTCCTAGAGTGATTTTTATCTTCTTCATCTAAAGATTCTCATAATAGCTGAAACTTTTCTGAATTTTCAAGAGTTTGTCTGGCTTCTTCTTTCTACCTGTTCTGAATACCCTAGTTCTCAAGTGTACCCTACTACACCCCATTTTAATGTAGATAATAAGAAGACCTATAAGAGATATGAAGGTGTTCAACAAACATCTATTAAGCATCAACATGCAGAAGTTACCATGCTGCAGGGCATGAGAAAACCCAAAGCTGACCGCCACAAAGCACATTTTCCATCAGGAGACACAAGAGCAACCACAAAGGTCTATTGTATACAGGAAAAGAGAAAAGTTATGCTTGGAAGCGAGAATAAAGAATTCTTTCTAAAATGAGAGGGTGGGAGAAGTCTTCTCACAGGAAATAAAGAGAACTTTGCCTTATAGGAAAGTGAGAAGTTGGCAGGCCATATGGAGGAATAGGCTTCCTAGAGCTCTATGCTTTAGTGAATTCCTCCTCACTTTCTCCTTGCTCATTAAAAATTGACACACTGTAAGCTTTTTCATAATTAATAGAGAGTAGTAATGTTATCCCAGATCCAGAAATTCTATTTTCTTTGTTTGGTTTAAGGAATCTTAGAAACAAAAGAAAAAAATTATTTTGGTCAAACTATAGGCAATAGTACCTTAATAGTATCATCTACAGCAAATTTCTAAGGGCCACAATGTGTATATTATACCAGTTTATTGACTGTTCCTTTTGTTATGTGATTTATCCTATTACTCTTTGGAGAATTCATTATTTCTCTTAGATCCAAGGACCACTGATGGTCAATAAGACAAATTGCATTGAACAGGGGGAAGCAGAAAAATCAGAGGAGCAAGAGAGCAACTTCACTATATCTAATCATAATATAATTAAACCACAAATAATATGTGTATTTGTATTTCTAAAAATTTTAGACAAGGGGCTGGCATCCTGGCACAGTAGGTTAAGCTGCTGACTGCAATGCTTCCATCCCATATGCACACTTGTTAGAGTCCTGGCTGTTCTACTTCCAATCCAGCTCCCTGCTAACATGCCTGAAAGCAGGGGGAACATGGTCTAAATGTTTGGGTCCCTGGCATCCATGTGGGAGGCTGAGATGAAGCTTTTGGCTCCTGGCTTTTGCCTGGCCCAGCCCTAGCCATTGGAGTGAACCAGCAGATGGGAGATCTCTCTCTCTCTCTCTCCTCCCCCATCATGTGTGTGTCTCTCTCTTTCTCTGTAACTCTTTTGGACAAATAAATACATATTTATAAAAAAAACTTTACATGAAACAGGAAAATAAATAATACAAAGACAGCACTGCTTAAAGTAGTTGCTAGGAGATTTGGGATTTTTAAATCAAAATTTCCAGGTACCTAGAACCCATATTCTAACCAAAACATATATTTATTGAGTATGTACTATATGCCAGGCATGAGTCTAGATTCTATGAATAAAAGTGCTGAATAAGACACACAGTATCACTTCTATTAGGATGAAAAATATAGTGAGGACATTGTCAATAACCAGGCAATTATAGTAAATCATAACATGTGCTGTGGGAGGGAAAGTATGAAGTCATATGGGAATATGAAAGAAAAGAATTCTGTTGCATTTGAAGGAACCATGTGAGCTTTTCCGGAGGAGATGATATTTAATGTGTTACAGGAAGACAAAATGGGAGGAGAATACCTTGAAATGAACAAAAGATCAGTACATATTCCCCCTTCCCATTGTGATAATTATCTGGGGGCCGGGAGGGGGTCACTAAAGATTGCCATTATCTTAGTCCATTTTTTGGTACTATAACCAAATATCACAGATTGGGTAATTTATGATGAGTGGGTTTTTGTTTAGCTCACCGTTCTGAAGGCTGGGAAGCCCAAAATCAAGGTGCTAGCATTTGGTTAGGTCCTTCTGAACACTTCATAGCATGGCAGAGAGAGCAAAGCATGGTAGCTCATGTCTCTCCCCTTCTTAGAATGCCTCTGATGCCATCATGGGGCCTTAGCCTCCTTACCTCATCTAACCCTAAATATCTACCTCCAAATATCAACAACATCGGAATGTGGGGATTGAACTTGAAACATATGAATTTTGGGGGGACACATTCAATTTTTTTTCGTTATTTGAAATGTGAAGATCTTTCAAAAGATCCATCTCATCACACAAAAATGCATTATGTTATGTAGGAACTACAATCACTTCCCTGCAGCACCCAAGCAAGAACTCAAGAATTTGTCTTGCTTATCCGTTACACTCTTTGCCCAGAATCCATGACAGCAACTCTACAATCTTGTCCCTATGACAGGCAGCATCACTTTCCCCTGGTTACCATGAACTAAATTCTATGATGCTAGGACTTTGTGTTCAGTGGTACAGTCAATGCCAGCTGCTATGAAATCTCTACCAAAATTGCCAAATTGTTTCAGCCATATGCAAGCCAAATGCCAGCCAAATGCCAAAAAACTCATGAATTCTTCTAAATTGCATTCATGGTATAGAAAAATCAGAAATGCAGCTTATATATTATAGTAAACTTTCAGCTTAGTTTTAATTTTTAATATCAATTTTTGTTTCCAAACATGTAAATTGCCATGTATGCAAACAGACCCATTGCTCAATTCCATTGTATTCATCTGGCCACAGCATACATATGACATATGATGTAGCCTACTTTTATAAAGCTGTAATACATTCCCTACTCTTTTTTGCAGCTTTAAGTTTTTAATTGACACATAGTGGTTGTATCTATTTATGGAGTACAAGGAAATATTTCAATACATGTACACAATATGTAATGATCAGATCAGGGTAATTGGCATGTCTGTCACCACAAACATAGCTTTCTCAGAACCCTCTCTGCTAGCTATTTTGGAATATTCAATTAATTGCTGTCAACCATTGTAATCCTACTGTGCAATAGAACATTAGAAGTTATTCCTCCTGTGCATCTGCAGCCCTGTACCCATCAACCATCCTCTCTCCAGCCCTCCCTCCCCCACACCCTTCTCAGTCTCTAGTACCCACACTTCTATTCTCTACCTCTTTAACATCAACATTTTAGCTTCCACATATATGCAGTATTTGTCTCTCTGTGCCTACCTTATTTTACTTAACATAATGTGTTCTAATTCCATCCATGTTACTGCAAGTGACAGAATTTCATAATTTTATGGCTGAATAATATTCCATTTTGTGTATATACCTAATTCTCTTTATTCATTCACCCATCTATGTACACCTAGGTTGATTCCATATCTTGGCTGTCTTGAGTAGTGCTGCTTTTTTTTTTTTTAAGTCACAGCATATAAATTTGGTGACATTTATTGAAATTATAAATGTCCTTAATCTTTGATGAACATTTATACTTCCGTCCTATAAACTTTTTATTTTATATGACACAGGAATAAGGTTATTTACAGTAGCATTGTCTATGAGAACGAAATATCTAATACATCCAACAGTATCAGACTAATTGAAAAGTTACAGTATTTTTCTTTTCTTTTTTTTTTTTTTATTTTTTGACAGGCAGAGTGGATAGTGAGAGAGAGAGACAGAGAGAAAGGTCTTCCTTTTGCCGTTGGTTCACCCTCCAATGGCCGCCACGACTGGCACGCTGCGGCCGGTGCACTGCACTGATCCAAAGGTAGGAGCCAGGTGCTTCTCCTGGTCTCCCATGGGGTGCAGGGCCCAAGGACTTGGGCCATCCTCCACTGCCTTCCCAGGCCAAAGCAGAGAGCTGGCCAGGAAGAGGGGCAACCGGGACAGAATCCGGCACCCCGACTGGGACTAGAACCTGGTGTGCCGGGGCCGCTAGGTGGAGGATTAGCCTATTGAGCCGCGGTGCCGGCTTATTTTTCTTTTTCAAAAAATAATTTATTTTATTTATTTGAATAGATAGAGTTATGGAGAGAGGGAGAGAGAAAGAGAGAGAGAGAGGGAGAGGGAGGGAGGGAGAGAGAGAGAGATAGAGAGAGAGAGAGAGAGAAAGATCTTCCATCCATTGGTTCACTCCCCAAATAGTCACAAAGGTAGGACAGGGCTGGGCCAGGCCAAAGCCAGGAGCCTGGAAATCCATCCGGGTCTTTCATTTGAGTGGCAGAGGCCTAAGTACTTGGCACATCTTCTGTTGATTTCCCAGGCATGCTAAGCAGGGAGCTGGATCACAAGTGGAGCAGCCAGGACTTGAACCTGTGCTCATATGCAATGTTGGCACCACAGACAGTGACTTAACCCAGTGTGCCAGAATATCAACCCCAAGGTGTGGTATTTTCTTATAAGGAGGTAATGTGTAGCCATGAAAAGAATAAGGCAGCTCTGTATGTTCTGTAATGGAACAATTCTGAAGACATATTAAGAAAGCAAATCGTAGGATCCATAGGTATAGAGTATTTTGTATAAGCAAAGTAAAATACATAAAGTTTGTAGATGATACATGGAGTTAATAAATGCATAGGCAAATGGTTCTCAAATTTCAACTACTTTTACCTCAGCAGCACTTTACTCTAAAAATATTTAAACATATATTTACTTCAAAACTTCAATGACAAACCCATTGTATGTTGATGTCAATAACACATTGTTAGGAACGCTCACTAGGTTTTCCAAAACAAAGAAAGTTAAAAGTGCTATATAAGAGAACTTCAAAATGTTCATGAACATATATATTATGAAGAAAACTATACATAGCTTCAAACATTTTGACACTAAAATATACTTATCTTTTTTAAAAAAGATTTATTTTATTTATTTGAAAGACAGAGTTACAAAGAGAGGTAGTGCCAGAGAGAGGTGTCTTCTGTCTGCTGGTTCACTCCCCAAATGACCGCAACAGCCAGAGCTGAGCTGATTTGAAGCCAGGAGCCAGGAGTTAGGAGCTTCTTCCAGGTCTCCTATGTGTGTCTAGGGGCTCAAGGACTTGGGCCATCTTCTGCTTTCCTAGGCCGCAGCAGAGAGCTGGATCGGAAGTGCAGCAGCCAGGACTCAAACCATTGCCCACATGTATGGGATGCCTGCACTATAGGCTGGGCTTTAACCTGCAGCACCACAGTGCCAGTCCTGTATACTTATCTTTTAATTCCACTTCCTGTGAATTTTTTGAAGTGCTCTTATATTATATTTTCATAAATCTCTTGAAATCTCTTAATATATCTGGATTCTTGATGTGCTTCTACATTCAACCTAGTATGCTATGTTGTCCTGGCTAAAATGTATGAAGAAAATCTTACACAGAAACAGGGTTAGAAAACAGAGAAGTTTTTTTAAAAAATGTATTTATTTATTTATTTGAGAAGTGGAGTTAGAGAGGGAAAGAGAGAGGTCTTCCATCTGCTGGATCACTTACCAAATGGCATCAATGGCCAAAGCAGGGTTGACCCAAAGTCAGGAACCAGAAGAGGTCTCCCACATGGAGACCCAAGCACTTGGGTCATCTTCCGCTGCTTTCCCAGGCCATTAGCAGAGAGCTGGATTGGAAGAGAAGCAGCCGGGACACGAATTGGCACCCATATGGGGTGCCAGCACTGCAGGTGGAGGCTCAGCCTACTATGCCACAGTACCAGCCCCCAGAGAAGTATTTTAAAAATCTTTTCCATTATCATGAATGTTCTTCTTTGTAGGTAATATGCTACACTAAAGGTTGACAAAGAGTACTTCTTAAAGGTTAAATGCAATGTAGGTTGCACTCATCCAAATATCCAAAACTCAAAATGCTCCCAAATCTGAAACTTTTCGTGTACTCACATGATGCCACATGACAAATTTTACATACAACTGCATGTGGTCATCACAGTCAAAACTCAGGCACACCAAGCATACTGTAGAAAGTTACTTTCAAGCTACGCGTATAAGATGTACATGAAGCATAAGTACATTTTGCATTTAGATTTGGGTCCCATCCCCCAAGATATCTCATTATATGCATGTAAATATTCCGAAATGTAAAAAAAAATCCAATATCCAAAATACCGCCAATCCCAAGCATGTCAATTTCAGATAAGCCTGTATCTGAAATCCCATCAAAGACTGTTCATAGTCTGATACTTTAAAATCCATTGGTCCACCTTCCACTTTGAATAGTCTTTTGCTATTATGATTATTTTTAAGATCATTCATTCTTTGGTTGCCTAGAAAATACTGATCCAAACTGATTGTTCTTTTTCTTTTCTTTTCTTTTCTTTTCTTTTCTTTTTCTTTTTTTCTCTTCTCTTCTCTTCTTTTCTTTTCTCTTCTTTTCTTTTTAGATTTATTTATTTGAAAGAGTGATAGGAAGGAAGAGATAGAGACCTTCTACTTGCTGGTTCACTCCCCAAATGACCTCAGTTGCTGGGCTGGGCCAGGCTGAAGGCAGGAACTTGGAACTCCATCTTGGTCTCCCACATGGGTGGCAGGGACTCGAGCACTTTGGCCATCATCCACTGCTCACCTAGGTACATTAGCAGGGAACTGGGTTGTAAATGGAGCACTCAGGACTCAAACCAGCTCTCCAATATGGGATGCTGGCATAGCAAGCATGCAGGAGCTTAACCCAATGTATCACACTGTTGGCCCCAGATCCACTGAATTGTATAGACCTTCCAGATATTAGCACATTTTAATCCACAATCAAACAATTGCATTGTTATATCACCACCGAGTTCATCAGAAAAATTTTTCAGTATTGAAAAGCTATTGAAATCACAGTGGTAGATACAGGTTTCCCAAAATTCTATTTTTGTCTTAAAAGCTCAAATGTTATCATTTCTGATTCATATTCTTGCTTTATCTTTTAAACTAATAGATTTATTTAGTCAAGTTTTGAAAAGAAATACTTGCCAAATTCATCTGACTAACAATAGTTTGTCATTCTCTCAAGTAAAAATGGCTCTACTCTTTGGCTAGTATAGTTTGCGAATGAAACAATGGCATAAATTCTTGCTCATCACACATCCGTGGGACTTTGTATGCAGCACAAGTGCTTCACATGTACTCCCCATTATATCAAACATTCAGAAGACAAGTACTCAAGAGGTAAGATTTAATACAATTATTAGCTTTTCCTGTTTCCATTCATATTATGTATTTTCCATGAACTTTTTGAAGACCCCCTCCATGCATGGATTTCAATTTTTTTTACATCTATATAACTTTTCTTTCAACTCCATGTTCTATAAACACCAGAAGTACCCTCATAGAGTAGAAACTGGTAACATTATTTATCTTCAATGAAATGCAGTGTATGATTGGGAGACAGGAATAAGAAGATATTTCACCTTGTGCCCTTTTTGATTTCTAAATTTGATTAAAAGAATGTATTGGGGCCAGCGCTGTTGTGTAGTAGACTAAGATTCCGCCTGCAGTGCCAGCATCCCATATGGGCACCAGTTTGAGTCCCAGCTGCTCTTCTTCTGATCCAGCTCTCTGCTATGGCCTGGGAAAGCAGTAGAAGATGGCCCAAGTGCGCAGGTCCCTGCACCCATGTCGAAGAAGTTACAGGCTCCTGGCTTCTGATCAGCCCAGCTGTGGCCATTGCAACCATTTGGGGAGTAAACCACTCGATGGAAGAACTTTCTCTTTGTCTCTCCTTCTCTCTGTCAGTAACTCTACCTTTCAAATAAATAAATAAAATCTTGAAAAAAAAGAATGTATTAGCTGTTCCAAAATTAATTTTGCAATGCTTCTAAAGAACACAAGAAACTTAAAATCTTGACCCAGACAAGTGGGGCAGTAACTTATATTTACACATGGGTAATTCTCAGCGTGGCTTCTCAGTGACCAAGTGGCTGGCTGGTACCATAATCCAGTGATTTGGGACCATGGCTCACAAAGATTCTGAGCATTATTGTTATTATTGTTAGGCTTACCCACAAAACTACTAATTAGTACAGTTCTTGGTAGGAGAGTAACCAGGAGACTTGCAAATAAATTACCCCACAATTTGATAACAATTAAACTCAGTGAGGAAAATGAGAAAGCTATTTGTGACTGAAGATTATTAAGGACATCCAATAGTCCCAGATTGCCATTCACTATTCTCCCTGCCGTAGTCTCATCCCCACTCCCAAGTAAAATATCCACAAAAGTAAGTACTTGTCAATTGAAAGGGATTGCCCTTGGGTGCCAACTAACACTCCAGGTTTATCTGAGCATTAATCAGATAATCTCTCAGCCTTCCCGATCCACCTTGCACATCTATCACCCAAAGCAACAGTCCTGAACTCAGATGCCCAGAGTTTGCCAGCAGGTAATATCAATGCATAACACAGGCCATGAGAAAGAAACTCATGAACTCCTCAGTGTGTCCTAGATATTTCTGCTTATGGTTGATGTGGAGTGTAGGAATATTATCATGTTCCATTTGACAACATCATAAGAAAAATGTAAGTTCAGGTGTGATAACAAATGAACACTGACAGCTGGCTTCTGTGCCAGGAGGATAATTATAACTGGTGAGACCCTGGTGAGCCGCAGAGCACACGCCTGTGTCAAGAGGGCACCTGCTCCTCGGCTCTCCTTCGCAGCTCTGGAGCTAGTGCTGCCACTGGAAATGTGCACTTCGTGTGATTGTTTATTTTATTTTATAAGAAAAGATGGAAATCCGGATTTAAGACATTTCCAACTTTTAGAAACAGGCAACTAATTAAAGGAATTTTAAAGATGATGCAGTTTTTCTATGCAAACACTATGTTGGCCAAAGAAAATGTGCCTGTGGGCTGAGTTCAGACCTTCGGCTTACGGCTTGACATCCCTGATCTAAATCAACTTTCTAATATCGTGGTTATACCAGCAGAGCCCCAAGGGGATTCCATCGCAGCTGGCTTGTGTCTCTTCATTAGGGTTGCTCATTCCAACCAAAACTGACTCCCAGGGAGGGGAAAAGAACCACTGGCAGTATACTAAATTAAAGGGGCTTAGCATGCTGGGATATGTCACAACTCGAAGGCTCAGGCAAGGCTGAGAACTCTGCCTCAGAGGAGGTGAGCCCTGTTTTTCTATCGGTCTCTCAGACGATCGTACTGACACACTGCTTTACTGGGCAAAATACCAGCCCATCACAAGGGATCTTTCAATGCAAGATCTGTAGGATCTCTCAGCCTTAGGGTTAAGGAAGACAATCCCAGGGAAGCTGACCAATGCCCATGTGTCCAGCACTTGGTCAATATCTAGGGCCACCTTATAGAAGTCCCCAGTAGTGCGTTTCAGGAATAGGATGGAGGGTTGTTTTTTTTTTTTTTTTTTTTTTTTTTTTTTTTTTTTTTTTGATAGGTAAAGTTAGACAGTGAGAGAGACAAAGAGAAAGGTCTTCCTTCCACTGGTTCACCCCCCAAAATGGCCACTATGGCCAGAGCTATGCCAGTCCGAAGCCGGGAGCCTGGTGCTTTCTCCTGGTCTCCCACGTGGATGCAGTGCCCAAGCACTTGGGCCATCCTCCACTGCCTTCCCGGGCCACAGCAGAGACCTGGACTGGAAGAGGAGCAACCGGGACAGAATCCGGTGCCCATATGGGATGCTGGTGCCACAGGCAGAGGATTAACCAAGTGAGCCATGGCGCTGGCCCCATGGATGGAGGGTTCTTAAGCAGACTTAGCAGATATGTATCAGGGCATGATACACCCAAAAATGCTGTTTTTCTGCCACACTGAGCCAATGAGTTCCCCTCAAAACACATACGGGGATTGCTGGTGACTCTTCCTTTTCATATTAGCATCCAGTGTGCAAACTCCCATGTCCCGTGTATACAAGTAAGACAGATCTGAGGGTCTGGAAAAAGTACTTCCAGCCCTCCTGAGCCCCAAACACCTGTATGTGCAATAACATCATCATATACTTGTATTTTATCACTGGCTACTTCCTTTTTCCTTGCTATGGTTCAACATCATTTTGGCAGAAGCAAATGTTCTCATCAAAATGACATATAGGACCCCTGTATGGAAAGTCCAAATGCTTTTTTTCATCATTATGTTGCCTTCATAGACTTCTAGCCACTTCATTTACTTATTCTAGAAAGAAAATTCTGTTCAGATCCATTCATTCATCTATCTGTCCACAGCAAATCATTGGCCAGGCAGAAGAAATCTTAGAAAACTTATCTTCCTGAAAAAATATCTGGTCTACTATACTTGCTATGTTTGGAATTCGACAGATCTTTACAAAGAGCTTTCACCTCCAAAGTAACAATAATTTCCACACCTGTTATGTCTACTTCACTATCTTTATAGAGACTCTGGGGGGCATGGAATCACTTCAGGCTACCCAAGCAGAATTACAGGACTTGTTTAAACATGACAAGGAACAAAAACCAAAAACAATGTATCTAGAAAACAAAAATCAAAATTGGAGAGACCATCTGGCTTTCCTCTTGATACATTCATACTCCCTAGTTTTCAAAGTTACTGGAGGGCCCAGTGCTGTGGTGCAGCAGGTAAGGCCACCACCTGCAGTGCTGGCATCCCATATGGGTTCTGGTTTGAGGACCGGCTGCTCCACTTTTAATACAGCTCTCTGATGTGGCCTGGGAAAGCAGTAGAGGATGGTCCAAGTCCTTGGCCCCTGCACCTGTGTGGGAGACCCGGTGGAGGCTCCTGGCTCCTGGCTTTGGATCTGCTCAGCTCTGATTGTTGCGGCCAATTGGGGAGTGAACCAGCAGATGGAAGACCTCTCTCTCTCTCTCTCTCTCCCTCTCTCTGCCTCTCCTTCTCTCTGTGTAACTCTAACTTTCAAATAAATATCTTTAAAAAATAAAAGTTACTGGAAGACTGTTTTGCAGGGTTTCCAAAGTCAAGAGAGTGATAACTGAACTTCAGATTTTGATTAAATAATTAGATAAGAAATGCTCAGCCCAGGACATACAGGGTTCATTTACTCAACTTGAAAGTATAAAACTGAGTAAGTCCAGTGTCAAGTTAGAAACACAAATCCCCTGGGCTCATGTTGTGGCACGGTGGGTTGGGCTGCCTCTTGCAATGCTTGCTTCCCGTACTGGAGCCCTGGTTCATGTCCTGGCTGTTCCACTTCTGGTCCAGCTCCCTGCTAATGCATCTAGGAGAGCAGTAGAGAATGGCCCTAGTACCTGGACTCCTGCCAACCACGTGGGGGACCCATGTAGAGTTCCAGACTTCTAGCTTTGGTCTGGCCTAGCCCTAACTGTTGAGGCCATTTGTGGAGTGAACCAGCAGATGAAAGATCACTTTCTCTATCTCCCTCTCTTGCTTTCTCTATCTTTCCCTTCTTCTCTGTCACTCTGCCTTTCAAATAGATAAAATAAACCTTAAAAAAAAAAAACCTACAAAAAAGAAAAAGGTTAGTGCAAAATGTTAATGCTAGAGACAAATGTAAGAAGTGTTCTGAAGTAAAGATCATGGAAAGACCATTTTCTGAGACTGAGTATCATGTCAATAAAACTAAACATATTAGGCCGGCGCCACGGCTCACTTGGCTAATCCTCTGCCTGCAGCGCCGGTATCCCAGGGTTCTAGTCCCGGTTGAGGCGCCAGATTCTGTCCCGGTTGCTCCTCTCCCAGTCCAGCTCTCTGCTGTGGCCCGGGAAGGCAGTGGAGGATGGCCCAAGTGCTTGGGCCCTGCATCCGCATGGGAGACCAGAAGGAAGCACCTGGCTTCTGGCTTCGGCTCGGCGCAGTGTACTGGCCATAGCGGCCATTTTGGGGGTGAACCAACAGAAAAGGAAGATCTTTCTCTCTGTCTAACTCTAAACATATTAAACAAAGATCTTAGAGGGGCTGGTTCTGTTGCATAGTGGGTAAAACTGCCGCCTGCAGTGCTGGGGTACCGTATAGGCACAAATTTGACACCTGGCTGCTCCACTTTTGATCCAGTTCTCTGCTATGGCCTGGGAAAGCAATGGAAGATGGCCCGAGTCCTTGGGCCCCTGCACCCATGTGGGAGACCCGAAAGAAGCTCCTGGCTCCTGGCTTTGGATTGGCACAGCTCTGGCTGTTGTGGCCAATTGGGGAGTGAACCAGCAGATGGAGGATCTCTCTCTTCCTCTCTCTCTCTCTCTCTTTCTCTGCCTCTCCTTCTCTCTCTGTGTAACTCTGACTTTCAAATAAATAAATAAATGTTTAAAAAAAGGATTAGAAAAGAGATTGAAAAACTTTAAAATAAATAAATAAATTGGGCGCCAGCATTGTGGCATAGTGGTTAAAGTTGTCGCCTGTGATGCTTGCGTGCCACATGAGCACTGTCTGGTATCCCGGCTGTTCCACTTCCAGTCTAACTCCTTCCTAATGGCCCAAGAAAAGCAGCAGAGGATGGCCCAAGTGTTTGGAACCCTGCTACCCATGTGGGAGACCTGGATGAAGCTCCTAGCTGCTGGCTTCAGCCTGGCCTGGCCTTGAATTGTGCTGCTATTTGGGGAGTGAACCAGCAGATGGAAGTTCTCCCTCTTTCTGTCTCTGTAACTCTGACTTTCAAATAAACAAATACATATTTAAAACAAAGGAAAATAAATTTTTATATTAATGTATTTTAATTTACACTGTTTTTTTTTTTAAAAAAAAGATTTATTTATTCATTTGAGAGACAGAGTTACAGACAGAGAGAGGGATAGAGAGACAGGTCTTCCACCCACTGCTTTACTGCCCAAATGGCCACAACAGACAGAGCTAGGCAGATCCAAAGCCAGGAGCCAGGAGTTTCTTCCAGGTCTCCCACATGGGTGCAGGGGCCCAAGCATTTGGGCCATCTTCCACTGCTTTCCCAGGCCCTTAGCAGGGAGCTGGATCAGAAGTAGAGTAGCTGGGACTGGAACTGGCACCCATATGGGATGCCTGCACCACAGGTGGAGGCTTAACATACTACGCCACAGCACCAGCCCCCAAAAATAAATTTGATGACAAAATCCATTTGATTAAGAAATGAATCAAAGTTAAAAATAGAGGAATGGATATTTGGTGGTGGCAGAACAGATGGTAGGCAGTTAATCCATGTGTATCATAGAATACCAGAAAATACCCAGAACTTGTAACTACAGGTCTTGACAATAGTAAAACAAAACAACTTCCAAACACATCAAAATTGAAAGACGCAGGTGACAAGAAGCATGAGTATGGAAATCCTCATCACTCATAGCAGTGAGTCAACTGTTACTGTCAAAACCAAAACATGTTGTCAAAACACAAAAAAGTAGCTTTGACTTCTTATTGTTAATAAACTTTTTTAACCCTAAAGAGTTTTATAAAATAGAAAATAACATATTTTACTTGAAAAATATTTGAAAACCAGCAGTATCTCTTTTTCTATCAAATTAAAATCATTACTTTTATTTTTCAAATAAGACCATTTAACACAAATCTGGCTATCCATCCATTCATTCATCCAATGGTTTTCTCTTCCTTCCTTCCCTCCTTCCTCCCTCCCTCCCTCCCTCCATTCCTTAGATTCAGTTATTTATTTGAAAGGCAGAGTTACAGGGAGAGAGGGGGAGAGGGAGAGACAGATCTCCCTTCCGTTATTTCACTCCCCAAATGGCCTCAACAGTTGAGGCTGAGCCAGGCTGAAGCCAGGAGCCTTGAACTTCATCTGAGTCTTCCACATGAGTGGCGGGACCTAAGTACTAGGGTCATTGTCTGTTACTTTCTCAGGTGCATTAGCAGAAAGCTGAATTGCAAGTGGAGCAGCTGGGGCTTGAACTGGCACTCACATGGCATGACAGAGTTGCAGGGAGTGGTTTAACCTGCTGCTCCACAATGCTATCCCCTCCACTTTTGTGGCTTTCATAGCTGCACTCTGTGAATGGTGACTGCTTGAGTGATTCAGTGTAGTATCTCAGATGCTGCTATCTGGATACATGTATAATAAGATGCTTAGAATGATGTTCCCTTGGTGTTAATTCCTATTTCTTGGTGGTAGGATTTGGAAGGATTTAAAAGTTCTTTGGGCCAGCATTGTGGTGTAGTGAGTAAAGCTGTAGCTTGTGACACCAACATCTCATATGGGCACCTGGTTTAGTCCTGGCCACTCCACCTCTGATCCAGCTCCCTGCCAATGTGCCTAGGAATGCAGCATAGGATGGCCTGAGTCCTTGGGCCCCTGCACCCATGTGGGAGACTCTGAGGAGGCTCAGCTTTGGTCATTGCAGTCATTTGGGGAGTGAATCAGCAGATGGACTCTCTCTCTCTCTTTCTCTCTCGCAGTAAAACTCTGCCTTTCAAATAAATAAATAAACAAATATTTTATAAAAGTTTTCTGTTGCATTTTTCTCTTTCTGCCTTTCAAATAAGTAAAAATAATCTTTAATTTGGAAAGCATTTTATGGAAAATGGAACTATAAGTGTATTTTGTTGCAAAATAATTGAAATATGTACATACAAGGATCTTCAGAAAGTTAATAAAAATGCATATCACAAAAAAACTATGCATGGATTTTTTGTACCAAAATTCCATTTTAAAATTTTTTGAAATACACTCATGTGATACTATGTAGAATTTGAAATGACTTTTGTTTATTTTTTTAGATTGACTCTCCAGCATCCACACTCCTTTGAGGAGTTCGCCAAAGCCTGAGAGTGTGAACATTTGCTCCATGTGCACATGATTGTTGAGGAGTTGGGAGGTGTGCATTATACCCTCTCACCCACACACAAACCATCTCACATACATCCAGACCTAGACTGCCAGATACTTGGACTGTCACGAGACTTGAATCTGGAGTAAAGGAGTGAGGCAAAAATATAGGGTGAGTGGAAAATTCATTTAGGTGGTAGACACAGGAAGAGCCGCTAAGAGCAGTACCAGAGGCAGCATCCATGTCCCATGCTGGGGGAGACAAGTGCATGAGCTGCAGCCTCACTGTTCAGTTATGGTTGTGATTTTAGCTGCCTAGCTTTCCTTTTCTTGCCTGCTTTCAAAAGCTGGCATTTTAATTTTCCTGGTAAATTTATGGGCTACTCAACAACCTTCCAATAGGCTCCTTCTGTGTTCCCATCAGCTTGCTTCAGTGTTTATTGTTTGCAATTAGAAACCTTGATTGATGCTATGCTTATTCTTTGTGTATATCTCATATTTTAAGTCACTAGTAAAGAGCCTCCAGCCTTAAATTCAAATTCTGATTGTTGTTTCCATTATTTTTGAAATATCTTTATTTATTTGAAAGTCAGTTACACAGAGAGAAGGAGAGGTGGAGAGAGAGAGAGAGAGAGAGAGAGAGAGAAGTCTTCCATCCAATGGTTTACTCCCCAACTGGCCCCAACAGCCAGAGCTGCGCCAATCTGAAGCCAAGAGCCAGGAGCTTCCTCTGGGTCTTCCCATGTGGGTGCAGAGACCCAAAGACTCGGGCCATCTTCCACTGCTTTCCCAGGCAGTAACAGAGAGCCGGATCAGAAGTGGAGCATCTGGGTCTCGAACCGGTGCCCATACAGGATGCCGGCATTGCAGGCAGCAGCTTTACCCGCTATGCCACATTGCTGGTCCCTGTGTCTATTGTTAGTTGAGCCTGTGCTTTTGACAATGTGGCTTTTTTTTTTCATTTACTTAACAATAGTGTTATCTGTCTTTTGGTTTGGAGTAATTAATTTAGCAACATTTATTATACTAAATGTTATGTTTTGATGTGGGGATGAAGAGAAAAAGGACATGGGAATCATGTCTACAACTGAAGAATTCAAATTCTAGAGAGGAAGCTAGGTAGGAAAGTAACAGAGAGGTAAAAAGTGGACGAGGGATGGGCACATGGTGATATGGAAATAGAAAAGAAGTGCATAGGAGAGTAGATCCCGAAGAGCTGGGGAGTTTCATCCCATGGGGATCATTGAAGGAGGACTAGAAGTGTGTCAGGTGGAAGGGCACAGGCAACCAACACAGCAAAGATCTGAAGCTGTGTGCTACATTAAGGAAGCCTCCCCTAGGCTGGCTTTTTTTTTTTTTTTTTTAAGATTTATTTACTTGAAAGTCAGAGTTACACAGAGAGAAAAGGAGAGAGGGAGAGAGGGAGAGAGGGAGAGAGGGAGAGAGGGAGAGAGGGAGAGAGGGAGAGAGGGAGAGAGGGGTCTTCCATCCCATGGTGTACTCCCCAACTGGCCACAATGGCTGGAGCTGCACCGATTTGAAGCCAGGAGCCAGGAGCCAGGAGCTTCTTCCGGGTCTCCCATGTGGGTGCAGGGGCCCAAGGACTTGGGCCATCTTCGACTGCTTTCCCAGGCCATAGCAGAGAGCTGGATTGGAATCAGAATAGCCGGGACTAGAACCAGCACCCATATAGGATGCCAGCACTGCAGGTGGTGGCTTTACCCACAACGCCACAGTGCTGGCCCCCTAGACTAGCTTTTTTTTTTTTTCCCACAGGCAGAGTGGACAGTGAGAGAGACAGAGGAAGGTCTTCCTTTTGCTGTTGGTTCACCCTCCAATGGCCGCTGCACTGTGGCCAGCTCACCGCGGTGATCCAAAGCCAGGAGCCAGGTGCTTCTCCTGATCTCCCATGCGGGTGCAGGGCCCAAGCACTTGGGCCATCCTCCACTGCACTTCTGGGCCACAGCAGAGAGCTAGCCTGGAAGAGGGGCAAACCGGGACAGAATCTGGAGCCCTGACTGGGACTAGAACCCGGTGTGCCAGCGCCGCAGGTGGAGGATTAGCCTGGTGAGCCGCGGAGCTAGCCTAGACTGGCTTTTAAAATGAGAAGTGTGATGAGCATGAGGGCTGTTTCCCAGCCTTGGGTGATCAGTAGAATCACCTAGGGCTTGTTAAACTTTAGCCAGCTGGGGCTCTTTCTCCAGAGAATTAACTCAGTAGGTAGAAGTGAGATGGGGGGTGGTGCTGTGGGGTAGTGTGTAAAGCTGTCACCTGCAGTGCTGGCATCCTGGATGGATGCCCTTTGAGTTTGAATTTCATCCTGGAGGCAAGGTGGAGCCACAGAATTTAAAGAAGAGTAGGGACAAGGTCAGACTTGCCTTTTAGAAAGTCCACTCCAGAATGGAAGCGGGGAGGGAGAGGGAAAGGGGAGGGTTGCGGGTGGGAGGGAAGTTGGGGGGGGGCATTGTAATCAATAAGCTGTACTTTGGAAATTTATATTCATTAAATAAAAGTTAAAAAAAAAAGTCCAGTCCAGCTGCACCCACTTGGGAGACCTGGAAGAAGCTCCTGGATCCTGGCTTTGGATTGGCCTGGCTCTGGCCGTTGTGGCCATTTTGGCGAGTAAACCAGCAGACGGAAGATCTCTCTCTCTGTCTCTCCCTCTCTCTGTCTGTAGCTCTACCTTTTAAATAAATCAATCTTTAAAAAAAAATGGAGAGAAAGGAGATTGGCGAGAGAAGACCATTTAGTTTATTAGGATTACTCTGATGGAGATAAAATGCATCTGCAAAACAGAAATTCAACAGGATAGAACTGAGGGCGCCAGACTTGGTAACTGAAGGTGTTGAGATTAGCAGGCCCATTCTACGATGGTGTCTCACTTTGGAGCTCCTGTGCCTATATGGGTAAGGGTGATGTTCACCTGGATGGGACTGGGAAGAGACAAACGAAATGCTAACAGAAATGATGACTTCGGTTTTGGACATGTGAATCTGAAGTACACGTGGGTCTTACAGACATGAGCCTGGAGCTCAGACCCTGGATCTGGAGAGAAGCTGTCGACTGACCATTGTCAGTTGTAAGTGGAAATTACATTGGTGCTGCTCAGAAAACTGGAAGGAAGGTGCTGGTGACCCAGTGAGAAAATTCATTCCAAGTTGGTTACATGGCAATGGATCTCTACATTTTCATTTTCCTGGAGGTTTAGAAAAGATGAAGATTCCTGGGCCCCCGCACTGGTTATGTTTAAGGTAAGACCCAGAAATTTGTGTCTAAAAACATACCTCCGAGGTGATTTTGAGGAGTTACTAGATTGAGACCCCCTGTATAGGAGGATAGCTCCCCAATTTGCTGAACAGTAGAACTGCCTGATGCACATTGGTTCTCAAAAAGCCCAGTACCCCAAGTGCTATCCCCTATTAAATAAATCTGTGTGTCTGGGGTTGGGGCCAGGTGCCAGCATTTTGTAGACTCTCAGGTGATTCCAATGTGTAATACAATTTGGGAACTGCTGATCGATTACTGACTTTTTGAATGGGCCAAGTGAAGTGTTTTCAAATAGAAGCTGGAAGTAGCATAGTCAGAGGCCTGTGCCTGCATCTGGCCAAGCAATGGAGCCCAGAACAGAGCTGAAGAAGCAGAACCAAGCAGCAGATCTGCAGAGACAAGGAGGTGGGTAAAACTCGTCCAAGTGATCTTCTCACAAATGAGTTACAGCCCAAAGCTATAAGGACGTTGTAAGCTTAATGATATTCTCTTAACAGAAAAACAGTGAAATGAGTATAAAGGTCCAAGTCCTCTTTTTCCTGTGAACTGACAGCTGAAAGATTCTAAGTACATTTATTTGAGATTGCACTGGAAGCAAACAAAGGGAGAATTGAAGAAGGCTGAGCAAACCCTGGGGTAGGGGTCCTTTAAGAGGCATCAAAGGCTGAGATACTATTTAAGGAGAACAGAAGGGCACATCAGAAGGGTGATATTGTGGAAGTTAACGGCACACGAAATTTCAAGGAGGGAATAATAAGTAGTGTGGATTGCCATAGGAAGCAGTGGTAGGATAACTGGAAAGCATCATTTGGACGTCTCCTCATGTTAGAAATGCTTGGAGGGTGGGATGACTTTTCTCTTGCAACCTGCATGATAACCACTATCCTAATCTCATTTGATCGCTGGGTTACTGAGGGATGGAGAAGTACTATTTGAAGAGCAATGCTCATTAGCATCATCCTTCCTCAATTCCACACGCACAGGAATGATTGCATTGCTAACAGAAGCATCCTGAAACAGGCCCCTAAAATAATCAAAAGGAAGGAATAAAAGGCTGGCCGTGAGTGCTCACTAACAGGGAGTAAATGCTTTAGCTGAGCGAGGTGAAGGCTGAGAGGGTTGTGATTGAAGCATCCAATTAGTCATCACATCTTCTCTATTCGACCTCAGCGATGTATCTCATTTCCATTCACTTTATTCCATTCTCCCACTGGCCTTGCCCACACTCCAGTGAATACTCATACTGGTCCCGTGGCATCTGAGTCTGGCTAGCCCACCCTTTCCCTCACACTGGCTGACTTTCTACGGCTGTTTCCTCTTAGAATGCTCTTTCCATATCCCTCTCCCACAACAAAGCATTGAAGGACTTACATGGGCTCTGAGTCAGTTTGCCTGGGTTTGTGTCCCTGCTCTGACATGCACCTGTCATGTGACCTTGAGCAACTATCCTAAATGTTCTGTGCCTTATTTCTATCACCTGTGAAAAGGGCTGTAACATGTTTACCTCATGGGAACATTAAGAGAATGAAATGAGCTGTACGTGGAAGGGGTATGGTTAAAAGCTACATGACATAAGGCAATTAATATTGCTTGGATTCAGATTTCCCATCTACAATATATGAAAATCATATCCACCTCATTGTTGTAGAGATTAAATTAGAAAATGCACCTAAGGTAATCAGCCTAATGCTGGGTAGATATTAAGCAACAGCAAGTAGTAGCTGTTGTAATTATTAAATCCTGGGTAAAGTGGCACCCGTACTATGTAAATGCTTTCCTATTCCCAGTTGAAGTAAATCGGTTCATATTCCGTGCTCTGCTCTTCATTTTAGGTTACCACAGCCATTGTTTCTCTTTTACTGTTAATTGTTTATATCTTTATTCTCCCTGCAGATTATTAAATTAAGCACAGAAACCGTATTTTATTCATCTAATTCTTATACAGTATAGAGGCATGCCATGATTTTTAGAAATTCATATAGGAGTTTCTGATTAGCTGGTTGTTAAATTACTTCATTGACATTTTTAAACTGCATTTTTTTCCTTTTAAGTTTATATTGTGAATTTCAACGATACTCAGTATGTTGCAGTGACAATGTGGGAAAACTGTAGGTTGGAGTGTAAATTGGAACAAAGTTTTGGAAGAAAATATGGTAACCAGAATTTCCAAAAGTGGAGACTAGTTAAATAAATTAGATTGTATTGATATGACAGAATAATATGGAATATCATCTATGCCATATTAAACAACAGGATATATGCTGAAACCTCAAAAAGTTCAAAAGATAAGTTTATTTTAGTGCCAAAAATTGAAATCATGCATTGTTTTTCATAATGTGCCACAGTTACATACATAGACTGATATTAAAAGATCTCAAATATGGACCAGAAGTGTAAAAGAGGGAATAAAACAATGTAAATTCTGTGTTTCCTTTTGTGTAGGATTAAAGATTGGTGTGAATTTGTGAAGATTGTTCACTTGGAGAGGGTGGTGGGGTTTAGGAAGGAAGGGAATGAGGTCTTTCGCTTTGCATTTTACACTGTTAAAATTTATACATGTGTTACTTTTTTCTATTCTTACTTATTTACTTTTTTCTAGAGGCAGAGAGAGAGAGGGAGGGAAAGGCAGGGAGAGAGAGAGAGGGAGGGAAAAGCAGGGAGAGAGAGAGGGGGAGGGAAAGGCAGGGAGAGAGAGGGAGGGAAGGAGAGGGAGAGGCAGGGAGACAGAGAGAGGGAGGGAGAGGCAGGGAGAGAGAGAGAGAGGGAGGGAGAGGCAGGGAGAGAGAGAGGGAGGGAGAGGCAGGGAGAGAGGGAGAGGCAGAGTGAGAGGGAGAGGGAAAGAGAGAGGGAGAGGCAGGGAGAGAGGGAGAGGGAGGGAGAGGCAGGGAGAGAGAGAGAGGGAGGGAGAGGCAGGAAGAGAGGGAGAGGGAGGGAAAGGCAGGGAGAGAGAGAGGGGGAGGGAGAGAGGGAGGGAGAGACAGGGAGAGAGAGGGAGAGGCAGAGTGAGAGGGAGAGGGAAAGAGAGAGGGAGAGGCAGGGAGAGAGGGAGAGAGAGAGGGAGAGGCAGGGAGAGAGGGAGAGGGAGGGAGAGGCAGGGAGAGAGAGAGATGGAGGGAGAGGGAGAGGGAGGGAGAGGCAGGGAGAGAGGGAGAGGGAGGGAGAGGCAGGGAGAGAGGGAGAGGGAGGGAGAGGGAGGGAGAGGCAGGGAGAGAGGGAGAGGGAGGGAGAGGCAGGGAGAGAGGGAGAGGCAGAGTGAGAGGGAGAGGGAAAGAGAGAGGGAGAGGCAGGGAGAGAGGGAGAGGGAGGGAGAGGCAGGGAGAGAGAGAGGGAGGGAGAGGCAGGAAGAGAGGGAGAGGGAGGGAAAGGCAGGGAGAGAGAGAGAGGGAGGGAGAGAGGGAGAGGGAGGGAGAGACAGGGAGAGAGAGGGAGAGGCAGAGTGAGAGGGAGAGGCAGGGAGAGAGGGAGAGGCAGGGAGAGAGGGAGAGGCAGGGAGAGAGGGAGAGGGAGGGAGAGGCAGGGAGAGAGGGAGGGAGAGGCAGGGAGAGAGGGAGAGGGAGGGAGAGGCAGGGAGAGAGGGAGAGGGAGGGAGAGGCAGGGAGAGAGGGAGAGGGAGGGAGAGAGGGAGAGGGAGGGAGAGGCAGGGAGAGAGGGAGAGGGAGGGAGAGGCAGAGGGAGAGGGAGGGAGAGGGAGGGAGAGGCAGGGAGAGAGGGAGAGAGGGAGAGGGAGGGAGAGGCAGGGAGAGAGGGAGAGAGAGGGAGGGAGAGGCAGGGAGAGGGAGAGGCAGAGTGAGGGAGAGAGGGAGAGGCAGAGTGAGAGGGAGAGAGGGAGAGGCAGAGTGAGAGGGAGGGAGAGAGAGAGAGAGGGAGAGGCAGGGAGAGGGAGAGGTAGGGAGAGGGAGAGGGAGAGGCAGGGAGAGGGAGAGGGAGAGGCAGGGAGAGGGAGAGAGAGAATAAGAGGGAGAGGCAGAGAGAGGCCTCTTCCATCCGATGGTTCACTCCCCAATTGGCTGCAATGGCCAGAGATGCTCTGATCTGAAGCCGGGAGCCAGGAGCTTCTTCTGGGTCTCCCACGTGGGTGCAGGGGCCCAAGCACTTAGGGCATCTTCTGCTGTTTTCCCAGGCCATACCAGAGAGCTGGATCAGAAGTGGAGCAGTCAGCAACCTAACTGCTAGACCGTATCCTTGTCCCATATTATTCTTTTTTAAAATGTCGATGGAAAGTTAGGTTAGGACCTATCCTCTTTTCCTCTTTTATTTTGATTCTAAGTGTGTGTGTGAGTGCGCGAGCACGTGCACACATTTTAAAAACACAATGTTGTGTTTTTCAAAACCATATTTTAATAATTGTGTGACATTTTACTATATACTAAGTATCATAATTTATTAACTTTTTTATTGAGTATTTTAACTGACAACATCTTGGTGGCTGCAGCACTGAAAAGAATATCTGGTTATTCCTTTTGGTGAGCTCCGGACGTGGAAATGCTGAGGCAGTAGTAAAATCGTGTCCTTCATAACCCTTCAAAGAACAATAGGTCGTAGACTACTCTCCTGGGTGTCTTGCAGGGTTTAGGATGCAACTTTAGATTGGAAATCTGGAAGCGCTAACATGCTCTGCACAATAGAGAAGAACTTCCAACCCCTAGAAGCAGTGGCAGGGAGAGTAAGAGAAGGAAATAAGACATTAGACTGTGTGCTTTGAGGGTGTGACCCCCGCTCTGTGAGTGCATTTCTTTGGGAAACTTATGAGGGGTGAATTATTAGAGAAACAAAGCATAAAAACACGGGGGCCTGAGGCCAATTACACTACAGAGCATAAACCTGGGAATTAACAAATTATGGGGAATGTGGAAGAGTTTTCCCAATCAGGGAGCTGGGTTTGGTGTTCCTGGTAACTAACTAGCTTCCTCAGGGGTAGCGTTTCTGGCTCTCTTTATGGCACAAACCCCCTCTAAGGACCTTCGTGTTATTGGCATCATAAAATCTTGTGATTCATATTGCCAAATTGCCTCCTGGGGGGAGTGTAAGAGGGCACATCAAAGAGTTCATGGAAATGGTGGAATTAAAAGATGAATTTATTTTGATAGGATAGTGCATTGATTTCAAAATTTCTATCTTCTCACAATAGGCATTTCCATGAGCTTTTGGAAGACCGCTCATACACATTTGTGCTTCCTCCAGCCATGGAGAAAGAGGCCTGATTCTTCTCTCATTTTAGCAATGGAGTAGAGAAAGCATCAAGTTCTAGAAAGGTTGACCATTTTTTCATCTTCATCTCCTTTCATGGAGAAAATATAAATCTTTTTTTAACTTTTATTTAATGAATATAAGTTTCCAAAGTACAGCTTTTGGATTACAGTGCCTCCCCCACCCCTTAACTTCCCTCCCACCCACAACCTTCCCATCTCCCGCTCCCTCTCCCATTCCATTCACATCAAGATTGAGAAAATAGAAATCTTTAAAAAGAACCTTCTTTATCAAACTATACCGATATAAGAATAGTTACTGCCCACATGGTATTTGGTAGATGCCGGATATTTTTTAAGTGCTCTCTCACAAGACATCAACTCATTTAAAAATTGAGAGAGCAAATATACAATGTATTAACCAATTGTAGATCTGCAGGCAAACAAAAGTTTGGATTTAGAATTATCTCAAAAATAAAATTTCATGCAGTCATGCACCACACAATGGCACTTGATTAACAAGGACTGCATAAATCATTGTGGTCCCATCAGAGTATATCGCCTACTGACAGCATAGCTATCTTAGTTTGTGTCAGTATACTCTGAGACGTTTCTGGGAGGGTGGAATCACCCAATGATACATTTCTCCAAACAGATCTCCATGCTAAGCATTTTGTGACTGCTTCTCCCGATTTAACAGGTGAGGAAGTTGAATTCAAAATAGAGTATAACCTGACCAATCTTAGAGTGAACAGCAGAAGTTGGATACTAGACTTGTTCCGAAGATTGTACTCCCAAACTCTGCCATGTTACCCCTTCTTGCTCTCTTCACTTTCTAAACCTATTCCATCAGCACCTGCCACAGGTTTTAGGCTCTTGTAAGTGTTGAAGGTCAATCTTTCATTTTATTCTGCATTACATTATGTCTCCATCAATTCTGTCCCCATATTGCTCTTCAGTCTCCCTTCAGCATTAATATCACCTAACTTAAAAACATTTAAATGAAACAATCACAATAAAAAGCAAAAAAAAAAAATATGGTTAAACCTATATT